>NC_141147.1:121673452-122013452 GCF_053477565.2 Lygodium microphyllum
TCTTTTCAAATTGTTGATGGTGGATGGAAAGCCTATGGTGGAATGCTGAAGAAGAACCTTTTATATCCTTTACAAATTTGTAATGCCTTTTAATTGATTTATCAAATGTGTTAATAAATAACGAAGTTTTCCTTTAGTAGTTTTCTTCTAGAGATACAGATGATAAGTTGGGGTTGTGGTTTGGCGAGATTATTGAAGATACTACGGAAGATAAAATTGAGCTCTTTAGTGAACTTATATTCTTCTTTTCCTGAGGTCGCGAGGACGCTTCCTTTCTAAGTGTGGGGATATGTTGAGAGTGGAAAAAGATTGAATTTTTGACTGATTCTTATTGTTTTTGAGGACTGAATGATTGATTTTTGATGGATTTAGAGTGATATATGGTTGTCAAAGGAAGTGTTTGAAAGTGTTTTGGATGATATTGATTATATTTTGAAAGTTCATGATGATTCTTAGTGGAGATATGAAGCTCTGTGATGTTCTGATAGGTTCTGTTGAGGTTTTGATTGGTTCTGTATACCTTTTGTATAGCTTCTATTTTGTTCTGATTTTCTTCTGTATGAAGTATGGATTGATGATTGATGAAGATTGAAATCTTTTAAAAGGTCTATTGAATAGTTTTTGATAGTTTGAAATGGTTTTAGTATGAGTTATGAGGTTCTGATGACCTTATGCAACCCTCTGTAAACCTTCTATAGAGCCTCTATCTCTACTTTGTAAAAACTGCTCTGTATCTGCTTTATATCTGCTCTGGTACTGTATTGCAATGTTCTGTAGATCTTCTGTAAGTGTTCTGTAGAAAGTATGTGTGACTTTGGGAAAGTTTTCTAGCTTTTGGAAAGGATGAATCTAAGTTCAAAAGAGCTAAAACAAATGGAAGAAGCAGCTGCTGAAGACTAAAGAGAAGACTGAGTGACAATGACAATAGTGAGCTATGAAGAGACACTGTAGTGGCTTTGGTGCCTCTTCACATCAGACATACCTCTTAGGAGGTGCATCCGCGACCTAAGAAGGATTATTGAGAGTCATTATTAGAGTGTTGTAGTGAGGAGATGATGTACTATTGATATATATATATATATATATATATATATATATATATATATATATATATAGAGAGAGAGAGAGAGAGAGAGAGAGAGAGAGAGAGCCAATTCTATCAAAACAGTGTAACTGTATATGAGAGATTGAGAGAGAGAACTATGAAGACATTGAAGATGAATACTATTCGATTGATTTCCATTCAAAAATGGTGTATTCTTTTGTGTTCTTTGTTCTATTGAAGTATTCTATGAAGAAGTTGAAGATTATGGTTGATTCTATCAAATCCATGGGAGATATCTACTATGATGTTGCGTGAAGATTTGCTGTTTTCTTTGTTTTGATGATCAAAAGAATGAAATAAAAGCTTGTTGATGTTACAAGATAGATTTTCTTGCAGTAGAATCCCCTTTTCCTTGGTGTTCCTCTTGGGGCTCCAAGCTTAGCTTGGATAGTATCAACGAAATCGATATTAAAATACCTAAGGTAGCCAAGAAGTCCAAACAAGATATAGCAATTCACTTGAGAAGAGCTAAACTCAATGAGAAATGAAAGCAAGAGGAAAAAAACAAGTGTGAGAACTAAGAAATATTGAAAGACCCCCAAAGCAATTTATAATGTTCAAAAAAGAAAGATTGAGTAATCATGACACTAGGAGCTTATTCTAAGTCAACTAACATCAAATCTATTGAAGGACTTGCTATAGTTAAAGATGAAAATTTGGCTATCAAGAGTACATCACCAAATTTATTGTATGTAGCAGAGGACCTCACTGAAGACATGAATGCATTATTGGTTGGATCTTGAGGAGTTCTCTAATATATTGGTTTCCAAACAAGATAATTACTTGCTTCCTTATACGAGTCATTTGTGGAAGTGAGTGGTAGGAAAAGAAGCCTACTATTTCTTGCATGTCTTCTCTAGTTACAATATAGTATAACTTGATGTGGAGAATAGCTACAAGATAGACTTTGTCATGGAATGCAGGGTGTATGCATATAGAGTCATGCCTTTTAGACTAGCCAATGCAATGATCACCTTCCAATGGATCATGTGTATTATTTTTAAGGACATGTTATAGGATTTCTTGGAAGTCTTTGTAGATGACCTTTTCATGAACCTCAATCGGAACGGCCTCTCAAAAATCCTACAAGAGGCTTTATGAGGTGTAGAAAACAATGACTCTCATTAGATTCGCTAAAGTGGAGATTTTAAGTAAAGTAATTATGTATTCCATGTTGTCTATTGTCTAGAAACAAAATGGCCACTATCATCACGAAGATAAATGTAATTTCTAACCTACTATCACCACCAATTAATACCAATGGAGTTCAATTCTTCTTAGGACAACACACTAGCTAGTATGAGCACTTTGCTCTAAAATATGCTATCATTGCTAGACCTTCATAAAAGTATCCTATTGTATTGTGTGCATGAATGATTCCCAAGAGCATACAAAAGGTTGAAAAACACCATCAATATTGCATCTATTCCATGAGCCTTAGACTAGTAGTCCATTGGTTCCCACACACATGTAGGTGCTTCTAAAATTGTCTTAATTGTGTTAACCTAGTGAGAAGAACATGAATTTTTCTATGAATTTTGCTACTCAAAACCTCACTAACACATTATTAAATGTTTTTTTTGAGCTACACGTGCAATATGTAAGACATTGGATGGAATTCTTATTGTTTTAGGAACTTCAATGCTCTTGGACTTGACCATCTCTCACATTCTCAGCTCATTATTTGATCTCACAACCATCTACTCTCTCCTCATCCCAAAAAACTAATAAAGAAAATAACCAAGAGTTCATAGTAGACTCACTTCATGTATTGTAATCCAAGTGCCTTTGAATGCTCGTTGGTGGCCTTGCAATTCAAGCAAAGCTCCTTTGATTACCCTACTAACTCCATTGCAATCGATCTCTCCTCAAGCACTCCAACAAAAGGAGGAAATGTAGAGAAGGAGATATCCCAACCTCAACCTCATAGTCTACCTCTCATCTTCTAAGCTATGGAAGGAGGAGAAGAAGAAAAGAACATGAGACAAGAGTGAAGCTTCACTCTCCAAGTAATTCGCATTATTACTCTCACTCTCCCTCACTCTCAACGTGGTGCACAAGAAGATAGGATGGAAGTAAGAAGAAGGTATCTCTCAAAGTTGCGTACATAAGAATGAGCTCCTCTATTCACTTTTAAGCTTTTAAACATGGATTTGGGATTTAGGTTGCCTCCATAAGTTGGCTACCCTATCCAAATTTTTAGGCTCTTGATTAGTCTTGTTAGGGGAAGGACTCTCAAAAAAGGTAGATTAAACATTTACTAGGAGTAGAAGTTTGTGTTCAAATTGCAACAACAATGGTGTAAGCATGTTTCAAATGACTTTTTAATGGTTTAGAAGAATCGAGGAAGCTATCCACAAAGAATAGAGTGGGTAAATTTATGGGGATATCTCCCTACTATGTTTTTTGCATTAAGAATTTGTACCATCTTTTCTGGGAGTGCCCAAGAATAAAGAAAGTTTGGAGAAAATTAAAAAGATTAATATTTGACACAAGGATGCATAATATGATTAGATGCAAGCAAGCAGTGATAGGTGATAGAGGAGGCATGAATGAGGCTTCTTAAAACATATGCTTTGTGATTATGTGACAATTTCTTTAAAAAAAGTGTGGGTAATAAGGAATTATTTCCTTTTTCTATTTGTTAAAAGTCCTAGCTTATAAGGCCTAGAGAAAAAATTGATCTTTCCTTGTGGGAGTTGTAAATATCTCTATTTACCTATAATACAAACATCTTAAGTGTTACCATTCACAAAACAAAACATGTTTCAACGTGACTATAAATATAAGGCCTAATAGCTCACATGTTTTTGCTTCTAAATTACTAAGACATTTGCTAGTTGTAAAATAAATGATCAATTGATAGTGACCAAAGTTGCAAGTGTGCTTTTTAAGATATATATATTGTTTTCAAGTAAGACATGTAAAATATTACACGGCGCAGCGAACAGAATCTGAGAAAGAGATAGAGAGTACACAACAGATAAGAGGAGAATCGGTAAAATTCTTTAACTCCAAACAACTGATACAAAGATGGCTCTGTCCACCCGTGCGCTTCCACTAAATGAAGCTTAGATGACGATCTAGACAGAAGATAGGTGAAGAGCTTAAGGCTAGCTGGAACAACAACTCTGACTGGGTGAAAGATGAGTGTAAGATGGCTGCGAAGGGGTTTAGCTTTTATAGCCCGCGAAGGTCGTTAGGTCGGCCTGCTGACCGACCTACCATATGACCCTCCACTAGTCGGCCAAGGAATATTCCAGGGAATATTCCCTTTACCATCGGGCCGGGGGCGCTGCCCCCGGACCCCCGCCAGGGGGGCCGTTGGCCCCCCTGGGACCCCCCAGCCAGGGGCCGCTTCCGCGGCCCCCGGACCCCACAATAGGGGCCCCTTTTAACTCCCTTACCACGCAACTCAATGCAATGTGCCTCGAGTTGCTACCAGCTTAACCACTCTGTCTAACCCAAAGATTAGACCCACAACAGTCACCTTTTTGCCATCCGGTCACATAGACCTCATCTGATATACAAGTCAGGACTCAACCAATGTCCGGGCTCACATTTGGCTTCTCCTCATAATGGGGGCCTTACAACTTTGAGCACCATGGATCATTGGTAGCACCTAATGAGGGTGGGGCATTGATCATATCTAACAAGACATAATATATGGATCTACATTGCTACCTTCCAACAAGTGTACAAGTAAGACACAATTGTCACAATAGTTCTTCTGTGGTTCATAAATACACATTTATTGCAACAATCTCAATTTATCGCTTTATGAAAATATTTAATAAATCCCTCCCTCCCTCCCTTCCTCCCTTATATACATACCCTCCCTCCCCCCCCCCCCCCCCCACACACACACACACATACTCATATACACATCTCTTTTTGTACACACACATACTATTGACAAATAGAATCTATACTTCTATACTATATATATGAGAAACAAAGGATCTATATATGGTTTGACGAAAGATATTTTCCCAACCTTGAAACAAAAGGCTAGTATCAATAAGAAGACATAGTGTGTGATGATATTCTTGTTGACCATCAGTACTTTTGACTATATATGTATCAAAATTCAGAAGTCTATATTATATGAAGTGATACTTAGTGTGATCAACATCAACAGTGGACTTGCTTATTTTCCTTTTCAATATGGTGAGAATGGAGTTGCTTATTTTCCTTTTCAAATGGCGAGAAACATCAATACCATGACTGTAAATTTAGATTTGAGAGAATATGTGGGGTATGAATTCTGTACACCAACCTTGTGTGTGTGTGTGTGTGCGTGTGTGTGTGTGTGAAGTAGGTACTAGAAGGGGGACTTTGAGGGTTGCTATGGCTACCTCTTACACATACAACTTTGAGGGGCTAGAGGTAGTTATAGCTCTAGCTTGATGCTGGATTACAATGGTAAAATACTTTGAGGGGATAGAGCTAGGTATAGCTTTACCATGATGCTAGATTACAATGGTAAGATACTTAGAGCACCCTCCCAAAGTGGATATGTCTATCTATTTGAGAAAGAGAGAGACATAAGGTATATATTCTTAGAAAAATAGATATTTGTCTTGAAAGATTGCATGCAATGTCACATGCTATTCAATAGATACACCCAAAAAACAAAAGGTTTCAATGTGAAGAAGCAAGCCAGATTCCTCCACCATATTCTGAGAGATGATCAAAACCTCTCCCACAACCCTCATGGTTACTATGCTAGGGACGCCAAGCATATTTGATTGCAATGCGATTTTAGCCCACTCTACAACAGACCCACTCATCACAACCTTTTGGCCCTTGAGGAGCACTGATGTGTGCATGACCGTTTGAGTTGCCAAAATAATAATACATTTATAAAAATATATAAAAAACACATTTATAATATATAAGTCATATATGTTTACGTATATATCTTACGTGTATATAGATTATATATGTTATGTGTGTGTGTAGATTCTATTCACACACACACACACACACACACACACACACACACACACGCACGCACGCACGCACGCGCACGCGCGCACGCACGACACACACACACACACACACACACACACACACACACACACACACACACACACACACACACACACACACACACACACACACACATTGACAAAGATGAAAATAAATAACAATCAAAACCAACAAAAAATTTATGCAAAAAAGAGAGTCAAGATGTTAAGATATTAAAATCTTAAACATGAAAATAAAATTTAACTTTGACAACTTACTTTTCAAGGTATTAATGGAATTATTGCATAATGGAACTGTTTAAGGTAAAAGGGAAGGAAAGAGAGAGATGCCACAATTATTTAATGTCGTATCTCCAAATTTAGAAAAAAACTAATGATGTGGGTTTCTTCCCTTTATTTTATCTAGTTTAGATGCAATTAAGATTTTATCAATTCCCTATAAGTTTTATGTAGCCTCACTTTGGACATAAATGTTGAGTAGGATGTGAAGATTTTGTATTGTCTCTAAGACTATGAGCCACCTTCCCAAAGTAATGCACATATTTACTTACCTCATTTGGGTGCACTATACAAATGAATACTAGAAAACTGCTCTTACATCAAAATAAATTGACCCAAGTGATTTAAGTATATGAGTGAGCTGAATGGAGGTGTGTTTAGACCTTAGATGTAGCCATGGTGGCACTATCTATTTACATGTAAAAAATTGGATCCCATTGAGTATATCACATTCAATCATGTCTACATATATGAAGTATAAAATTAAGCATGAAAAAATGGATTTTTCCATGCTAATCACATGATCTTTACGAGGTTAATTGAGTTGTGTTACAAATTGTTGGTCTTTTCATCTATAGCTTGCCTCAAGGAACTGTTTAAGAAGTTAGAAAGTAAGGGAACACAATGTGAAAGCCTAAATAAAGCCCACTTTTGAAGGAATGAGTATTTCAAACATCAAATAACACCTAGAGATATGGATAAATTTGGATAAACACAAAGCCTAAAGGCTACATAGTTAAGGCATTCAAAGCATGGAATTTTTGAAGCCGTGATGAAAGTGTCCTAAATGAGAGTTTTTGAACGATTCCTTATGATCTTGGATTGTGAATCATGAAAGTGAAAAATTATACATCTGGGACTTGATTAAACCATTATAATGTAAGTTATGGATTAAGAAAGAAATAACAATTAATGAAGAGACATGAAAGCTTATGAGCATCCACTAGAAAACCTCTTTTTTTTTTGTTTTTTTTGTTGGTTTGGTCAATGTTGAGACCCCCATAACAAACATATGTTTCACACACACATGTACACAAGTGTGCAATTGTATGCATGCTTGCATTTTTGTATTGGGGTGTGTGTGTGTGTGTGGTATTAAGCTAGAATTTCTTAATAAGATTACAACTTGAAAACATCAAAACATTTACATCTAATGTAAAATAGAGCTATTTAAGTACTCAAATCTAATAGTAGCCTTGCTTACAAGTTAATGTACCATTTTAGTCTTTCTCCTCTACACTATTTTTCACATGTCCAAAACATTTGTTTGCATGTGATCAATTTTTTAAGACCACACTCTCATGGAATGGCTGTATCATACTTGAGAGTACTATTTAGACTTCTATGCCACAGACTCTAGATGCTCAACATATATAAGAGCATGGGGATGTGCAATGTGGTGGAGGAGGTGTTTTGGGTTGGTTTGGTTAGTGTTGAGACCTCCATAATGGACTATTGTTTCTAATTTCCTAATAAGATTACAACTCAAAAGCATCATAAATTTTGCATGTAATGTCAAAATAGGGTTGTTTACATACTCAAATATATTAGTAGCATTACTTACAAGTTAATGTACCATCTTTGTAATGATCCCTTTTAGCCTTTCTCCTCTACACAAATTTTCACAAGTCCAAAACACTTGTTTGCATATGATCAATTTTTTAGGGCCACACTCTTATTAGAATGGTTGTATCATACTTGAGAGTACTATTTAGACTTCTATGTCACAAACTTAGGATTCTCAACATATGCAAAAGCTACTCCATTACTTGGGAATTAGCCTGAAGGAGGGGGGGAGTTTGGTGGTTGTGTGCACAAGGGTTGTGGGTTGGTTTGGCAAGTGTTGAGATTCCCAATCTCAAATGGTTGTTTCACATGTGCATGTACACAAGTGTGCATGTGTATGCATGCTTGCATATTTTTATAGATGTGTATGTAATGAACACATGGTATTAACCTATAATTTCATAACAAGATTGCAACTCAAGGTGTGTGTGCAGGGGTTTTGGGTTGGTTGTTGAGACCCCCATGATGAACAATTGTTTCACATGCACATGTACATAAGTGTGCACGTGTATGCATGCTTGCATATTTATATTGATGTGCGTGTAGTGAACACATCGTATTAACCTATAATTTCATGGTAATATTGCAACTTGGGGGTTGTGTGTAGGGGATTTGGGTTGGTTTGGCCACTGTTGAGATCCCCATAATGAACAACTGTTTCACATGCACATGTATACAAGTGTGCATGTGTATACATGCTTGCATATTTGTATTGAGATGTGTATATGTGTGTGTAATGAATATATGGTATCAACCTATACTTTCATAATAAGATTGTGTGTGTGCGCATGTGCGCGCACGCAATGAACACATGGTATTAACCTATAATTTCATAATAAGATTGCAACTCAAAAACATTATGACATTTGCATCTAATGTGTGTGTGTGTGCGCGTGCGTGCATGTGCACAATGAACACATGGTATTAACCTATAATTTCATAATAAGATTGCAACTCAAAAACATTATAACATTTGTATTTAATGTTAAAATAGGATTGTTTAGGTACTCAAATCTGTTAGTAGCATTGCTTAGAAGTCAATGTATCGTCTTTGCAAATGATTTCTTTTAGTATTTCTCCTCTACACAATTTTTCATAAGTCTAATATATTTGTTTGAAGGTGATCAATTTTTAAAGGCCACACTCAAATGGAATGGTTGTATCAAAGTTGAGAGTATTATTTAGACTTCTATGTCACAAACTCAAGATTCTTAACATACTTGAGAGTACAATTTAGACTTCTATATAAAAAATGCAATATTCTCACCATAAACGAGAGCTACTCCTTTGATACTTGGAAAATTTGGATTCCTATCTTTCAAATTAAGGATTCTTCCATCTATAAGAGAGTTAGTCCATTTCTAATAGTTTTATACTAGATATGCACATGAATCTTTATAACAGCTACTCCATTTGAAGTGTACAGTTTTCTACTAGATATGCACATGCTCCCTTTTGATTATATTTTGGTAGATCTGATAGTGGGGGGTGAATTCTAGTTAGCAACACTAATACTTGATGTTATTTCCTGCACAGATCAAGAAAAATGAGATAAGAACATTTATATGCATTCAAGTGGAGAAAATTAATTGCCTTAAGTTGCATTATCATATATAAATTAGGCAAATTATTTCATAGGCAATAAAGTGGTTTTGACGATGTGCTATGTGCCCTTTCTACACATTTGAATTCTAGGTTGGCATCATGTGCCTTAATTTTTAAGCCATCAATTTCAACAACTTGGTTTTTCAATTAGAGGGATGTACCATGTTCTAGCACCACATGTTATATTGCTACTTATATAGAAAATTGTTAACCAAATGCCCAAGCACTAAAGCAACATGCTTTAGCCTTGCTCTTATTTTGACTAGAAAGGAAGTAATTCTTTTTCATGAAATATCAACTAAGTTTGGAGACTAGTACCTTCTAAATGCATAATTTGATAGTATAGGACTCTTGCTAAGCTAAAACAACAATATCTCATTTGGATTGGACACGTGCATAGCACCAGATATGACTTGCTAGTAATAAGTATTTTTCTCAATCCTAGGTTCTTTACTTCCAGCTTTTTATATCCTTAAAAAAAAGTCTCTTTTTTAGTTGAACTTGTTATCTACAAGCCTAGTGAAAATTATCTTAATAAAAGGGACATCTAAATATAACCAAGCCTTGTTTAGAGCCATGATTTTTACTCTAGAATTTCTCTCTTGCTAAGTAGAGAAGATAGAATTTCAATATGTGAAAAGTGCTCTATTTGGTACAAACGAGGGATGTCATCCCATCTACATACTATCCTCTAGGCTTTCACCTGTATTCTAGCAACAACATAGTGAGATTAGTGTGGATTATTACTAAAACCATATTTAATTTTGCTTATCAAATTATGATGAGTATATCAAGAAATAGACATATCTCAAAAAGATATCAATCCCAAGCCACTAAGGAGTTTTGAAATTGGTACTCATCAAAACATGTAAAAGCCATAAAGTCAAGTCAAAGGAGCCAAAAGTAGTAGAAGCAAAACCTCCTTAAATTGTATATTTCAAGGGTATAAGAAAGTTCAGGTTTTAATAATTGTCATAGGACACAATCCTCATTATAATAGTACATCAGTTAGGTATAAGGCTATAAATAGCAAATCACTTACACATACCTTTATCTTAGACCTTCCTTTACATCAAGTGCATGATTGCTTCATAAAGACAAGCAATATTCAATAGAGACATGTTCACTTCATCTTAGAGCTCGCTTGAGTTTCATAAAAGCCTTATCAAAATTGCGTCAAGAGAATTAATGCCTTCTTGAAAATACAATTATTAAATTTGAAAATATGAATACAAAATTGATCCAAATTTTCAAATGTATCAATTAAAATATATTATATATGCTAAAATTGACGAATCTTTCAAAGCTAGGACTGATCCTACATGGCATCAATATGAAGCACCCAAACTTGTTTACATTTTTCCATTTAAAAGTTAAAGAATTGCTATCTTTTTTCATAGTCAAGCCGCCAACTTACACCTATGTTTAGTAGGCCCACCTCTCTCTCTCTCTCTCTCTCTCTCTCTCTCTCTCTCTCTCTCTCTCTCTCTCTCTCTGCCACATAGATGAATGATGTTGTAGAGGGTTGTAGACAATAGAGACACAATCTCTAGTAGTGACTTCTTGTGTGCTAATTGTTCAAGCTCCACCTTTTCTCGGCGATGGATGAATGGAAAGGGGTTGACCGGCAACAACCGAAAAGTAGATCCCACAAAAAGATGAGTGGGGGATGGATGAGAAGTTAGAGGCGTTGATAGAGGTAGCATGACTATCTTGCTAGGTGGGCCAGGGGCCGCCAATCGGCAAGTGGCAGTGGGCTAGCAAGGGGCAGGCGACACGCTTATACTTTAAGCTAGAGACTCTTACTTGATTGCATCTTGGAGCCAAGACATGCCTAGGTCTTAAGATTGGTAGAGTCTAGAAAGCCTTGGGAAAATGGAGGCAAGGAAGTAATACTTAACCTATGGAAGTTTTTGGGCCTATTGAGCACCTTCTTTTCAAGACTTCACCTAGTCCTTATAGTCTCTCCATTTTTAGAGGAACTATAAGGACTCCCATAAGCTTCATTATGTGGCAACCTATGAATCTCTCTCCCTCTC
Source organism: Lygodium microphyllum (assembly GCF_053477565.2). NCBI lineage: Eukaryota > Viridiplantae > Streptophyta > Polypodiopsida > Schizaeales > Lygodiaceae > Lygodium > Lygodium microphyllum. Next base: position 121,685,041 of record NC_141147.1, read on the forward strand.
TCTCTCTCTCTCTATCTATCTATCTATCTATCTCTCTCTCTCTCTCTCTCTCTATATATATATATATATATATATATATATATATATATATATATATATATATATATATATCTCCCAAAATGCTTTTTATAGAATTTAGTATTTTTTAATACTATTTTCTTATCATGGGGTTATGAGCCATGTCATGGGGTCCACACAAGTTGGAGCTATTGCATGGCCATAAGCTTTTCTAAGTAGAGCCTCTCCATTCCAAGTCTATCGCCTTAAGCATGGGGTGGCTCTTGGACATCCTAAACCCCAGTCTCTCTGCACACCTCTCTCTCTCTCTCTCTCATGTAGATTTAAAGACGTGAATGGAGAGGGTCTATAATTGTGGTAGATGGCCTAAAAGAGTTGAAATAAAACATGAGTAGATCAAAGCTAAATGAAAGCAGCTCTATTTTAATCAACATAGATATTGTGCTTGAGACTATGATATTGTGTTTCAAATAGAAGCCAAACGCTTACCATATTTTTAGAATTATGTGTCACTTTTGTTCATAAGAAAGCTTATGGTAGCATATGTATTAAACATTTTAAGATTCTCGATTAAAGTACATAAAACATTTTGAATGAAGTAAAAACACTATATAAGTACTTAGGATCGTAAAATCCTTTCAACATATAAGATTGCCATGTTTCTTTGTATCTAGATGGGAATGGGAATGTAACATTTGGACTATAATTCTTTGTATGTATAATCTACGATTGATTAACAACAGAAAAGGAATAAGATATAACAACATTAATTTACTAAGAGCACTACTCTTTATTTCTCTAGTACTCCTATACTTGAACTTACAATGTATTTGTGGTTGCATGAGAGAGAGAGAGAGAGAGAGAGAGAGAGAGAGAGAGAGAGAGAGAGAGAGAGAGAGAGAGAGAGAGAGAGAGAGAGAGAGAGAGAGGGGGGAGGGAGGAATGCTTTTGAGCTATGGATGATTGCAAAGACAATAGCCCTCTTTATGTTTTATTTTCTTTGGGTGTTGTAAATAAGCTCCTTGGTAAGGCACACCACATTACTGTGTTTGGGGTTAAATTTCCCTTGAGTTTTACTTCCTCTATCTTTTTATTGTCCTTCTAACTACTCACTTGAAATAACAACTCTACTTTTATTTTGTTAGAGCAAGTTACTAACATGTTGAGATTATATTTTGTTTGGATCTCTCATGTTGTTAAACACCTCTCTCTCTCTCTCTCTCTCTCTCTCTCTCTCTCTCTCTCTCTCTCTCTATAATAAGAAAGTCTTCAAAGGACCTTTGCGAATTGAAAATAAGCAAGGGAAGTGTCCATTTTGATGACCTTTGCTAGCTAACAGCAAAGACTTTGCTCTTGGAGAAATGAGTTGAGGTCTTGCACTTCCTATTGTATGTGTTCAAGGACTTTTGTATTCTAAGACTTTGCTCTTGGAGAAATGAGTTGAAGTCTTGCACTTCCTATTGTATGTGTACAAGGACTTTTGTATTCTAAGTTACACGGAGAAGAGGGACTTTTGTATTCTAAGTTACACTTGGAGAAGAGAGAAAGGCCACCATTGATGGAGTTCCATATAAAACATCTCACACACGTTTCACCCTTGTTCGACACACATGAGAAGTGCATATAAGATAAGGCACCATAGATGCTACTTGCCCATGTCACTTGGGAGTAAAAGATTCAAAGAGCAAAAACTTGCTCACTCCCAATGGATGTTTTTAAATATTATAAGTACATACTATCTCTATATTTCAAAATGCACATTTTTAATCCAACACTTCAAATGATATAATATATTAATCCAACACTTTAAAATGATGTAAGATGGTTTTTTCATCAACATGTAAGCTTTATTTTTTCTTAAACTTCTCTTCTATTTCAAAACATCAACCACTACATTTTTCATCAAGAAACTACCGATTCACATCGATTTTTTACATAGTTGAAACCATTAAGTGCATTGATAAATGTTGACTCATACTAAATTTTCATGTGATTGATTCATATTGATTATTTAATAAGCACTAGCTATACTTATACAAGATAGCTAAAGAGAGAGATTATCCATAGATAAAGGTGTACGAATAGTGCAATAACACACACACACACACACACACACACACACATACACAAACTCTTCACACATTCAACATCTCACAAGTGAATGTATTATTACATTTAGACAAGCACGTTATCTATTATAGTGTGAAAATGCATATGACTAGTTACATGCTTCTACGAATAATCTCAACAAACAAACAACCTGTTCACATTTGTGGGATTTATACATAAGGCGCGAAGTACCTCACTCATTACACGCAAACTGTGCTATTTGTAATGCTTTTTGCTTACAAAAGCACAAAGTGAACAAGGCAACACCTTGTGAGCTTTGCAAGTTTGCCAGCTACATAATGCACAATTAGTGGGTTGACATAGAATAAAAAATGAGTTACTAGAAGGTATGGTCATATAGAGGTGGCTATACAAAATGGTGGGATAGATTACTCTAGTTATAAAAGTCAAAGATCTTATATCAATGTGGCTAGTCCATGGTTAGAGATTGTTCGCAAGACTTTGATCACGATTGTATAGCTTCAACAAAGTTCTCCTCTTTCCCACTACCACTTTTGGTTTATGCTTTAAAGTTTTGTTTTTCCCAGTGCTGTTTATGGCTTTTGCATGCTGGCCAAAAGCCCTCTTTTACATTTGATATTCTCTTTTATTTCAGTGCTCTCTGAGACACAGAGACAGAGAGAGAGAGTTTGGTATGGACTCTTCAACATAAATCATCAGGATTAGGACGTTGGATCCATTGCGGGATGGATGTAGGAAAATTTGTACCACACACATCAATCTATCTTAAACTTCTGCGCGGGTGATATTCTTGAAAATCGTGGGATGATTCTACAGGGAGAACATCTGATTCTCTCCCCCTCCCAGGCCCAGAGCTCCTTACAGAGGCTCTGCTTTGCTGCCATGTGGAAGGTCTGGTTGTCGGGGAAGGACTCTGAAATGGGCCCCTTTCGTCCGGATGCGACCCAGTTAATGAAACTCCTGGTATAGGCAAAGTGCTTCTTCGATCAGATTGCGACCTGGTTAATGCCACTCCTGGTATAGGCAATGTGCTCCTTCGATCGGATTGCGACCTGGCCAATGCCACTCCTGGCACAGGCAGTGTGCCCCTTCGTTCTGATTGCGACCTAGTTGATGGCGGCCCTGATACAGGTAGCATGCCCCTCGGTTCAGATTGCGACCTACTTAATGGAGGTCCTGGTACAGGCAAAACATTACGTGATATTCTTAGCGGCCTAATCTTGAAAGCTTTCCCATTGAATTGCTCCTCAGACAACGGACTGGCCGCAATGCTTCTCGGCGTAGATTCGCACCCACGTGGTCTATTACGTGAGCTTCTTTGACGCAGTAGCTCCTCATTTTTATCGTCTTCCTCCTCTGCATTCATCACACTGAAACGACTACTTCCTGCAGAGTCGGATGAAGTAGATCCACGGATTTTTGACCAAGGGATCTCAAATTCATCTACACTTTGATCAGTCTCTTCATCCGACTCGGTATCAGAAGCATCTGTATGCAGCTTCTTATTATTATCCTCTTCCTCTGCAGCGTTCATCACACTGAAACTACTTCCTCGGGAATTGGATAAAGCAGATCTGCGGGTTTCTGACCAAGGCATCTCGAATTCATCCAGACTTTGATATGTCTCTTCATCCGACTCTGTATCAGAAGCATCTGTATAGGAGGATGTGCCTGAATCTGTAGATGCAATACGTTCCAACGCAGTGTGTTTTTGACTGTCTAGGTCTTCTGTTTCCTGATTTGAAGAGCTTGCCCTTGGACTTAGAGACTTTCTAGCATCAGTGGCAGGATTCATAGAGCTAGTTTGTGAAAGAAGAGCTGTGCTGGCCTCAGCAGGACTCAGAGAACTGGTCCTTTGAATAATAGACATCTCAGGATTAGAGACTGATTCTAACTCTTTGGAATCATGGTCACCAATATGGGGCACCTGATTTGCGGTGGAAAGACTTGTTTCTTCAGTTGGCTGGTATGCAGTGCCTTCGCCCTGATTTTGCAAGTTCTGATGATCAGCATCGGTGTCCAATGCCATAGGAATCTCAAAAATAGACAAATGGTTTTGTACTCGAGTCTCCTCAAGAATTTCAGCCGAAGGTTGATCAAGTGGGCTGTTCCTCAAATTATTGAGGTCTGGCTGCATGACTTTGTCACTGCTATAACCTGATGCAGTTCCCTGGAAATCTAGTTGCCCCTTCTCATCCTGATTTGCTTCCCAAGCTTCTGCTTCAGGATCTTCTGAAATACTTGGAAGGTGCATCAAGTAAGATCTGACATCAGGAGAGCTAACCATCTTTTCTTTACCATTTGACTCTGCCATAACACCACATACTTTCTCAATACAGAACTTGCAAGATGGTGCCAATTGCAAAATAGTAAGTCTACAAGATTCTCATTGCTTCCGATTTAATTTGGGATTGATTACCTGTTCCCAGAATTAGGTCATCAGGTCTAGGAGTGAGAGTTGGATCTTCAATCGAATTCTCACTTGCATGGGAACTTGTTGAGGGTCTTGGATCCTGTTGTTGTAGTTTCTCTGACTGACCAACCTGTGGTTCGTTATTCAACTCAACTACTTTAGTGGGTTTATCATCCGCTTGATCCTCCTTTTCATCTTGGATGCCTGATCAAAACGGATGGATGTTTAAGTCTTACACGTGGTGTATTACATGTATTCAGGATCAGACACTTGCTACTTCCATGAGATATACAGTCTAAGACTTGCTAATAGATGTCATTCCTACAAAAGGATATAACTGTAGTATTAAATGTCTTGGGAAACTATAAATAGTATATTCATAAATTTGCAAACTGGATGAATCATGATGTGATCTTTAGTAGTTTATGGATAAAGCTTTAACATTTTTCATAATCAATGAACGTTTGGCTGTGCCCTGCAATGAAACAATGGCAATACATTATCTTTTTTAGCTGTGGGATAAAACCCTCAGAATTTGGAAACCTAAATACCAAAGCTCACCTTGGCAGACAAAATCCACTGTTCAGTTCTTATTTGAATCAAGAAGCTTGGAGTTTAGCGGTTGTAGACAGACTATTTCATGCAAAGAAAACACAAATACACCAACACATGCTACCCCACCCATCAATGTCATGATCCAACTCATGCCAATCATAAACAGAATCATGGTAAGCAAATTTGTGGACGTGGATACTTGTCTTATAAAGCTCAGCATAGTTCCACCATGGCAGGACCTCCAGCATTCAGCTCTCTCACGAACGTTGCTGTAAAAACTCTTTTTAGATATTTACACACTAGTCATGCGTATGGAAGGTGTACAGATAGTATGCCAACCAAGGACTTTCCCATGACAAGAGAAGTCAGAAACCTGCTCCAGATGAAAGATCATAGGCGCCATTGCAGCATGGTATATATGGAGAGAATGTCATGAGGTTGTTGACAGATTAATCCTGTACAGCTCAGTTGCATACAAATATTAATCTGTACATCTAGGGTGATAATTATCTACACGTGAGAGGATAATGGGAAGGAGTTAGGCTCCCTGGGCTCCATCATGTCTATATGCCAGTGATCCTGCAGAATGGCCAGCCAGTGCTAGTACCTTTTGTTAGCTTTTCATGTTTGCTTGTTCATCTACTACAAGAGCTTTTCTCAGGAGGGACAAAAGAGGCCTTCCTGAAAAGACAATGGATATAATGAATGCTCTGCTCTAATGTAAATATCTCATCTTAAAAAAATAAAATCACTTCTCAGGTTTTCCAATCACACGTGTGCATATGTACACAGAGAGAGAGAACAAGGTGCAAGCATATGGCTCAGGTCTATGATTGATAGATCAGCATAAGGTATATAATATTGGCTTTTCTGGCTTAAGTGCAAGCGAGTGGCCTATTGCCAGACCTGCCTGCCACATATGATCATTTTCTCTAAATTGTCAATGATAGAGAGGAGAAACTCGAGAACATGAATGCACAATGCTTGTTATACTCTCCATGTGAAATACAGTGGACTGATATATACATCCAAGATGATAAGATGACACTCTAGGTGCATCAATGTAAGAGGCTGAAACAGTGTTGGCACCCAAGACAAAAGATGGGCATGCCCAAAAAAGAGCTGGAAGAGAGGTTGTGGCAAGTAGCTATCCCTGCATTTGGCACCAGCAGCAGTGTTGTGGCAGTTATGGATAGCAAACACAGCAGTTTGCAGCTCTTGTGTAGCAGGACTGTCACGGAAGGCTGGGCAAGTTGGGACAGCAGTGTCCATGATTGCTAGGGCAGTAGGCTGGTAAGAGAGCAGACAATGGCAGGTGTCTCCTTGCAGAGACTGATGGCTATGGAAAGTGTTAACTTGGGATGAAAGTGGCCCTGTCTTGAAGTCCCTCTTATACAACTTTTTGAGACATTTGTTCTACTGAATTGGGATGAAAGTGGCCCTGTCTTGAGGTCCCTCTTATACAACTTTTTGAGACATTTGTTGTACGGAATCTTCTTGAGGTTTTTTTCCCCCTAAAGAAATGAAAATCTATTAATCAATCCCCTCAGGACAAAGTATCCCAAGGCAAGTACAAAAATAAGCCTGTAAGGGACTTCCAAAACAGAATTCATGCAACGAAGTGAAAGTCCATTACAAGGTCTAAGTGAATAACTCAAGAGGTCTATAGTGGCCAAACCATGTGTGGCTTATAGTGGAAGTGCCAGAATCCCATGTTCTGAGAAAAGCATCTCTCCTCCTCATAGTCTCTAAACCATCATATATCCTCTTCCATCTTCCTCCAAGAGTATGGACACTCTTTATCCAAATCTAAAAGAGAGTATTTGCAGTGGATATATCCAATATATCCATGGCATGATAAATGTCCAAGCAATGATGCTAACTATGAACTCCCATCTGTGGCAGCACCATCGAGTCCACATTGACTTTCAAAACTTTGGCGTGGTAATCTTGCTCAAAAGCTGACCCACAATGAGATGGGCATGAGTTATGCCTCCCCTATGTATCCTCATACCAAAGGATGGAGCCTCTTGTGACCCATGCAACGATCCTCCATGTCACAATCATAGACTTTGTTGAGCCATGAAACACCATCGTAAGGGCTCTCCTCCATACCTCCTAGGCCCTAGGACCATCCCATATACAATGTCTCTGTCTCCTTTCGCATCCCATACCTAACATATGTGACAGGATCTTTGCCATAACTGAGCGAAGGGCCAACTACTAGCTCTTGTGCACTACTAACATAGAAAGAGAGATATTTCTCAGTCTAAAGCTAGCCTCCGACTCGTCTGCGCAGACGTTTTGCCCTACAGGTCTGACACGCACCCGTACAGTAGAGTCGTGATCTGCAGGACCGTATGCTCTCCCCATCGCACATCTACTGAAGCTGTGTGTGTGTGTGGTCTGCAGTCCACACAGGGTGCAATTTTGCAGGCTGAAGTCATGCAGGACTGCTTTCCAGCCAGTCACTCAGGTGCAGTGCTCCATGATCCTCGCCCCCCTATCCCCCACATAATACGAAGCGCTTGTGAAACTAGCAGATCAAGTCCTACCTTGTCTGTGAACTGGAAGCTGGTGTAAAGATACTCCCATAGGTGATTGAGAGGGAGGGTGAATGGGCTGAAGTGTCTCAGCCTTTGATGGGCTAGGAGAGAGGGATACAAACGCAACTATCTCTGCACGTGGGTCACAAGTGACGGGGGGGCTGAGAGACCTCAATTGCTTGTGGCCCAAGAAGGGGAGGGGGGCAATTTTTTGTGGGGTCTCTACCTTTTCCTCTTTGAGTGCAAGTGCCACAACTACTACTGCATCTCTGTAAGTAGTAGGCCTGAGGTCTTTGATAACTCTCCACTGTCTCTCCGGCTGTTGCTACTGTCCCCCGCTCTTTTCCTGTCTCTATCTCCTCCTCAGTTTGGCGACTAGTCTCCTCTACTATTCTCTCTCACTACTACTAGGCAAGGGTCCTCCCTCATCCTAAGAGGAGGCTGGGTGAGGCCTAATAGCTTGACTCCTCTGCTGCATCCTCGTCAGTCCCCTGCAAGGTGGCCCAACATCTTGTAGGCAAAACACTGCCTTGGGGGGCCAGTGTAGTACATTCTTTGGAGCATGAATCTCCCATTCACCAAGGGGATTCTCATGGCCCAATGAAGGAATCAAGTCAGAAGGTGGGGACCGACAGGTTGCAAGTAAACAAGGAATATCTGGAGGAATGAAGCTAAGCTGGTCATTCTTAAGGGAGATAATACAAGGGCTACAAAGATAAACAGTTCAGTGGCTGTAGTGCCAAATCATGTGTGGAATGCCGAGATGAAAGAAGCTGCTTGAGTCTTAGATGGGTAGGAAAGCCTCTTGGGCTCCTTATGCACTCCAAATCTTCTTGTAGTGTCTCTCATCTGCCTTTGTAGACTCTATCTAGAAACAAGCCCGCCTCAGTTCCACATCACCTCTCTTTTTTTTTTCGTAAAAGGTAATTGTATTAATTACGAAAAAAATACAAGATTACTTGATTACAAGATACATGACGACAATCCAAGCCATCATGTGAAGAGGAGCTAAGTACTACAAGTTACAATTTCATGGCAAGGATGCGGAGGAAATCGCCATATGCCAAGGACGGAAGTCCTCCGTAGAGAGCAAATCAGAACGATGGAGAAGAGCTAACTGCCAATACAAGAGGCCCTTAAGCCTCACAATATGCCGCTGAACATTATGGGCGGAATCAAACAGAAAAGCATTCCGAATGGTCCAGTTATGCCAACAGCCCCAGTATCGAAGAAAGTGATACATGAGCTTCATATGTGGCTGTGCGGGAGTAGGGTATTTGGGCTGGCCCAGAACCCAATCAAAGGGGCGCAGTGTGATACCAACCACCCCTTGCCAAACGGCCGACAAAAATAACCAGACTTTCTGAGCGACGGGGCAAGAAATAAATCGGTGGCGGGCGGATTCCATAGTAGTGGTGCAAAAGAAACAGGTGCCATTGGAGATTCGTCGCTTGGAAAGAGCCGAAGCAAGCGGAAGACCCCCAATCATCACTCTCCAAAGAAAGACTTTGTATTTAAAGGGTGTCTTGTTGACCCAGCCCTCCATCACAGTTGCCCTCCACCATGACCGGGATTTGCGCAATCCCCATAAAGCATTCGCTTTAGTAACTAGCCATTGATTATCTTTAATCAGAAGATGATACACTTGGTTGGCAGAGGCTTTGCTCAAATGCAGCCGGCCTTGTAGGTCCCAATCCTGCCAGGGATGATCCGAAGCAAGAGCAGGAAAGGGTTGTCTGCTCTGGATCACCGTCAATAGCTGTTCCCATAAAGGCCTATATCCACGAGGGATTCTGAAAAGCCGCCTAGCAGTACGAAACGATATAAGCACATTACGACTGGCAAGGGTGGCATCCGCAACTGAGGACAAGCCCAAACGTGCCATTCGGTTGAATTGTGGTCGAAGCTCATGTTTACCTTCCCACGAAAGTAAACGCGAGACTGCCAGTAATTCCAATTGAAAAGAGTTAGTAGCCAAGCGATCCTCCGGTAGGTGCCACTGAGCCTTTTGAAGGACGTGTTTCCAGGAAGACACCAAATGAGTAAGCAGCAATGAAGAAGAACTGGAAAACCGCGAATCAGCATTCAGAACGTGCCACCAAGAACTTCGGAGTTGGGTATTGCCATGCCGAAGCCCATGGCCCTCGAGGAAATACCGGGCGATAGCGACCCACGGATGATGATCATCCGAGCACATGGCGCAGAAAAGGGATCAACGAAGTGCCTGCATGTGAGTTTGGGCATCTAAAATAGCTCCGCCACCCATGCGTTTGGGGGTGCACGCATGCGACCAAGAGATCCAGGAAATACCTGCATGCAATGAGTCCTTCTTCCATAGCATGAAGCGAATAGACTGAGTGAGAGCATTCAGAGTCGTAGGAGTCCAGGGCAACAATGGCAAGAAATAGGTGAGCATTGGCAACATAATGATCTGGGCTACTTTGAGGCGAACATGAAAAGGCCAGGCTTGAGACTTCCAATACATAAACTTGGCCACCATTTTCTGAGAAATCCACTGCAGAAGCTGCTTTGGGGGAATATCAACGCCCAAAGGGTATCCAAGATGCTTGACAATGGAACCTCGAGGAACAACCAGACCCTGCCAGTCCAAGGACTGCAAATCTGACTCCGTGCAGCTTAGAATGGCTGATTTGAGCGCATTGATACGAAGGCCTGACGCCTGACCAAAGAGACCCCAAACATCCAATGCTTTTCGAAGGTTATCCTTGTCCGCATGCAAAATCATAAAAGTATCATCCGCCAGGGATTGGCTAATGAAGTGTTGTCCGGTAGGAAGCGACAGTCCGGCCAACTGGGAGGAGGCGGCCATATGTGATAACATGGAAAGAACTAGATGTGTCGCAAGGGCAAAGAATAAAGGGCTCAAAGGGCACCCCTGTCGGACAGAACGGGCAAGGAGAAATGGCTCAGTAACACCTCCGTTCAGCATGACTCTCGAAGACGCCGCAGCACTAATGGTGTAGATCAGACGAGACATCCGAGCACCAAAGCCCATAGCAGCCATAAGGTCAGCAATGAAAGACCAGTCCAGATAGTCAAAAGCCTTTTCCAGGTCCAGTTGAATCAGTACCACCTCCTGATTAGAATACCGGGCATAATCAATGGCCAATTGGGCATTCAAAACATTGTGGAGAATATTTCGGCCCTTAATGAAACCATACTGGAGAGGGTGCACAAGGGCAGGGAGATGCTTATGGAGCCGATTCGCCATCACTTTGGAAAAGATTTTGTACATTGAATCCATCAAAGAAATGGGGCGCCACTGTGTCAGCTTAGATGGCGAAGGAACTTTTGGAAGCAGTTTAATAAGTCCTTGTTTCCACGAGGGAGGCATGATCCCCGTTTCCCATACCTGCTGAAACAAGGCCTGCAATGGTTTCGCCAGTTGGGTAGCGAAAGCTTCAAAGAACTCATTGGTGAGACCATCCCAACCCGGACTTTTATCTTTGGGCAAGTGTAACAAGACATCCATAACCTCTGCTTCACCAATATCTGACTCCAGAGTAGCTTGCATGTCCTGCGGAAGCTGATTGCGGACCAGGTCATAAAAAACCGAACGGGCCTGAGTAATTTGGGCGGAAGGTGGAGAAGCGGAACCGAGAAGGTCACGGAAATAATTCCTGCACATCTGCACAATAGTCTGTGGATCCAGGATAAGGTGGCCTTGTGCATCCTCGAGTTGGGTCATATTCTCTCGAGCAGGAGAGGCATGGAGAGCTCGAAAGAACTTATGGGTCTGACATGCACTATCTTGCAAAGTCTCTGTCAGATGTTGCAATTTGGCCTGCTGATACGATTTTAACTGGAATTCTTTAATAAGATCGGCCACCCGCATGGCCAGTGCAAGCAGAAATGCATCATCCGGAGTGTCCATCAGCAGGGAGCGAACCAAAACCAGCAGGTCCTCCGCTGCCTGTCGACGGCGCCGACAAAGAGAGGCATGATAGATCCCATATTGCCGAGCAACCCGCTGCACATTAGAGAGCAATCTTTCAAATGACGCAGTGCCCTGAGAGGAAAAGTCCAAGAAGAATCTGTCAAGCAATTGCTGCATGTAGCCTTGGAAAATTGTATGCTTTAAGTAGGACGAGTTGAAACGCAAAGGGAGTCTCTCCAGAAATTGCTTGAAAGGGGCAATGGGTTGTGCAAGCAACTTGAACTGCAGAGGGAAATGGTCCAACAAGACATATTGCTGCAACACTTTTATTTCGAGCATCTCAGGCAGAAAATCATCATTCTGCATGATATATATACGGTCCAACCGCGACCATGTTGAGGCATACTGGGCCGAATGGAAAGTAAAGCCTGGAGAAGACGGGTGGAGCCAGGACCAAAGATCTTGCTTAAGAACAGCAAGAGCCAACTCTTGCCACATACGACTTTCTGGCGCATCCATGACCGAGTGTTCCGATGTAGACTGGGAAGAATCAACACACATATTGAAATCCCCCATGAAGAAGCCCCGTCTGCCAAGCGACAAGGAAGTCTGCAGAGTCTGCCAAAGCTCCCAGTGAGATAACGAATTATTCGGAGCATAGAGGCCAAGTAACCATAGGATTTCCCCTTCGAATAAGATTTCAATCACCAAAAAGCGGCCATGAACATCATTTTTTATAAGAACAAGCTGATATTTGGCATGTACAATCATGAGCACACCCGAGTAATGCATGGCCTGTGTTCCTGCATAGAGCAAACGAAAGCCATGGCAATCCACAACTTTACCGGCATCACCGTGACTCTTGTGCTCAACACCGCACAGGACATCCCACTGATTCTCATACAATGCAGCCCACATGGCATGTTGCTTGTGGCGAGAACAAATTCCTCGCACATTCCACGTGACTATTTTCATGTATCTACAAAACACAATCAGGTACGAGACACAGCTTGCCTCGATTTGACTTTGTCGGCGAGAATGTCCAGGACTCCCTCATCCAAGAAATCTGCCAAGACCGCAAAAGAGTTCTGAGGACCAGATTTGGAAGTAGATGGCATATCTGCTTGCGTGGGGTTGGAACGTGGGTAACGACGGTCCCACGGAGTAATGACGTTGCCTCTGGTATCAAAAGCTAGCTGGGCAGGAGGACCCTTTAGACGATCCGAATACATTTTCCTGGCGGGCTGATGACGGGGAGCTGAAGAAACCATAACAGGAGCAGAGCGCTCGGAGGACATCATTTCCTGCGCATATAGGTTCGCATGGAATCTTGTGAGGTAGTAGGCACAGTACTCTCCATGCCAGCACCAATCCTGTTGCCTTTTTTGGGACGAACTTCAACCCAATCAGTGGCACGGGAATCCAGACCCGAAACCTGTTGTTTACCTTTGGCCCGAACTTGGGGCGGGTGGATAGTATCCAACGACGGAGCATCACACACCATATCTTCCATGGGCGGGGCAACATGACCCGCATCTGAAACGTGTTGTTGCTCTGGGCATTCAGCCATAAAGTGCCCCAACTGTCCACAGGAAAAGCAATGGCCTGCAAAATTGGCCCATTTCAAACGAAAGTGTAACGGATGCACACCAGAGCAATTGAGGCATAGCCACGCAGGCCGTTTCCTTGCAGTATCCCATAACATGCACAAGCGGTTGCGATTCACAGCCCTGAGACTGGGAGGGACCAGAACCGTGCCCACCGCGGCCATAGCATCCTTCAATAGCGGCCAATAAACAACCGGACAATTTTCCACTTCTACCCACACAGGGCATTCACGTTGCAGGAGGCGCTGGAAATCTGCCATCGGGCGCCAAGGAACCACATGAACCAACCGACGATCAAAAAACAAAGGTAATTTAGACAGGAGAGCAGCACGGTGCGTCTCTGTTTTCAAGAGGACCTCAAAAAAACCTCGGGATCCAACAAAAATCTCTTCAACACATTCCCCTTGTAGCAGACTCTGCAGCCATTGGCGAATACGGGAAAGCAGCGGGATGCGACCAGTGAAGAAGAGTATCACCGCGCGATCATAAAAAACCGAAAAGGAGCGTAGGACAGTTTTCGGGTCAACGGTAGCTTCCAGAACATCGTCTGGAGCAGAGTCAGAGAAGGCTTCCTGATTATGTTGAACATATTCACCAAGCAGAGTGTTGGCAAATTCCAACAGATGCTCCCAGTCCACCTCCTGAGAGTCCATAGAATCCGAAGCAACCTGCGCATAGGAACGATCCGGAATAACCCCTATCTCTTCCAGGGTATGCTTGGTACGTTTACCCACAGACTGGATGTCAGGACCCGGGGGCAATTCTTCAGGGCACGAAACCATATCCTCCGGTTCCTTAGCATCAGAGTCCGGGCCAAGTGCTGCCACCGTTTGGTCAATGAAATCCAGATCCAAACCAGCCATCGTGTACGACGAGCTGATCTCGAAGAAGGACTGACCGACAGCGCAGATCAGTGTCAGTTGCGTTAGAGAGCTGCACCCCTATAAGCTGGTTGCGCACACGGCGAAGGACGACCCGCAGGACGTCACACGGACAGGTTGCAGGTGTTAAAAGTCTGGGACGACCACCAAGGTGGCTGACGGGCGAGGGCAGCGTCTCTCTTTCTCTCGCTCTCTCTCTCTCGCGCCTTCTCAGGCAAAACAGGAGGGCGGCGACTGTCAACAGGGCCCAGGTCTGACTGCAGGACGGGCGAGGCAGCAACGGTGCAGGGCAGGGGTCGGGCGCGGGCATAAACCCTGACGCGCAGGGCTAGACGGGCGCAGGGCCAGACGGGCGCGCAGGGCCAGACGGGCGCAGGAGGGCCAGACGGACACGCAGGGCCAGACGGGCGCAGGAGGAAGCGGAGGGCGGAACGTGACAGGTTAGATGACCTTTTGCAGGGCGACAGAAGCAGGCGGCGCCAGCGCGATCCATCTCCCCGCCATCGCGATCTCTCTCTCTCTCTCTCTACTCTCTCTCTCTCTCTCTTCTCTCTCTCTCTCTCTCTCTCTCCTCCACATCACCTCTCTCTCTCTCTCTCTCTCTCTCTCTCTCTTTTTCGTAAAAGGTAATTGTATTAATTACGAAAAAAAGGTACAAGTTTATATGATTACAAGATACATGATGGCTCTAAGCCATCGAGTTACAAAAGTCATGGCAAAGACGCAGAGGAAATTGCCATATGCAAGGGAAGTAAGTCTTCCTGAGGGAGTAAGTCAGAGTGGCGAAGGAGATCTATCTGCCAATGCAGGAGACCTTTAAGCCTCGCAATATGTCCCGGAACATTAGAGGCCGAATCAAAAAGAAAGACATTCCGAGTGGTCCAATTGTGCCAGCAGCTCCAATATCTAAGAAAGTGAAACAAGATCTTCATATGCGACTGTGCCGGTGTGGGGTATTTGGGCCGTACAAAAACCCAATCAAAGGGCTTAGCGAGAAACCAACCACTGCTCGCCAAACCGCTGACAAGAGTGACCAGATATTCTTAGTGAGAGGGCAAGAAATAAATCGATGACGGGCCGATTCCACGCTGGTGGTGCAAAAGAAACAATTGCCGTTAGAGATTCGACGCTTGGAAAGGGCTGAAGCAAGAGGAAGACCATCAATCATCACCCTCCAAAGAAAGACCTTGCATTTGAAAGGTGTCTTGTTCAACCAGCCCTCCATCACTTTGCCTTCCACCATGACTGAGATTTACGTAATCCCCATACAGTATTAGCTTTAGTAACCAGCCATTGATGATCTTTAATCAGAAGATGATACACCTGGTTCGTTGAGGCCTTTTCCAAATTCAACCGACCTGCAAGGTCCCAGTCCTGCCAAGGACGATCCAAAGCAAGGGGAGGAAACGGTTGTCTGCTCTGGAGCACTAGCAAAAGTTGTTCCCATAAATCACGGTATCCACGAGGGATTCTGAAAAGCCTCCTGGCTGTACGAAACGATATCAACACATTGCGACTGGCAAGGGTGGCATCTGCAACTGAAGTCAAGCCCAAACGTGCCATGCGGTTAAAATTTGGTCTGAGCCCATGTTTACCTTCCCAAGAAAGTAATCGCGGGGCTGCCAACAATTCCAGTTGAAAAGAGTTAGTATATAAGCGGTCCTCTGATGGATGCCACCGAGCCTTCTGGAGAACCAATTTCCGGGAGAATGCCAAATGAGCAAGCAAGGATGAGGAAGGACTAGAAAACCGAGAGTCTGCATTAAGAACATGCCACCAGGAGCTCCGAATTTGGGTATTACCATGCACAAGCCCGTGATCCTCAAGAAAATAATGGGCTATAACGACCCATGGGTGATGATCCAAGCACATGGCACGAAAAAGAGACCAACGAAGTGCCAACATATGAGTTTCGGCATCCAAAATAGCCCCACCACCCATGCATTTGGGGGTACATGCATGCGACCAAGAAATCCATGAAATGCCTGCATACAAGGAGTCCTCCTTCCATAACATGAAACGAATGTACTAAGTAAGAGCATTCAAAGTAGTAGTAGTCCAAGGCAGCAATGGCAAGAAATATGTGAGCATTGGCAACATAATTGTTTGAGCCACATTGAGGGAACATGGAAGGGCCAAGCTTGTAACTTCCAATACAGAAACTTGGCTGCCAATTTCTGTGAAATCCACTCAAGTAGTTGCTTTGGCCGAACATCAACACCCAAAGGGTACCCAAGATGCTTGACAATGGAACCACGGGGAACAACCAGTCCCTGCTAGCCCAATGACTGTAAATCTGACTTCATGCAACTGAGAATGGTTGATTTGAAAGCATTGATATGAAGACCAGACGCTTGACCAAAGAGCGTCCAAACATCTAATGCTTTGCGAAGATTATCCTTGTCCGCACGCAAAATCATAAAGCTGTTATCAGCGAAATATTGAGTAATGAAGTGTTGTCCAAAAGGAAGAGACAATCCAGCCAACTGAGTCGAAGCTGCCATAGAAGATAACATCGAAAGAACCGGATGAGTCGCAAGGGCAAAGAAGTGAGGACTCAAAGGGCAACCCTGTCTCACAGAGCGTGCAAGGACAAATGGCTCAGTAACACCGCCATTTAGCATAACTCGCGAAGAAGCCGCAGCACTAATGGTGTAGATCAAGCGGGACATCTGAGTACCAAAGCCCATAGTAGACATAAGTTCTGCAATGAAAGACCAGTGTAAATAATCAAAAGCCTTTTCCAGGTTCAATTGAATCAATACCACTTCCTGATTAGAGTGCCTTGCATAGTCAATAGCCATTTGCACATTTAAGATATTATGCAAAATGTTTCGGCCCTTAATGAAACCATATTGAAGAGGATGCACAATGGCCGGAAGATGCTTGTGGAGCCGATTTGCCATCACTTTGGAAAAGATTTTATACATCGAACCCATCAAAGAAATTGGTCTCCAATGTTTCAACATTGACAGCAAAGGAACTTTTGGAAGCAGTTTGATAAGACCTTCTTTCCATAAGGAAGGCATGAACCCCGTTTCCCAAACCTGCTGAAACATAGCCGTCAATGGTTTCACCAGTCGAGTAGCAAAGACCTCAAAGAATTCATTGGTGAGACCATCCCAATCAGGGACTTTATCCTTGGGCAGGTGTAACAAAACATCCATAACCTCCGCCTCACAAATATCTGTCTCCAAAGTAGTTTGTATGTCACGTGGAACCTGATTGCGGACCAAATCATAGAAAACTGAGTGTGCATGAGTAACTTGGTCAGAAGGTGAAGGTGAAGAACCAAGAAGGTCTAGAAAATAATTCCTGCACATATTCACAATAGTCTGAGGATCAATGACCATTTGACGTTCTGGATCCTAGAGTCTAGTCATATTTTCTCGAGCAGGAGATGTATCTAGAGCTCGAAAGAACTTATGAGTCTGAGAAGCACTATCTTGCAAATTCTTAGTCAAATTTTGCAATTTGGCTTGTTGATAAGATTTCAACTGAAACTCTTTAATAAGATTAGCCAAATGCATCGCCAGTGGTAGCAGAAATACATCATCTGGAGTCTCCACCAGCAGAGAACGAACCAAAGCCAGTAAGTCCTCCGCTGCTTGTCGATACCGCCGACAAAGAGAGACATGATGGATCCCATATTGCCGAACAACCCGCTGCACATTAGAGAGCAATTGTTCAAACGAAGCATTGCCCTCAGAGGAGAAGTCCAATAAGAATCTATCAATCAATTGCTGCATATAGCCCTGAAAGATTGAATGCTTCAAATAAGACGAGTTGAAACGCAAAGGGAGTCTATCCAGAAATTGCTTAAAAGGTGCAATGGGTTGTGCAAGCACCTCAAGCTGTAGAGGGAAATGGTCCGACAAGGCATATTGCTGCAACACTTTCATTTCCAGCATCTTAGGAAGAAAATCATCATTCTGCATGATGTACATGCGGTCCAACCGTGACCATGCAATTGCATACTATGCAGAATGGAAGGTAAACCCTGTAGAAGAAGTATGTAGCCAAGACCAGAGATCTTGCTTAAGTACGGCAAGAGCAAACGCATTCCACACACGACTTTCCGGAGCGTCCATCACCGAATGCTCTGATGTGGACTGTGAAGAATCAACACACATATTAAAATCCCCCATAAAAAAACCCCATCTGCCAAGTGACAAGGAGGTCTGCAAAGTATTCCAAAGATCCCGGTAGGATAAAGAATCATTCGGGGCATAGAGGCCAAGTAACCATAAGATCTCTCATTTAAATAAAACTTCAATCACCACAAAACGGCCATGTACATCATTTTTAATAAGAACAGTCTGATATTTCTCATGTACAATTATAAGCACACCAGAATAATGCATGGCATGTGTCCCTGCATAAAACAAGCGAAACCCATAGCAATCCACAACTTTTCCACCTTCACCGTGACTTTTGTGCTCAACAGCACACAAGACATCCCACTGATTCTCATGCAATACAGTCCACATCGCATGTTGCTTATGGCGAGAACAAATGCCTCGCACATTCCACGTGGCTATCTTCATGTGTATTCAAAAAAGAAAATCAGGTACGAGGCACAACTTGCCTCGATTTAACATTTTTTGCTAGAATGTCAAAGACTCCCTCATCCAAAAAATAAGCTAACACGGCAAAAGAGTTCTGACGGCCAGATTTAGAGGTAGACGGTATATCCACTATCTTGGGGATGGAACGGGGATAACGACAATCCCATGGGGTAATCACGTTACCTCTAGTATCAAAAGCCAACTTAGCAAGTCGACCCTTTGGACCGTCCATATATACTTTCCTAGTAGGCTGATTACGGGGAGCAGAAGAAACCATAGCATGAGCAGTGTGCTCTAAAGTCAACATTTCTTTCTTGCGCATATAAGTGCGCATGGAATCTTGTGAAGCAGTAGGCAGAGTATTTGCCATGCCAGCATAAAACCTTTTACCTTTTTTTGCACGTACATCTACCCAGTCATTGCCATGGGAATCCAAACCCAAAACATGTTGTTTACCTTTATCCAAAACTTTAGGTGGCTGGGTTGCATCGTGCGACGGAGCATCAAGCACCATATCTTCCATGGGCAGCACAACATGCTCAGCATCTGAAGTCGGTTGCTTCTCTGGGCATTCGGCCATAAAATGCCCCAATTTTCCACACGAAAAGCAATGCCTTGCAAATTTACCCCATTTCAAACGAAAGTGCAGAGGATGCATGCCAGAGCAATTAAGACGTAACCAAGTAGGCCTTTTCCTAGCAGTGTCCCATAGCATACACAAACGGTTACGCTTTATGGCCCTGAGGCTTGGGGGGACTAGAACAGTGCCCACAACGGCCATGGCATTCTTTAGCAATGGCCAATAGACAACTGGACAATTGTCCACTTCAACCCACACCGGGCATTCACGTTGAAGCAGGCGCTGAAAATCTGCCATTGGGCGCCATGGCACAACATGGACCAAACGGCGATCAAAGAACAATGGCAGTTTAAACAGGAGATCATCACGATCCTTCTTAGATTTCAACAACAGCTCATAAAAGCCTCGGGGCCCAACAAAAATCTCTTCAACACACTCCCCTTGTAGCAGACTGTGCAGCCACTGGCGAATAAGGGAAAGCAGTGGGATCCTACCAGTGAAGAAGAGTATAACAGCACGTTCATAAAACACTGAAAATGAGCGCAAGACATTTTTTGGATCCACAATGGCTTCTAGAACATCTTTAATTCGAGAGTCAGAAAATGCTTCATGATTATGTTGAACATAATCGCCAAGCAGAGTGTTGGCAAACTCCAGCAAATGCTCCCAGTCAACATCCTGAGAATCCACAGAATCAGAGGCAACCTGAGCATAAGAACGTTCCTGATGATCCATTGTCTCTTCCGAAGTATGCTTGGTGCGTTTGCCCACAGGCTGGAAGTCAGGACTAGGGGGCATCTCCTCTGTGCAAGGAACCATATCCTCTAGTTCCTTTGTATCAGAATTCGGACCAAGGGCTGCCACCGTTTGGTCTATAAAAGTCATATCCAGACCAGCCATGTTGTGTCACCACTTGTGCAGGTCAGATGCCGAGCCAGGAGCTCACGGGAGGCAAAAACGGTGCAGGCCTCTCTCTCTCTCTCTCTCTCTCTCTCTCTCTCTCTCTCTCTGTACAGAGGCGGATCTGCTTTCTTTGTCTGTGCGTAAGTGTCTACAGCCTCTGTTCGTCAGTAAGCTGCTGCCTCCTGGGCACAGATCTGTCCTTGTAGAAGGTCTATCTGGCTGTCCCTGTTACTGTCGTTGCCGGGTCTGTGCAGGGACGTATTCTGCAAGCACACCCGTTGAACCTGGCAATTCTGCGATACGCTGGACAGGGCTTCCACGCTGTCCCTCTTTCTCTCTCTCTCTCTCTCTCTTTTCTCTTACTCTCTCCCTCTCTCTCTTTCTAGGCTGACAGCAGCGAAGAGTAACTATCGTAATGCCCGGGACGTACTTGCACCACATCTAGCCCACATGTTCAACAGAGCCTTATGTGAGGGCTTCCCTGCCAGCTGGTCGGCCAACACCATAATACCTATCCTGAAGGTTAGAGATCCCATGGCCCCCACGAACTACCAAACAGTCATGGTTGGCCATGTACTAGCCAAGCTCTATGGATCCATCCGGGACCATGAGCTAAGCAAGTGGGTGGAGCAACACTAGCATCGGGCGACTGGACAAGTAGGGTTCAGGAGGGGGTACTCCACTCTTGACCATATCCTCATACTTAGAGCCATTATAGAGGAGGGCAGGGCACGCGGGAGGTGGGTATACTGCTGCTTCGTGGACTTCCGCAAGGCCTTTGACACGGTACCACGAGCTAGGCTCATGCAAAGACTACAAGAACTAGAGGTCTCGCCTGAAATGCGTTGGGGGATACTGGCACTATACGAATTGGTCACGGGCCGAGTCCGAACACCAGGGGGGCTGTCAAAGGAGATAACCAGCACCATTGGAGTTGAATAGGGATGCCCACTCTCACCTACTTTATTTGGTCTCTACATTGATGAGATATCAGAGTACATGGATAGATTGGGAGGGGAGGGATCTAGCCTAGGAGGGATACTAATACCCATCTTGCTATATGTGGACGACATAGTTCTCATCTCTAGCACGCCCGAAGAGCTATAGCGCCAATTGGAGGCACTAGGGGCCTTTTGCCAGGATAAAGACCTCACCGTGAACCTGGGGAAGACCAAGGTCATGGTGTTCAACACTTCAACCCAATGGATTCGACAATTAGTACCCCCCTTCACATACGGCAGGGAAACCATGGAAGTGGTCCAAAGATATGTCTAGCTGGGGATTACATTTTTAGGACCGAGATTCACTTTGAGAAAGGCAATAGAAGATAGATTGGCACGAGGCTATGCAGCCCTTGGATCCATGGAGAACCAATGCGCCCGCGTACAATTACAGGAGCCCCGTACAAAGCTCTGGCTATTTGGCACTCTAGTCACACTAGCACTCTTGTATGGGGCTCCCATATGGGGATCCAGTCTCTACCACACGAGGAGGGCCACGCAAGACTAGCCATTGCCTCAGGAGGAGGCCACCTATGAGGGATGGGAGGGGCACCGCCCATCGTAGCTGAGGCCTTCTTCCAAACAGTGGCCTTTTTGCACCGGCTATGGGACTTGCCCCGGCATCGGTACCCTAGACTCGTGCTGGAGTTGTCCAAATAGCTAGCACTGCAAGGGGACAATGAATGCTGGTATGCCCAAACAGAGACTTGGTTACGGCCACGTGGCCTACACATGGACCACCTCCCCCCACTACAATACAGCCTAGATTACCCCCACCTAGAGCTCAGCCAGGAGGAGGTGAACCGTATCATCAGAATGGACATCATTTAGCTACACACGGCCAAGACATGGGTGACTCCTACAGAAGACCTAGGGACAAAGAAGGCTTTCTACCAGGAGCACTTCCTGCACATATCTCCGGACGGCTTCATCACCTGCCCAAGCTACATGGGCACACACTTGTCCCATGGAGTCAGAAGCGCCATCAGATAGATCCGTATATCTTCACACCAACTACGGGTTGAGATAGGTAGATACGGGGCCCACCCCTCCCCCTAGAAGATTGGATCTGCCAAATCTGCCAGCTCGAGCCGGAGACTGAAGAACACTACATATGTAGGTGCCAAGTGTACTACGAGATCCGGGGACGCTTCCATTGCCTGTTCAGAGAAGGATTCGGGCCACTCTCCAGAGTGATGGATTTCAAGGACCAGAGATGCCTTGGGCTCTTATTGCTGGAAATACGATGCCATAGAGACCACCTCCTCCAGACCTCAGAGTAGAGATAGGGAGCTGCCCAACGCTTGCTCATAGAATTCTACCGAGGGCCAACTACCATCCCCACCCTTGAGCCCCCACCAACCCCACTGACCTCCCAGCAGTGGGGGACCACCCTAGCCATAGCCACGGCAAGAAGCAAAGCTTGATGCCCACGCCCATGCCCACGCCCACGCGCACGCCCAACTGGCCCTCGCCCCCGCAGGAGGCACATGTCGAGGATACAAGGGATACTATGCCGCCACCGGAGGGTGCTGCCCCGCCGATTCAGCCTCTTGATGTTAGATAGACCCATGCAGGACATTTTAGGATGACCAAGCTCCATGAGCAGTTCCACACCATACTTGGAACACATATGAATTGTACCCAGCCTATATACCATTTTGTACCTACTGAATTAGTTTATCATAGCATTAGATGGTACCTTTACTTGAACCTGGAAAGTTTCCCAGAGATTTTGTATGTAACGTTTTGGTCTCATAGGCCAACTTGGCCTTTCGTAGACACTGATATAACTGTCTTCCTTCCTTCTTTCTTTCTCTCTCTCTCCCCCCATAATAGGTTTTTGTATTAATTATGAAGAAAATCACAAGATTACAGATTACAAGGTGCAGCTGGCTCTAGACCATCATGTATAAATGAGATAAAATAGATTCAGTAGATACAAAAGGACAAAAGTGCAAGAGGCACGCCAGAGCTAGATGGGCCCCTTCACAAAGGATCAAGAGTTTCGACGAAATTTGGTTGTATGAGCCTGGGCCTTTGCTGCCAATGTCTCAAGTACTCCAACTTCTATCTAAATAGGAGGGATGATGTCTAACATTATCGGAGAAAGTTTGAGCCTAATGGCCTTGGCTAGGATCATGTAAGCAGTTCTAAGGATGGTGATTGGTCTTCATTGAATATTCTAAACTGTCCTCCCTGCCCTTTCGAGATATCTAGTAAGCAATTTTTCTGCTGGCAAATGTAGCACTCTGCTTCCCATCAAGCATCTGGGTTTGCAACTTGAGACAAAATGAAAATTGCTACGGTGACTCAGAAGGTGTAATGCTAGGCTAAAAGACAAAATAAAATCATTGCAAAACAAAGTCACAGCTTTTGTTGAGAGGTATATTATGCATCATAATAGGGTAGCAAGAAACAGAGTTGTGCTTTATAAACAACTTAAGGATATGCCTCTAATCCACATAAAGTTCTAAGGTTCTATCTTCTAAACTGACAAGAAAGTTATGCATTTTAAGACAGTAACTTGCAATTAAATTAAAACCACACATGTATGAGAGCCAGCCTCTTGTGACTTATGCAAGTTAGCTTCAAACTAGATTCAGTGCTTACCTTGTTGTAGGTTCTGAAGTTGCTTTTTTTCCTCTGCTACTGGATCATAGAATAATGTACTAGCTCTTTCAAATACCCCTGCTTCAAAACCTGGCAACCAAGTTGTAGTTTGGGGAAGTTGTGTGCCGTCTTCTGAAGTAATGCCTTGATTTGCAATCTTCAAAAGAGACTCATTACGTTGCAAATGATCACTGCCAGGAAAAAGTCCTTCTACAGAATATGAACTATATCCTTCCTCTTTGCTACCACTACTTTCAGGTGGTAAGTTTAGGTGAGGGATCTCGGTATAATGATAATCATGCTCAGAAAATTGTTGCTTCATAGCACCAGGATCAGGGTGTTCCAAAGTGTTCTCAGGATCTTGCTGCCCTCTCATTGGTTGCAATGAATGAAAGATGTCAGTATTTGCATCACCATCATCAGGTTGAAATTCTTCCAGAGAATCATTTTTATAGATATCTGAAGGGATTTCAGTAGCTGTGAAATCACAACTCTCTGCTTCAAAACCTAGTTCCGAACCCTCCATAAAACCATAATCAGATGATGGATAATCCTGGAAACATATTGGACTTTCCCACTCTCTTCTACTATCTAGACCTTCAGCCCATGATGCATTTTCATTTCCTTGAACCAAGATATTCATGGGTATCAGATAGGGATGGTGATTATCAACTTCTTTAGTGAAAGAATGAGAAACATTGAAGTTTGATGCTTCAGGTAGTGGCTGGAAGGCATTGTCAAGATACAAAAAATTATTCTGAAATGTTTCTATACTAGAAACTGGAACAGCAGGTACTGGTTGCAGTTCTGATGATATGAATTGTGATCCCAGGAACAAAGGATTAACTGAAGATTTTGAGGTGGGAGCCATTCCATGATAATCTTCGTGTGTGTGATCCATGCTCGATGAATTATCAGTGAGAGAAAAAGCTTGTGAAGCCGAAGTCTGTCCTGTTTCATCAATTGAATACCTAGTCAAAGTTATATCAGCACTCTGGTTAAGGCTCATTGGTACTTTCGTGCTTGAATATTTCAGATGGACTAAATGTGGTGCCATTTGATCTTGGATAGGTTCCACATTGGGAAATTTTGAGTGTTCCTGCTGTAGTGAGAACTGAGACAAAATCCATTCATTTGTGTAAAAGTCTTCCTGAGCTTTAAGAAACTGTCTCTGTAGATGCTGTGATTGCGGATCATTCCTTAAAGACATTTCTAACTTTGACACAATATTTTTATACAATGCTCTTCGCTGAAAGAAAACCTGGATAAAAAGAATGGACTGTAATGTTCTGAAAACAATGTTTTGAAGACTTGAATGCTTGAAATCTGTACGTCATAAACAGACAAGCAGATGAACTGTTTGGCCATGATACAGTCATAGAAGCAAACATATGAGCAGAAAAACTTCCCCTGAAGATAAGAAATTCTATTAATAATACCCTGGAGAAATCCCTGAGGTAAAATATGCAGAAAAACTCGTTTTTCCTCGTACAAACCAGATAGATTATAAGAATGCATACATATGTAAACAGTAAAAGCCAGAAGGCTCTATGTGTCCAGAGGTTACTCATAATAGTAATCAAGAAATCTGAGAGTGAATTAATGATCTAGAAACCAATATACTAAACAAAAGCAAGTCCCAAGGGCTTAGCTTGTTTTTGGTGTGATGCATAATGGGGCTATGATAAGTGCATACGTATTTAGTATAGGGGAAATCTGTGCGCGCGCGTGTCTACGTACACGCACACACACACACACACACACACACACACACACAGAGATTGACTTGATGGAAGCAAATATTACTGAGGAAGAAGTGGAGAAAGTGCTGTCCCATTTACCATGCAGGAAAAACCCGGGTTGGGATGGCCTCCCTAATGAACTGTTTTCAGTCAATGTGGAGCAGCTTAAGGATGCACTGACTTGACTTTACCAGCCTGTGTGGAGATCCAGATCAATGCCTTTAGAAGATTGCAATTATTCATTTGTTGCCTAATGTTCCTTCTCCATGTACTTTGAAAAAGTATCCATTTCTGTTATGGGTTCCTTGTACAAAATATTTTCCAATGTCATTGCCAACAGATTGCACAAAGTGTTCCCACAGCTGATTCGTCCACATCATTATGGTTTCATTAAGGGACAGAACATTATGCATAATATTTTGAATGTTTAGATGGGGATTGATTATGCCAAAGCCTCTAGCCAGTAGGTTGTTATGATCCAGCTAGATATTGAAAAGGCTTTTGAACATGTCAGCTGGTCTTTCATGCATCAATTGATGTCTACCATGGACTTTGGTCCCCACATAAGTTCTCTTATTGTTGATACCATTAGCTAGGAAGTAGTGGCACATGTTGTGCTGAATGGGGGAGTCACGGATGAGATTGCCTTATTTCCTTCTCCTTGTCAAGGATGCCCTCTCAGCCCTTTATTGTTTGCATTGGTCACTCACCCGATGCTCTCTTTGTTGCATAGGATGCCTGATGATGGGGACATTGTTGCTTTCTCTCTTCCCAGTGGTCTGCAACTGTTGGGTCAATCATTGGCAAATGGTTCCTTTATGTTTCTTTAGGCTGACTAGACCAATGTGAATTCGGCAATGGCTATTTGGTGTCTATTTCGTTTAGCCTCAGGCCTTCATATAAATGCTGAAAAATCTACATTGATTTCTTGTATGGAAACCGATTTGTAAGTATTGGGCTAGTAGGGAGCCGTTGTTTCTAAAGATGATATAACTTGGCACTTGGGATATCCCATTTGTGTGGATGTGTCTCCTAGAGCATTGCTTAATTGGATATCCTCCCAAGTTCAAGATAGCTTTATGCATTGGAAATCTCAAGACTCGCCTCTTTATGTGTGGTTCAAAGTGGCTCAATCTATCATGATTAGTATGGTCTCTTATCTTTTACCCTTGCTTCCCTGGACCAAGAAATCTCTCTTGGAATTGATGCAACCCATCTGCTTTATGTTGTGGAAAAACAAAGCCGATCATTTGGGTAAGTGTGGATATCTTGGCAGCATGTTACTTTTCCAAAATGGTTGGGGGTAGTTACTTTGTTTGATGTCAATCTTCATATGATAGCTTTGAGAATGACACTTTTGCAAGCACTATGTGGGTAAAGTCTTTCTTGGATTGATGTTGAAAGTTTATTAAAAATCAAGGAGATTGGTATCTTCCATGGTCGCACGGTTATCAAAGTGTCTTGGTGGCATGTGACGAATTCTACACGGCTTCTTAAAACTTCATAGTCCTTTCTCCTTACTCATTTGATTGCCTCTTGAGAAGAGATTCTTCACTTTATAGTTGGCATCCTCCTGATCTCCAAAAGGATGCTAATTCATTACAAATAGAAATGCTAGCTACTTCTAGGCTACTTGATTGGCCAGATAAAGGATTGTAGTGAGATAAATTTCATTGAATGGCTCGATTAGGGTTGCAAATGGTAAGTGATGCTATCATTCCTAGGCAATCCCCTCTTTGTTCTTTTTGTTGCATACGCCAGTAATTTTGGGTGCCTAGAGGCTATAGGCACATTTGGTCAATCTTGCGGGAGCAGCCTCAATGATATAATGAGTTGCCTGCTTTTCAACCTACTTCCCCTTGGCAAGACTAGATGTTTGTGAAACATGACAACTTTGAGAAGAGGTTGGCTAATCAGATCTACCATAAGAAGGTAGAGAATAAGAGATGGGTTACTGAGAAAGCCAATAAAGTTTGGCGTGCTTAGGATAGCAAAGTGAAGTGGAGGGGCAAATTACTTGAAGTTTGGAGATTCAAGATTTCTTATCAAGGGAAAGTTTTTATATGGAGATTGCTTATTGGAGGTCTCCCCACTGTGGATGTGTTACATGTCTGCAAGATCTCACGTGGTAGATCTCTCTTGTATACTATGTATGATGAGAAACCGATTTGGAGCTTTGCTTCCCATGTGTGGACCTCGATGACTTGGCAACAGGAGATGCCCATCCATTCTTGGGTCTTGGACAAGATGCCTTCTTCATCCTCTTTGCAATTAGATCATCCCTACCTCTTCAATTTTCTTATATGGACAACTCTCTGGCACATTTGGCGCACCTATAATGCCTTCATTTTTTATTTGGCCATCGGGTATCCTTGGTCGTGTGGCCCATGTTCAAGATTATTGTTATGGAAGATCTCTTCCATGGTTTTAATAGACTTGGTCCTCCCTAATGTGGCTACTCCTTGGCTAGATATTGTTCACTCTACTCCTATTGTGCCGCCATCATGATCTTTGTGTCCTAGGTTTTGGTAGCATTTTGGCTTGACTTGTGAATTGTTAGGATTTTTATGGCTGGCCAGAAGGCCTGATGTAAAAAAGTCACTTTTACTTATTTAATTTAAGCTTCTTTATGAATGAGAGAGAGAGAGAGAGAGAGAGAGAGAGAGAGAGAGTATATTAACGTCTCTAAAATGCCAATGTGGCCTATGAGACCAAAGCAATACATACAATGATGGTGTGTTTCTCATCTAGAATGAGAAAAGATGAAAAACATGCCTATAAGACTGAAAAAATGAAATAGTGTCCTATAAAAGGGAAACATGTCAATGATCTAGAAGTGAGAGTAGAAAAAGGAAAACTCTCCATCAATGATATGTTTGTCCTCTAAGGAGGTGTATCTCTGCGTGGATGAGGCGTCTCGGCATCTGTCTCTTGTGGCGCTCAATGATGGCTTTAATTTGTCTGTGGTGTGGATGTCTAAGCCTTCGTCCGGGTGGATGTAGGGGTGGCTGGTTCTCATGCATCTTTTTCCATGCTCTCTTACTGTCTTGCCCCAAGAACATGGAGTACATTTCTGTTTATAGTCTGCTCAGGTATTCCCGCTTCTTTTTGCGTACCAATCGTCTGAAGAGTGTTCGAGCATGCTTATGCGTACATATGCCAAGTGCCATCTCTTGCTGAAAACGTGCTCGTGTCTCTCTGCACTCATCATCATACCAGCCATTCTGTGGGGCATTACCTCGTGGAGATTTATCTGACGGTGTAGTGTGTGGGAAAGCGTAGGCTGCTGAAGTGTGTATTATCTCGGCCAACTGTCCTGTAAACTCATCCAGAGAGGCCTGTGTGTCTAGCTCCCTCAATGCATCTAGCACAGTAGTGCTGTATATGTGTGAGGTCGCTTCCACAAAATCATAGCGTGGTAATTTTGGTATGTGTGGCTGTGCTTCGTATATATGCCCATATTGCATTGTGAAAGCTAGAATAGCATGGTTTGCTGCTAGTCGAATTGGTCTGTCTGAGATTTCAAAGCTTTTTATGTCAGGTAGCAATGGGTGATCCAATCAAATAGTCCACTGTGCTTGACCCTTTCTTGTTATTCCAACATGTGAAACCATTAGATCTTGGCCACTATGGCAGCCCGTTAAGGATGGCCAAACCATGTGCACTTCCCAATGCCAGTAGGTGTGTTCCATATTCTGTTCTCTCTCTATCTTGGGCTGATCTAGCTAATCCCACTTCATCTAATGCAATATCTCTGAACATCTCATCACTAGTGTCAAAGAAAGCAGATTGGTTGCTTCCTGTGCGTGCATTAAAGTCTTGTGCTAGTAGAACATCCCCAATTCTCATGAATCTCATTATGTCCTCATATAGTGGTGTATATGGGGATGCCTCTTTAGGGGCAAACTTAGAGTATGCAGGGGGAAAATAGCATATGGCAATATACATGTCTCGAGTTCTACTTGTACGTAACCTGATCCACATGTATCTTGCCTCTACATCTCTATGTACCACTTGGACTGTATCTCGGAGCTCTTCTCTAAATAGAATTGCCACACCTCCTGATCCCCTCGTCCCTCCAGGCCGCCTAGGCTGAGGGCAATATACACTTTTCCATCTATATCCATATACATCAGGTAGACGACTGTCTTTACATTGATGTGTCTCAGTATACATAGCAATGTCTATCCATTTGAAAGTATCCTCAAAATAACCTGCATCTGTCTTAAGGGAGCCATTGTAATTCCACAGTGTGAACTTTAGGGTCTCATAGGCCGCGCACCGTCATGCTGTCCTTTTCTCTGTGATGATGACTCTTCCATCTCTGTAGACAGCCCATTTACCTGCTTTCCGTGCCTCTAGAACACGTGGCATATTTTCCCTCCTGTGGGCTATCTCGGCTGGGGTGAGGTCTTCATCTAGGTAGATCTTTTCTCCTTTGAGAGCGATCCTCTTGGAGAGGAAGGCTCTCTTCTTTTCCAAGTCTCCAAACTTCAAGATGAGGACTTTTGTTTTTGTGTCAGCTTTCCCGACTCGCCAAGCCCCAATGATGGGTACATCTATAGCCCCAATTTTGGTGGCAAGAGCTGTAGTATCTTCAATTGGGGAGCTTTTCTCATCTAGTCCAACCACTCTTACGTGGAGTACGCGTGCTTGTCTTTTTGCCTCTTCTTCCAAGGTGGCATTCATAACTTCCACTTTGTTGCCATGCATTCCTTTGTTATTTTTTGCCACATCTATCCATTCTGCATTTTCTTTGACAGTATTCTCAACATTCTCCATTTTCTTTTGGGTGCCTTTCACCACACTTGCATAGGTGTGCATATCCTTTTTTAAAACATCCATTTCTTTTTGTAGTTCTGGTGTGATTTGTGGTTCCTTTTGTGCGTCTAGTTTCTTTTTGCATTTCTCTAGTTCTTCTTGCAGATTAGAGATCATTGAGTCTTTCTCTGCCATGTGTGCATCCAATGTTTGTTGCATCTCCTTTTTTAGTTCTTCCATCATTTCAGCTCGAACCCGCTCTTGTATATCCTTTTCCATTTCCTTCCTCATGGTACGCATTTCAGCACGGAGTATGGTCGACATCTCCTCATATAGTGTTTCAACATCTCCTCATATAGTGTTTCAATAATTTTGCGGGATGTCTTCCCATATCTACTTGACCTTGGAGAGACATTCCAATCTCGGGTTTTACGCCCATAGGTTTTGTATCTCGTGTTCTTTGGCAGTGTATGAAACATTGTCTCCATGGTTGGTTTTGTGATTCCTTCATTGTCAGTTTCTTCCATCATGATTATAGTATGTGCTATAGCATAAAACTGTTTACAGTCTGACTAGAGTAGTAAACCAGTAACATAAACTATCACTATAGCATGAACTGTCAGGATATCATAAACTGTCAATGTGACTGCATCATAAGATATGACTGTAGCATGAACTGTCAATGTAGCATAGAACTGTCAATCTCACCTAAACTGTCACTGTAGCATGAAATGTTAATGTGTGTTAGTCTGAAATCATGTAGGTCTCCAGTCTACATAGCACGGCAAGGTTCACATCAGTCTGAGTACATCTGCAATCTCAGTACATTCACAGAGGTCTGCATTCACGTCAGTCTGAGAGAGTCAACAGATTTCTTATACAGTCATAGTCACGACTCAAAACTGTCCCATCAGTCACACTGCGCATCTCTGCAGATACTGTTCACAAGGCCCACCACTGTTTACTGCAGGTACATCCTGTCACTGTTCACTTAGTACTCATTCGTCACTGCTGCCACAGTACATTTGTCACAGTACATTGCTCTGCCAGACACGTATGCTAGTGTCACGTCGGTCTTGTCCGCATCTGGCTCGTCACGCCTGTCACATCAGCATCCGTCCGTTGTGCCCGTCATGCCAGCGTCACACCCGTCACGATCCCATCACGGCCCGTCATGCCAGCATCACGCCTGTCACGATCCCGTCACGCCCATCTCGTCAGCGTCATGCCCGTGTCGCCAGCGTCACGCCCGTCACGCTCGTCTCATACAAGCATCATGCCCGTCGCGCCACAGAGAGAGAGAGAGAGAGAGAGAGAGAGAGAGATGACGAGTGTGAGAGAGAGAGGGTTGCACCTTCCTACCGGCATACGGATGTGATGCCTTTGTCATTTTGTTCCTGCCCTGCGCGCTGCTTGTTTCCCTAGCTCTGACCAGAGCGGGATCTCGTTTTGTCCTGCCCGTCCCGTCACTTCATCTCTTGCCCTTGATGTCCAGATGCCTATCTTGTATGACTTGAGTCATGCCGATGCTATTGTATTGACCGGTACTCTTCAGGGGAGCTTGTACAGCTTGGATGCATATGACAGTTCAGCTCATGATGCTCATGTAGTTGATGTAGATGTTTTGCCTGATACTTACTTGTGGCATGAAAGGTTTGGGCATCTTAACTTTAATGCTATGGTAAGGTTGCCTAAAATGGTTGAAGATATACCACAGATCCAGATTCCTCATAAGCATGTCTGTGAAGCTTGCTTGCTTGGCAAGATGCACCGCTTTGTCATACCTAAGGATGGTAGAGTTGGGGCATCACGCAAGCTATTCTTGATTCACAGTGATGTGTATGGTCCTATGCGGGCTGCTTCAATTGGAGGTTTCTATTATTTTGTGACATTCATTGATGACTTTACCAGGTATACTTGGATCTTTGCATTGAACTCCAAGTCAGAGGCGTTTACCTGCTTCAAGCATTTCATTGCCTTGGCTGAAAATGATTCAGGCTTGAAGATTGCACACTTGAGATCAGACAAAGGTGGTGAACATATGTCAGAGGAATTTAATGCTTACATGAAATCCCATGGTATTCATCATGAGTGTACAGTGCCTTACACTCCTCAGCAGAATGGAGTTGCTGAGAGAAAGAATAGGACAATTATGGAAATGGCCAGGTGTATGCTTAAGGGCAAGAATTTGCCCAATATGTTTTGGCTGGATGCAATGATGTGTGCCAATTATGTGCTCAACAAGAGCCCCACCAAAGCATTGAAAACAATCACACCCTATAAGGGTTGGAAAGGACACAAGCCAACCATTTCTCACATGCGTACTTTTGGGTGTTTGGCCTATGCACATGTGCCTTCACAGAGGCGGACAAAGCTGGATGATAAGGCTATAAAATGTATATTTTTGGGATATAGTGCAGAGAGTAAAGGTTATACTCTTTATGAGCCTTCCACCAAGAGGGTAATTGTCAGTAGAGATGTCATCTTTGATGAGACATCTTCCATGCCCTTGCGGGACTACAAAGTGCAGTCTACACTTGGTGTCTCAGATATTTTTGATACTCTTGTGCCATTGCTTGGATCTGATGCCTCAGATGATGCACCACAGGGTTATGCTCCTCCACCTAATGCTCATTTACAGCCTACTACACAGTCCGGACAGCCACCTGTTTTGACACAGATGCCACGTGCTACTGGGGACACTGTGGAAGAGGCTAGCAAGAATTGGCTGATATTAGACAGCCTAAAAGAGCTCCTCGTTGGCTCTTTGAAACTTTGAAGGACAACAAGTTAGATGGTCCTTTGCAGGCCCGTACGAAAGCTGCAGCCAAAAGAGAGTTGGCAAACTTGGTTGCTCATGCATTGATTGCTATAGCATTTGATGAGGAGCCTGTTTGTCACAAGGATGCCTTCTCAAATGAATTGTGGATGAAAGCCATGCAGGATGAATTGGACTCCATTCATGCAAACAAAACATGGGAGTTATGTTACTTGCTTGCAGGCAAACATGCAGTAGGGACTAAGTGGGTATACAAGGTAAAAAGAAAAGCTAATGGTTCAGTTGACAGGTACAAAGCCCATCTTGTGGCCAAAGGCTATGCTTAGAAGGAGGGCATTGATTATGAAGAGACCTTTGCCCCCACTTCACGCATCACCACCATTAGATGTGTTATTGCCCTGACTGCCCATAATAATTGGGAGGTACATCAGTTGGATATAAAGTCAGCATTTCTCAATGGTCTTTTGGCAGAGGAGGTCTATGTTGCTCAACCTCCAAGCTTTGAGGTTGAAGGGTCTAAATGCAAGGTATGCCGGCTTAAGAAAGCCTTACATGGATTGAAACAGGCACCCAGGGCTTGGTATGACAGGATACACACTCATTTGCTCAGCCTTGGCTTTCAGAATAGTCCTACAGAAGTGACTTTATATATCCGCAAGAGGGGGGCAGATTTGCTGATTTTGATCCTCTATGTGGATGATATGATTCTCACTGGGCCACATCCCGAGAAAATTGCAGATTTCAAGCGGGAATTACAGCAGTCTTTTTCCATGACTGATCTTGGCCAGTTGCACTACTATTTGGGCATTCAATTTGCTCGATCTGAGGGGGGAATTGTGATGTCACAATCGAAGTACATTGGGCAGCTTCTACATAGATTTCAGATGGAGGATTGTAAGCCTGTCTCCACCCCATTAGAGACTGGTTTTCATTTCTCTGCTGAAGATGGCAGTGGTCCATGTGATGCTACCTCCTATCAGCAGGCAGTTAGTTGTTTGCTTTATCTATGTCATACTCGGACAGACTTGCAGTATGTGGTTTCTCAGTTGAGCAGATACATGCACAGTCTCACTCATCACCATTGGCATGCAGTGAAATGTGTCTTCAGGTACATCAAAGGCACGCAATACTCGGGCCTTCTCTACAGGGCTGATACTTCACTTTATCATGCATGGGTTCACTGATAGTGATTGGGCTGGTTGCCAGGATACACACAGATCCCACAGTGGCAATTGTTTTATGCTTGGTTCTTCATGCATCTCATGGTTCAGCAAGAAGCAGGCTACAGTTGCCACATCTAGTTGTGAAGCTGAGTACAGAGCAGCTTTCACAGCTACAGTAGAGTGTGTTTGGCTACTTAAAATTACTTGCAGATCTTCTGGTTGGTCAGACAGCTCCTACCGTCATCCATACTGACAGTCAGAGTGCTGTGGCTATAGCACGAAATCCAGTGTTTCATGCTTGTACAAAGCACATTGAGGTTCATTATCATTATGTCAGAGAGAGATGGTCAGATGGTGACATCAAGTTGTCTTATGTTCCCAATGAGGACAACTTGGCAGATCTATTCACTAAGGCTCTTCCGCGGCCTAAGTTTGAAGCTTTTCGACAAGCTTTACACTTGGTCCCTTTTGTTACGTGATCTGCCTTCTCTATACAGTCATAGGTTGCTATATCCACATTGGATGAATTTGTGCAACCATGACTTAGTCTTTCAGGTATCTTGAGACGTTTCTAGGATACTAGGCTTTATAAACCTTTCCCTCTCCGAAGAAGCTAAGACCTTAAAGGTCTTGTTACCCCTTCCTCGTGGTTAATCCCTTAACGGCTCCTTGCCTCGAAAGAAAGAAGAATATTGAAGCGGTGGTGGAATTCCGAAAAGGAGTGTAAAGCTGCCTTCACGTTCGAAGGATTACAACTGCGATGCTGCCTAAGAAAGTCCAAGGAGTAGCTGCGGGAGGGTCATCTCCCGGTATCCATGTGGATATCTCACCCCAAAACCAGGTTTTTCCTTCTTGGTTTTATATCGGTTTTAATTCAATCATGCTAGATGAATTGTTAGGGATAAGACATATTTTGTCCTAGTTATTTACGATGAAGGAATTTAGTTTCCTTGCACGCTCTGTGAAACAAGGTTGCCCTTTGAGTCCTCTCTTCTTTGCCCTTGCGACTCATCCGGTTCTTTCCATGTTATCTTCCATGGCAGCTTCTACTCAATTGGTTGGATTGTCCCTTCCTTTTGGACAGCACTTCATTACTCAATCTTCGGCTGATGACAGCTTTATGATTCTGTGTGCCGACAAGGACAATCTTTGCGAAGCATTAGATGTTTAGACGCTCTTTGGTCATGCTTCTGGTCTTCATATCAATGCTTTCAAATCGGCCATTCTCAGGAAAGCACCAATAGGTTGTGTTTTTTTTGCAAATAAAGTGTGGCTAATTATATTACTTCAGAAAAAACCTGAATACAAAGAAGTGCTCATGCTCAACAGACCAAGCCTACAGCAAAGCATGTTTGAAAATATATTAGATCCTTATATGATATATTGATGGAGCTTAGGCCAACTCAATTCTTTACATGCATGCTAGAAGTGACAACTATTTTTTCCTGAAATTTTTGTATTCTTGGGCATGTACAAAGTGAAATGTATAGTTGTATCAACCACAAAATCAAAATATGTAGTTTCTTTAGCATTCAAAGCACTAGTTTGGTTGAGACAGTTGATTGGAGATCTCTATATGCACTAGCATGTTGATTTTTATTCTCCAATCGAATGCCTCAACGACAGTAACTATCTTGAAGCACCCTATTTTTATTTCATGATCTACAATGTCCTTTTTACTTCTCTAGACCTATGATACGCTTTAAAAGCCACATGGATACCCATTCTAAAGCACATTGCCTATCACACAGCTGGACAAGTAAAAATTTTGTATAAGCTTGGTTGAGAGCAGAGCTAGGGGCAGCACCTGTATTTACGGAGGCACTCTTTAGGGCAGTGACCTTTTGGCACATGTTGGTTTTCACAGATGGCTATTTGGATGAGCCTACATGGTTTGGATATTGACTGTCTTCCACCTTTGGATTATAGCCTTGACTGCCCTACACTTTCTCTCAGCCGATTAGTGCTGAACCAGGTGATCAGAGCTAATATCTTGAGGATTGAGACAGCAAGGACATGGATTCATCCACCACTCCCTCTAGGATTGAGGATGGAGTTCTACAAGAGTTATTTCTTGTGTCTCTCTAATGATGGTTTCACTATTCGGCCAGCATATATGGACACCCATCTCTCCCATAGTGTACGGGTTGCTATCGGACAGATTCGCACCTCCTCACATAGGCTTCAGGTGGAGACAGGCAGATGGACAAATACCCTAGCAGAGGTAGGACTTGCAAGCTTTGTGGTCGAGAGCCTGAGACGGAGGAGCACTACATATGCAGATGCATAGTATACTATGACATACGAGGATGGTACCGCTGCCTCTTCCGTGATGGATTTGGACCCCTTCGTTGCGTCATGCAATACAAGGACCAGAGATGCTTAAGTTTTTTCCTCCTAGAGCTCGAGAGGCGCCAAACTGCACTACTGTGAGATAGGAGGCCAGCTCATCCAGAAGGACATACACAGAGAGCAGTGACAGACTTCTTCTACAGAGAGTTGACCCTACTGACACTACCAGCCTAGTAGAGAGAGAACCATCCCCCCAGACACCTTACAGACCACGCCATGGAGTCACATTGGATAGAGCCATTTTGCTTCCTCGAGCACGACGACCCCGTCTACCAGGACCACGTCCAAGGAGGCCACACCACAGCCGAATTAGAGCCATTATCACGAGACACCGAAGACTCACCACCAAGCATATCAGTGAAGCAACTAGGGACCACATCATAGCTGAGATCAGCTACAACCCATAGTCTCCACCACACTTTTGTACATGGCTCTATCAAATCTGGTTCTCCTTTGCTTTCCTTTTCTTTTCTATTGATGGAAGAACACTACACATGGTTCAACCCTAGTACAGTCCCATCGTATAGTTATTTTGAGTATATTTTCAGTATTGTTTCATAGGCCACCCACTTATTTGTAATGTTATCTTTACCTTACTGATGAGATGACATTAGACATGGATGTACTCTGGATTTTGTCTCATAGGCCACATTGGCCTTATGTAGGCGTTAATATATCTTTCTTTCTCTAAAGAGTATATATATTAGCTAGAATAGAAGTACAAAAGTCAGGGCACGGTCATTGAAGAGACTACCCAGTGCCAAGAAACTAAATCATCTCTAGTCAAGATATCAACATGCTGAATAAGATCAAGCTACCACTGAAGAAGTCCCCTAAGCTTAGCAACATGATGCTGGATGCCAAAGGCAGCATAAAAAATGAACACATTGTGAGTGACCCAAATATACCAACAACCCCAAAATCTAAGAAGTGAAACTGAATCTTCACATGAGATTGTGCTAGACCGTGGAAGTTAGCCTTGCCAAACCCAATCAAAAGGACCGATCCTAATTCCCACCATAGCATGCCAAATGTTAGAAAGAAGGGCCCATATCTTTCAAGCAAAAGGACATGATACATCTGTAAAGAAAATTTCTATTGGAAATACCCTTGCATTGAAGAGACAATGCAAGGGAAAGACCGCCCACCAACATTCTCCGAATGAATATCTTATGTTTGAATGGCATCTTGTTGATCCATTCCTCTATCACTTTCAATATCCACCAAGTCTTAGATTTGTCCAATCCCCAAAGCACATTGGCTTTGGTGGTCAACCATGAGAAATCTCTAATCATGAGATGATAAATCTAATTAACCGAAGAAGCCTCAAGACTGAAATGCCCTGCACGGCCCTAATTTTGCTAGGGACAATCAAAATCTAGGATAGGAAGGGATTGCTAGTCATGCAAAAGTTTAGAGACCTTGCCCCAAAGATCATGGTAGCCATGAGGGACCCGAAAGACCCGTCTAATGGTGCAAGAAGACAATGGACTTTCAACAAGTCCGTCTCTAGACTTCTGCCTGTCCAAAAACTAGAAATCAAGACAAATTTAAGCTCAAATTAATGGAGCAGGCTTCCAAATAAACTTTCCCTGCACTATTCCAATTTAATTCCACTTTGTTCCTCTCACAAACAAAGGGATTTATTGTGATAGAACTGAGTCTTCACAACAAAATGGTCTAGAAAGTGCACAAGGCTCAGGATATCAGAGAAGGGGGAGAGAAAGCTGCAAATGGCAATACATGCCTTTCTCATTAGAATCCCGTAAAATCACAAGGGAATTGCTTGGCATTTAAAAGCTACTCACTAGGAAAAACTTTCAATGTAACTTGATTCTAAGGTTCAAACTTCCAAATTAATGGAAGTTTCACATTGAACCTAGTTCCTTTTGCCCTGCTCTTGTAGCACATAGCCTATATAGCTATCCAATACATGCCTATTTCCAAACCCTTCACTACAATGCAATGGTCACCGTGCCCAAAGCTAGGGATACTCTAAGATGTGATGCAATGGTCACCATGCCTAGAGCTAGGGGTCCCTTAAATTTCTGCCAGCTTTCTTCTTTTTTAACTCTATGATACTCCATCTACTAAATCAAACAGCTAGTCCTTACACCATTATTAGGCTTATGTTACATCTTTGACTGCTCCTAATTAGCATGCATCCACACACACAAAATTTCTTTATCAACTACCAAAATGAAGGAACTTACCTGAAGTTCTGGAAAAGCATAACTTTTCATGCCTCTATCAGATGATTGAGTATAATTGTTCCAATAACTTTTCAGCCATATGAACCAAAGAAGCAAACCCAGTCCAAGCACAAAAAATGATAGTGGCAAAGCAATATACATTGGCTGAATACTTCTTCCAATGAAAGCTGGAACTCCTGCTCTTGATAGACAAATAAGCTTCTTTAGCATCTCTACCTAGAAAAACTGTTAACTATTTTTTATCAAAACTTATCAAATACCACCTGCTGTAAACTCGCTTGACCAGAATGCACATGTCCATCGTTCAGTAGAATCTGCAGTATGCATGATGAAATTTCAGCATTACAAATATTTCCTACACCTTTTGCAAATAACTTTGTATGAATACTTATCTACAGGCACATATGGAAGATTATAAGGCATAAACAGTAACTGATGTATACTAAAACATGGTACACACTCATCCTGCTGGAGAGAGCCAACCTGCCAGGTTGTACCATCGTGGTCCCATGACCTCTAGTGGTTTTGTGCATGTTGTTGCCATGCCTCATCCTTGTACCAAACAGAGGGTGCTACTATGCCCTAGGGATATGAACTCCCATGGACACCCTCACCAAGAACTACCACCAGCTTGCATGTGTTCCTCTTTCCCTCTTCTCTTGTAGCACCCCATAACTACTTGATGCAAAACCACAGAGATCCAACCTGTCAAGTTGGACACAGAAAGTTGGGGCTATTGGCATAATCAGACTATCCTAAATGCTTTCATCTTTTATCCCATTCCAAAGTGCACCGTGATATGAGTTGTTTGAGATGCCTCCTTCAGTGGTAGTTGAGCACCATCAAGTATGTGGATCTTCTTACCAAAGATGATCTAGCTCCCTAGCATGGTGTGATCTCGAGTCACTTTGTCAACTATTTAGCTCATTGTGCACACACGCACGCACGCACGCGCGCGCCTGTGTGGCCTATGAGACAAAATCCAGAGTACATCCATGTCTAATGTCATCTCATCAGTAACGTAAAGATAGCATTAAAAATAAGTGGGTAGATTTGATAGAACCATGTACAAAAATGTGGTGGAGACTATTGACTATAGCTGATCTCAAGATCTGCACATGATCTCAGCTATGATGCGGTCCCTAGCTGCTTCATTGATATGCTTGGTGGTGAGTCTTCAATGTCTAGTGATAATGGCTTTGATTTGACTGTGGTGCAGCCTCCTCCGATGTGGTCTTGATAAACACGGGGGTTGTGCTCAATGAAGGGAAATGGCTCTATCCAATGTGACTCCACAATGTGGCATGTAAGATGTCAGGTAGGATGGCTTTGTCTCTACTAGGCTAGTAGTGACACTAAAGTCAAGTTTGCGGAAAAAGTCTATCAACTCTTTGTGTGGGTCCCTCTGGATGGGCTGGCCTCCTGTCTCGCATTAGTGCTGTGCGGCGCCTCTGGAGCTCTAGGAGGAAAAGGCCTAGGCATCTCTTCCTTAGGTTGACTATGTGGAGGAGATTTTTGCTGGTCCACATGGTTTCTATGAGGTGCACCATTCTTCTTTGGCATGAGATTTTCTTCTCGCCTAGCAGTCCATCTTCTTTGAGAAACAGTTAGTGCACATTTTTGGTGGCATCCCATGGCAAACTTCCAATGTTTGCTCAAGCAGGCATGTCCAGTATGGGTGGAAGTTGAGCATTGCCCAGCGGTTTACTAGGCCTTTCTTAAGGATGTTATGGCTGCAGTGGGTTGTGGGTTGGTGTCCCCCTAGTGTGAATGCAGCCAACAAGAATCATTTGTGCATGCTATGGGACATGAAAACAAGGATGAAATGCATTTCTGAGGTTGATCTTTCAGCCTTTAATGAGATGCACGGATTGATTAATAAAATAACATTGAAAATGGAGAATGGTTGAGGGTCTTACTGTTGCAAATCAGTGACAATGCTTATCCTTTTACAATTATTTCTTGGGCGCAATAAGATCAAAGACACAAATTAGGGTTATCCATCAAAGCATGAATGAATGGAGCTATGATTGCAATGGGAATGAAATCAATGCTCAAAATTGATTTAAAAGCTTAGATCAATCTAAAGAGGTATTAATCTCTAATCTATGATTCATTGGAAGCCCGAATAAACCATAATCTCCCATCAACAATTGGATAAGCTTGGTTGCACCTCAATTGTAGTGGTATAAGGCCTCTTTGGTTTCGGCTCATGTGGGGTACTTTTGCTAGCCACTGTTCCTCGTATGATCGATTGGGTCACTTTGCAACAGAATGCCCAAACCGCAAAAGTACGATGGTAGATCAGCCCATGAATAACAATCAAAGTGCACCCCCCCCCCCCCCCCCCCTCCCCCACAAACCCCCCTTCTTCCCAATAGCAGATTGATCCACCTAGCCAGCAAGCAATCAACTCCTTCCTCTCTCCTGGAAACACAAGCATGGACAGAAGCTCGACAGAATAAAGGCAAAGGAAAGGAAGCCCTAGTGCCCCTCATACCTCCTAATCCTTCCCCATCGTAGGACCCCCTTCACACTTATTTGTGTCACCTAAATAAGTCTTTTGATGCTCCTATTGTTTGAGCTCCTATTGCCCCCAAGGATCCACAAACCCCCAAACAAAAATAGCGATAGCAACATGCTTGCAATCCTCCAGCTTAGCTGGCTTTTGATGTTGCTGGTCGAGCCATCACACCTTGGAATTGCAAGTACCCTGGCTCTACCTCCCCCCTCGTAGATGGACTCTCCACCTCGGGAGCAAAGCATTAGAGACCCAATCCCTTCGCGGTGATAGGGGACTTCTTTGAAGAAGGAGTATTGGAGATATTGGCAGCAAAGGCCTAAGCTCATGTGGCTAAATCTCATCCAAACTCTTGATCCTTGTTGTTTGTCTAATCATGGGGTGCCTCTTGCACTCTCGTCCTTGTGCCCTTGCCGAATCCATTGTATTTGGTTCATATACAATGGCCTAGAGCCCCATTGTACTATGTAATCTTGTTATCTTGTACTTTTTTTCATAATTAATACAAACTACCCATTAAGAAAAAAAAAGAGAAAGCTACTGTGGACACAAGATTGTATTGCGCTCTTTTTCAGCTTTCTATGAAAAATGGGTTATCTTTTTCTTCATTGCCAAGATTCCGGTGCTTTCATGGATATACCAATGGTTGAAATATAGCTTGTAGGGGGACTGCATAGAAGAAATCTTTGTTGGCCTATGAGGCTTCTATGAGGTGATGCTCAAATCTACAAGCACTCCAGATGATATTCTTGCCAGAGTTCCACTACTCTTTGATAGACTCGTGTTGTGGCTTGGAGACCATTGGCAGATTTTCAAAGTTTGCTCTAGCAAGGATGCCCAGTGTGGGTCAAAGTGGAATTTTGTCCTACAATTTATTGGCCATTGAACAAAAAAGGCTATGGGGGAGATTGGCACGGTAAGTCCCCCCCCCCCCCCCCCCTTTGTGAGCTACCAACCACAACTACATGTGCATGGTGTGAGACAGCTTGCACAAAAGGCCCGACTAGCTTCACTTACATTGTTTGGGAATGCCTTCATTGCACTATCATTTGAAATGGGGTACTTTTGCAGGGCATTTTTTTTCTTGTGGAAAACTGGGCCACTTTATGGTTGAATGTCTAGAGAAGACTGTTGT
Organism: Lygodium microphyllum; assembly: GCF_053477565.2. Classification (NCBI taxonomy): domain Eukaryota; kingdom Viridiplantae; phylum Streptophyta; class Polypodiopsida; order Schizaeales; family Lygodiaceae; genus Lygodium; species Lygodium microphyllum. Next base: position 121,727,381 of record NC_141147.1, read on the forward strand.
CGTGGACGAGAGTTTGGCTCCATTGGTAAATGATGTTCCTATGGATGATGACCCTCAAGCACATGTGGCCCCTGTGAGGTCTACTGTGGATAGAGGGAAGCAACCTATACAGACCTTGAATTTACCTAATCGGGATTGGGTTCATGTCCATGTTGGGGGTAAAGGCGCCTCTGCCTAGCTGCCCGTGTATTACTACACTGACAGTCACTGCCATTGCATACTACAGGTGGCGGACGCCTGTCACCGTCACTTTATTCTTTATTCTTTTAGTAACAGTTTGAATAAAGGAAGGCCCGATCACACATTGTGATTGTTGGAGTTCCCATTTCTTGTCTCACTCTTTCTTGCTCTTGCTCTTCCACCATAGCTCTCGCTGCAAGCTTCGATCCTTCTCACCTTTCAACTGGTATCAGAGCTCGGCTTCGCGACTCTTGAGCTTGGCTCGTGGCATTCTCAACTTCCCATCGACTCCCCACTCGCATTGGGTCTCCTTCCCGGCAGCCATAGCTCATTCTCTTGAGCTCTCGTCACTCCCCGGCTTCCCGAGCTTCTTCCTGACCTATTGAGGCACCATCAGGGCATTGACATTGAGGTATTGCTTCATTATTTCAGATATTTATTTCAGTCCACAGGTCTAGGTAAACAGGGCAGCCACCATTGAAGCTTCCAATCTTCATATCTCTTTGCCACTGGTTGTGGGCTGCTAGAGGCTTGTTCCTTTGGCTCATGTTTGAGCCCTTCAATCTCTCTAGACCTGCCACGTGGACCAGCAGGAGCAGCAGCATCATCACGCAAATCTGCGCCTGATTCTAGACAGCCACCATTCAGCCACTTCAGCTCCAGCTCGAGCTTGGCATTAAGTACTTATTCGGGCTCCATTTCAAGCTTTCTGCACATGTATTGATACTTGGCATTGATCCTTTGAGATTAGGCATTGGTTGGTGGCTGAAAACAGTGTTTCAGGACTGTTATAAACAGTCTACAGGCATTTGTATGCTAGTGCTACATTCACAGTTTATGCCTATGCTTGTTTGGGTATGACTACATAACCGGTTTGATGCCTATTGCATTCCGATTGATTGGGGGATTGAAGCTACATGTCATGCTATGATTTTGGCTTGATTGTGGGGCTGGAAATACACAGTTTATAACAGTAAATGCATGCTGAATACTCTTGGGCTGAAGCTATCTTTCATGCTTTGACATATGCCTATTGGTTCCGGATGTATGTCTTGGGTTATGCTATGATGTATTGATCATCGAGGGCCGACTTCGAGCTTGTCATTGGATCCGGATGCTTTTGGAAGCTTGAGCTTATTTCAGCCCGCACTTATTGACCTCAGTCTATGCTTGACAGTGGTCAGTGCTTTGACAGTTATATGCTCTTTGGGTACATGCTTACCTAACACCTACGGCTTGATGCATTTGTCTTGGCACAGTGTACCATGTACTTGTTGAGCTTTACTGCTCTCTGAAGACTTGGCTTGGATTCTCATTTGCTATTCCAAAATTTTGTATTGGAAGTCATTTTTTGGTTGTCAGAGATCTTTATTGGGATGTATGTCTTGCTCATGGATGCTACCTACAATTGCTTTATAGCCGTCATGCTCTTGGGATGCTATTGAGGCATTGTCTTGGTTACCTGTCTTTGGTACTTTGACTTGGTTTGATTGAGCTATTGAGCTCGTTTATCCGCCTTTTGTGCCCGTGGGAGCATCTTGTATGCTTGACTGATATTGAGATGGAGGTTTATGCTATTTGAGCATTTTGCAGATACTTGAGACTTTGGGATCTCTTACACTTAAATGTTGTGTGGTTCATGCACTGACATCTTGGAGTTGCTTTTGACCTAAGCTTGGGCTTTGCACTCTTATGAGCATACACCTACTGGTGTCAAGTCTTTCCAGTGTTATGTATACTTTCCCCTACTGTCCAGGGGATATGCCTACTCTCTAACGGATGCTTTGGTGACATGTTTGGGTGTTTGCTCAAGGTCTTGATGGCTGTTTGATGCTGATTTATACCCGTTTATGGCTGGTCATGTCTTGGCTATCATTTGTTGACTTGGTGCAGTGATTTGGTCAGCAATTGACTCTCACAGTACCCTGCTGTTATTTATTACAGCAAGCATATAACTCCGGACTGACAGGGATTTTTTATGCTGAAATATTTTGAAATGATGTACTTTCACTAGTACTTGGTGGGAAGTAGCTTTGGTTATACTTTTCTCGCCATTTTCTCTCGATTTTGGTGATTTTTTTGTCATTTTCTGCAGTAAACAGCAAGCAGTTTTGAACTGTCTGCCGTCTTCCAGCCTGCATTATGGTGAGTTCGTCCACTGATCATGCTATTTTCAACATCACTAAGCTTGATGGTACGAATTAATCTTATTGGAAGAGCCAGATTTGGTAGGTGTTGGTGCAGAAATCACAGATCAAACCATTGAGGTTGAGATCCGCCTGCACTATGCCAGATGAGGAATGGCTTGAGCTTGATGAGTTATGCAAGTCCACTATTGTATTATCTCTCACAGAACAGGTTCATTATAATGTATTTGAGGAAGAATAGAGTGCATGGCAGTTGTGGGATAAAATCAAGAATCTCTATGACAAGAAAAGTCCAGCGAGTCAGATGTATTGACTGAAGCAGCTTATGAATTTGCGCATGAAGGAGAATGTGACTATATCTGCTCACTTGAGCCAGTTCCATGCTATACTCAAGAACTTGACTTCGCAGGACATCACTTTTGCAGAGGATGTCACTTCTCTTTTCTTCCTTGGTACTCTTAATGAGTCATGGGATGTATTCCGCACTGCATTATGTGCCTCTACTGCTACCTTGAAATTATCTGATGTTGAGAGTGCTCTTCTACAGGAAGAGATTAACCGTAAGAATTTTGATGCCTCTTGTGTATCGCATGCTATGACAGTTAGAGGTAGGAATGATGGATATGGAAAGCATGGCAGTGGCAGTGGCCGTGGATGGAATTCTCAAAAATCTTGATCCAAGTCTCGTGGAAAGTCACGTAGCAAATCCCGTGGCAAGAATGCAGATATTACTTGTCACCATTGTAGGAAAAAGGGCCATATTAGGCCACAATGCCATGAATTGCGCAATGAAAGGCGCAAAGATAAGGGGAAAGACAAAGTGCAGGATAAGTCTTCTTATCGCAGCATAGTGGCTACAAAGTCCAGTGTTAAAATTGAAGAGATCAATGTTATGCAGCCTGAGGATGTTGATGATGATTATATCCTTGCAGTTTTTTCTAGTGCTTTGCAGATGACAAAGATACACTCTCTGTATGCACAGTGTTGGCTCTTAGACTCAGGTGCGTCCTTTCATGTGACACCTTGCCAAGAGTGGTTTCATTCATACCGTACTGTTTCGGGTTCTGTGCGCTTGGGTGATGACAGCTCTCTTGATATTGTGGGCATTGGTGATGTTAGGCTGTAGTTTCCTTCTGGCAGCAATTTTGTTATGCAGGATGTACGTCATGTACCTGCTTTGACACGTAGTCTCATGTCAATTGGACACCTTGATGACGCAGGTCATCATGTATCTTTTGGAGACTCTGCATGGAAGATCACTCGTGGCAGACTTGTGATTGCGAGAGGTGCCAAGGATGGTAGTCTCTATCCCTTGATTGTATCCGCTTCTTCCCTTGATCATGTTTTGTCTGTGGGTTCTATTCCACATGTATCTCTTTGGCATGCCTGTTTGGGCCATATGTCTTTGAAGGGAATGAAAATGCTTTCTGGTTTGCAATACTTAGCGCCCCTTGATTATGCATGTTTTGATTCATGTGAGCATTGTCTTTATGGCAGGTAGACTAGGTCTACGCATAAGAAGTCTAGTAGGCCACGCATGAGTGAGCCCTTGGCATTGGTACATTCGGATGTCTGTGGGCCCATGCCTTGTTAGTCTATGGGTGGTGCAAAGTATTTTGTTACTTTCATAGATGATTTTTTACGGAAAGTTTGAGCTTATCCCATTAAGATGAAATCCGATGTCTTAGCTGTGTTTCAGAGATGGCTTGCATTGGTTGAGAACCAGTCTGGGTATAGGCTAAAATGCCTAAGGACAGATAATGGGGGTGAGTACGTCTCGCGTGCTTTTAACCAATTATGTGATGGAAGGGATATTAAGCGTTAGTTGACCGCCCCCTATACCCCCCCCAAAATGGTTTGGCTGAGCGGATGAATAGAACCATCCACGAGCGTGTACGCAGTATGCTTAGCCATGCAGGCCTACCACAGAGCTTTTGAGCCGAGGCAGTTAGTACAGTTGTGCATATCATAAACAGATCACCTTCTAGTGGTTTGGATTTCCAGGTTGTAGAGGACGTATGGATTGGAAAATCTCCCTCTTATGCGCATCTCCGTGTCTTTGGATGTGAGACATTTTTCCATATGCCCAGGGACAAGAGAAGTAAGATGGATCCTAAGAGTGTCAAATATATTTTCCTTGGTTATGGGGATGCAGGCGAGATGGGTTACCGTCTCTAGGATCCGCAGGCGCGGAAAGTCATCCGCAGTCATGATATAGTCTTCCATGAAGACAAGATGCATAGGCAGCCTGAGAGAGTTGTTGAGATCCACAGGGTCATATTTCAGGAGGAGCCGAGGGCTCCCGCATAGCCAGTTGGACAGCCTACAGCTGTAGCAGATGCTGATGGTCAGGGTGTTGGATAGGTAGATGGGCATGCAGTAGAGTCTGCAGTCTACTAGAGACAGACGTCCACCTAATAGATTTCAGTCCTCGATGCATTATGTCTTGGTTACGGATACAGGAGAGCCTTTCACTTATGATGAGGCTATGCACAGGGGTGATAGTCACTCCTGGGAGAGGGCTATGCAGTCTGAGATAGACTCCTTGCATAAGAATGAGACTTGGGATTTGGTTTCCTTGCCTAAGGACAAGAAGGCTTTGCCATGCAAGTGGGTGTACAAGCTGAAAAGTACCCCTGGACACCCCAAGCCGGCATACAAGGCTAGATTGGTAGCAAAGGGTTTTAAGCAGGAGCATGGTGTGGACTTTGATGAGGTCTTTTCTCCTGTGGTTAAGATGACCACCCTGTGCTTAGTCTTGGCTTTGGTTGCTCAACTTGACTTGGATTTATACCAGATGGATGTCAAGACGGCTTTCTTACATGGGGACTTGCATGATGAGATTTATATGGAGTAGCCTAAGGGCTTTGCAGAACCTGGCAGGGAGCACCTAGTGTCCAAATTGAAGAAAAGTCTTTATGGCTTGAAACAAGCACCTAAGGAGTGGTATCATAAGTTTGATGCCTTTATGCAGTCACAGGGCTACAGCAGGAGTGCTATGGTTCCGTATCTTTACATGAAGAAAGCCCGTGATGGTTCTTTATTGATTTTGGTACTCTATGTGGATGATATACTGATAGTAGGAAAAACTCATGATAAGCTAGATGCTCTTAAGGCTCAGCTCAAGAAGAGCTTTGAGATGAAAGATCTGGGACAGGCCTCTCACATACTTGGTATGCGCATTAGACGCGACATGCATCAAGGACTCCTCTACCTGTCATAGAGGGAGTACATTCATAAAGTCCTTGAGCACTTCCGCATGCAGGACGTAAAGCCTATTGGCTGTCCATTGCCTTCTTATGTGAAGGTATCACAGGCTAATTGTCCGCAGACAGATAAGTAGAGGGCCGAGATGGCCGAGATTCTCTATGCATCCATAGTGGGCAGTCTTATGTATGCCATGATAGCCACTCGTCCAGATATTGCCTTTGCAGTAGGTGTTGTGACACGCTATATGGCTACACCTGGCAAGAAGCATTGGGATGCCGTGAACGATATCATGAGGTACCTGAAGGACACTGTAGATATGTGCATATGCTATGGCAGCCAGGATACAAGAGTCGTGGGGTACACTGACTCTGATTATGTAGAACATATAGATAGTAGGAAGTCCACTTCCGGCTATGTATTCACCTATGCTGGAGGTGTTGTTTCTTGGATGTCCAAGGTGCAGAAATGCACGGCCCTTTCTACTACAGAGGCCGAGTATGTTGCAGCCACTGAGGCTTGCAAGGAGGCCATTTGGTTGGGTCGTTTGGTTGCTGACCTTGGTATTAATGCTATCCCTACACTGCATTCGGATTCTATGAGTGCTATTCAGTTAGCCAAGAATCCAATCTTCCATGCGAAGACGAAACACATTGAGGTGAGGTATCACTTCATACATGGGGTCATGGGGTCGTTGAGGACAAGTCTGTTGATCTTGTCAAGATCTCGACTAACCAGAATTCTGCAGATCTGCTCACGAAAAGCCTCTCTACAGAGCGCTTTGCCTTCCTCAGGAGGTTGATGGGCGTGGGATGAGATTACGTCTTTCCTCATCCTGTTGTACATGTATACATGTTGTACTGTCTTTTTTTCCTTTTTTTTTCTTTTCACTCCTTACTAGGACAGATTCGCCTTTAAGTAGGAGGTTGTTGGGGGTAAAGGCGCCTCCGCCTAGCCGCCCGTGTATTACTACACTGACAGTCACTGCCACTATACACTGCAAGTGGCAGGCGCCCGTCACCGCCACTTTATTCTTTATTCTTTTAGTGACAGTTTGAATAAAGGAAGTCCCGATCACACATTGTGACTGTTGGAGTTCCCATTTCTTATCTCTCTCTTTCTTGCTCTTGCTCTCCCGCCATAGCTCTCGGTGCAAGCTTCGATCCTTCTCATCTTTCAGTCCATGCCAAAAGAGGTAAAATGTCTAATGTGAGTACCACAACAATCATTGCTAGCACTTCATGGGACCCCTTATGCACTTATTTATGGTGCAAAGATGAGCCTTTGTCGATACCCATTGCTAATGACATAGTTTCTGTTAATCATTCACAAGACCCTCCTGCTTGGCTTACTTTTAATCTCGGTGGTAAAGTGATCATCCCTTGAGATCATCGTTTTCAAAGGGCCTTTCCAAAGAAGGGGAATGATCTTCCCACCTCCAAAGTGAAGTGTACGGATTTAAATTCATTTGCAATATTGGCTGATTTTCTTAATGAGGGGACTTTTGATATTCTAGCAAAAAAAGTGTAGTCAAGGCACAATCAGCCTCAACATTGAATCCTTTTGTCATGATATATGAGACTTGCCACTTGGAATGTGTGTGGCATTTGTTCACATAGTAAGTAGCATGACATGTGGGGCGTTTTGCATGGTAATCAATGTGATGTGTTGTGTGCTCTTGAGCATAAAAGTCATGCTGAAGCCAACGAAATTGTGGATTGCTATGGTTTCCATTTGTTCTATGCAAGGGGTTTATTAAGATGCTATTTGGGTATGCTTATGGTTGTGCATAAGAATAGCATCCATGGCCACTTTCTAGTTATTGAAATTTTATTTGAAGGGGAGGTTCTATGGCTAGTAGGCCTCTATGCACCGACTGATCCTTTGTCTAGACAGGATCTGTGGAGTGTATTGAAGCTTGTTTATCACTTGACGGACTAGTAGTGCTAATGGGAGATTTCAATATTTGTGTTCATTATTTGTAGTCTACCTATGAGCACCCGGGTGCAATTGAGAGCCGTGCGTGGCAGAATTTCGAGTTGGCAATTCTAAAGCAAGACATTTGGTCTTGGCTCCACCCATCAGATCCAAGCTTTACTTTTCAGCCAACACAATATTGTGCCACATGGTCTTGCTTGGACCACATGTATGTTATGTACAATGATGCCTTCCTAGTGCATGGTTGCATTCACGAACAGATCCATAAAGTACAATCCGTCCAGTTTTTGTCCCTTTTTTTTTTGAGTTGGTCTTAAAAGAAAAGTGGTTTTTTTTTAAAACGTTTTTCTCTTTATCCTCACTGACCTCTACCTATAACTCAGTTAACACTCCCTCTTCTTCTACCTCTCTTATAAGCTCCTCTACTCTTCCCTCTCCTCCATCCACTTCTCTCTACCTCTACATCCTCCTCTTCCTCTTGTGTCTCATCCCTATGTGCAACTCTGTTTCTATTTCCTCTTCCTTTACTCCTCTTCTTTTGCTTTCCTGGCTTCTACCTATATCTCTATATTCTTTACCCCTATCACAATGCCTATTGCCTAAGCCTCTTCATGAATCTTTCGCATTACACACAACTCACCCTAGCCTTAGCCTTTAGTTTCTTTTTGTATCTACTACTTTTTGTACTTGCCACTTGGCACTTGTGGCTTGCCATACCATGATCCATGAATTGTGATCCATCATCGCAGCTAGCTTCTTTTTTTAATCCATTGTATATGTCTTCAATCTTATAAATGAAATTAGATCTTGGAAATTACTTGTAACTAGAGTCTTGGATTTACATTTTGTCTCAACCTCTTGTCATGTCCATGACTCATTGTTGAAAATTGAAGCAAACACATTTGTGATTTTGTAAATTATATTAGTGTTGGATGGATAATGCCTTGTGGCACTCTATCTCATGGGTCGCCACTTTCATGTTAAAATAAGTAATATCTACTAGCCTAACCCTTAATTTTCTAAGTATTTTTTAATGACCATACAAAACACCAAATTTTATCCAACTTTTTTTTTGTATATTTGATACCACACTAAGCCCATAGACTAGATAGATCAGACGGATCGTATCTAACTACCCTACTTCCTACCAAAGATTTTAGTCATGCAGGCGCTGAAACAATATGCCTTGTCGGATCATTTCCCTTTGCAACTTGCCATGCTTGCACACCTTGTTGCCCCATTTTGCGCAACTTTCGGGATAGTCTCCCTTTGTGTTTTAATTCATCTTATTTGAAACATTCAATCTTTAATGGTTATACAAGGCAGCTGGTTGACAGGTTTTTGCTTAATTTTCCCCCTGGGGGTAGTGACTTTCTTTAGCAATTGCTCCACAATGTGTAGAGGCTTGCTAGGCATTATGGTATCTATCATGCCTCTCTTTATAGGTAGTGTTGGCAAGCTGCTGGCCTTGGTCAGCTACTCTTTGCTACTCAATTTCCCAGATGATCCATTTCTACTACCGTTAGCTACGAGGCTGGTAAATCTCATTCAGCAATTCCAGTTGAGATCATAGCAACAAGCCAAGTTACAAAGATTGACTGAGAATTTGCAGGATGCTTCATGTCAATCTCATAAATTTTTTCAAAGCTTGCATGGCGCTCCTAATGAGAGAATATGGTTAGAATTTAGCATGTAGACGCAAGATGGTCACGAATCCACAGTCCATTGTGGATATGTACAGAGATCACTTTCTCGACCTTCTTGGCTCTTCATCTCCTTCTACTCAACACACCACCCAAGCCTGATTAGCTTTCTATCCTTCAATCAGGGATCAAGTGTCACCAAATATTCATGACAATTTGGACAGAGATATCTATGAGGAAGAGTTCATGGATGTTTTATTGCATTTGCCTAAAGACAAAAGTTTGGGTTGGAATGGCTTGACTGATGAATTCTTTGAAGCCTAAGCTGCTAGTATGGCGAAACCCTTAATAGCCATGGGCTAGCAAGTTTGGGAGGCTGGGACCATGCTTGCCTCATGGAAGGTGGGAGTTATTAAGCTAATTCTAAAAGTGTCGTCGCCCTGGATGTTGAACCATTGGTGACCCATTTCTTTGCTCGGATCTATGTAGAAACCTTCTCTAAAGTGATGGTTGTTGCCTCCATAAGCATCTCCTTGGCCTTGTGCACCCACAAGACTATCTTGCACAATGTGCCAAATGTTCAAATGGGCATTGAATATGCTAAGCACTCTAACCAACAAGTCATGCCAGTTCAATTGGAACTTGAAAAGACTTTTGACTACTTGGATTGGTCTTTTGTGGCAAAGCTTATGCATGGTTATGACTTTCAGTCCACACTCATCTCATTTGATACACACAGTTAGCGTAGATGCCTCTTTGAGGATTGTGTTGAATGGTGGGGTCTCTGAGCCATTCACTCTTGCACACTCAGTTAGGCGGGCTGCCCTTTGAGCCCCTTGTTCTTTGCCTTGATGACCCATCCCATCCTCTCTATGTTATCTCATTTGGTGGACACACGAGAGTTGGTTGGCCTTTCTCTTACCTTTGCCTAACATTTTGTGGGCGAATCATTAGTAGATCACACTTTCATGATTCTCAAAGTACAACGAGATAACCTTTGCAAGGCATTGGATGTGTGGAATCTTTTTGGAGAGGCTTTTGGTCTTCATATCAATGTAGCCAAATCATCCCTCATTAGCTATATTGAATTGGACTTGCAATCTATATAATGGCAAGGTGTGGTGATACCCCGTGGTAATGTTGTGAGGCACTTGGGCTACCCCCTAGGCATTGATAGCCCAAGAAATAGAGGCTAAGTTTCTATACTAGAAATTGCAAGTCTGGTCTTTCAATGTCCACCTTCAAGTGGGACAATCCATGCTCCCCATGGTCACTGATTTCTTGCAGCTCTTGCTTTGGACTACCTCTACTTTGAAGGTTCTTACCGGCCACATTCATTTTATGTTCTGGAAAAAAAAACGTTTTGCATGCTGGTATCTGATGGATCTCTTAGAGACAAGTTTGCACTCCTAAAGTATGGATGGAGAGGCTATTCTGGATGTGCGCACTCACGAGGTTGCTCTTTGATGGTCTCTCTTTTGTATAAGGTGCATTGATCGCTATCCCTAGATCCTGTTTCTTTTTGGAAGAACAAGGTGTAGTTTATGGTAATACCACTATTTGGGGTTCTTAGTGACATGTTCTTAATGTTTGATGCCCTTTTTTCTCGTCTTCCTCTTTCCTAGTGACTCGGCTAGTCTGCTCATGGAAACTACTTCTTCAAAAGGTTCAATGGCATCTTGTGGAGGATTGGTTGGTCGCTAATCCTTTTCAGCTGGAATTATTGGTTGTGTCCAAGCGGCTTTTGTGGGATGGGAAACAAGAGGACCATCCAAATTTTAATTGTATGACACAGTTGGGCTTATCTTCTGTTTCTAATGCCACTTTGGTGAGTCGTAGGGGGGTGATTTCTTTCCATACTTCCAAGATTTTTTTTCGAATCCCTTGAGGATACAAGGACTTGTGGAACCAGTTTTTGATAGCATTGCAGCCTAGGGAGCCCTTCCTTGCCCTTGATTCTCATCGTCAATGGCAAGATTGGGACCTTGCAAGCCGACTGCATCTGGGAAAGGCTTCGGCTAATCAAGTGTATCACCTTATGATTAAGGACTACCATTGTAAGGCCACCAAGGCCAATATTATTGGGGCTTGCATAAATCTGAAGCTTGGTGGATAATGACTACCATCGAGGGTTGGTTAAACAAGACACCATATAAATGTAAAGTCTTTTTTTGGCGCATGATGGTCGGTGGGCTTCCCCTTGTTGCGACACTTGCAAAACACTGGATTTCCAATGGCAAATGCTTTTTCTATCTCACTAGTACGGAATCTTCTCGCCATTGTTTTCCTTCATGCCCTTTGGCTCAAGAAAACTAGACCCTTTTGTCTAAAATTTGGAGGGTTGTGGTTGCATGTCACTACGCCCTTTGATCGGGTCTTTGCTCAGCCCAAATACCCCACTCTAGAGCAATCACATATGAAGATCTTGTTTCCTTTTCCCCATCTCTAGGACTGTTGGCATAATTAGATAACTCAAAATTCTTTTTCTTTTGATTCCGCGTTTGATGTTCAATGACACCTTGCTAAGCAGAAAGCTCTCCTACATTGGTACTTGGATCTTCTCTTGCACATTGATCTTGTTTCTAGGGAGGACTTGGTCCCTTGGCATACCACAATTTCTACTACTTCTTTGCCATGAATTTTGTACATTGGCAGACATATTGCTGCAGTCTCAGCTCTTATGAGGGCTTTCATGTCATCCAAACCATTTGTTGCAATCAGCCTTTGCATCTTTGTCCATCGCTATCGCTTGGCACTTGTGGAGTGGCAATTTCATGAGCTCTCCTATTTTGTCTATAGTAGAACTTTCCGTCCTTAGTGGGGGTCTTGTACCGTCCTTGTGATGCAGTGCCTCCTATGGTTGGTCCGATTGGTTGTGTATCAAGTTCGGACTCATGTCCACTGGTTTCTTTGTCAGTAGTCTCTGAAATCTCACAGTTTAGGACAGCCACTCGGTGCACTTGCATTGATCCTGTAGACCCTTCCTAAACAACTGCCAATACCTCTGCAGCTTCCACGGCAGCCAGAGTCTCCCTGTGCAGAGGCATGACTCTATAAGACAGTGATTATCTCTCTACACAAAGATGTGCCTCTGCAGAGCAATGCCTTCGCGTCAACACTCACGTCAATGCCGTTGGAGCTCACGTTATATACATCAGCACCCGTCTCATGCCAGCATCTAGTTGGGAAGTCATCCATGCCAACGTCCAGTCAGACAAGCAATCATCCACGCCAGCGTCCTCCAATGAGGGTCCAGCCGCGCAGGCAATCGTCCTCACGTGATCACGCCATTACGCCAGTCGTCCTCATGCCATCACGCTAGTCATCCTCATGTGATCATGCTTGCCAATCATCCTCATGAGAGAGAGAGAGAGAGAGAGAGAGAGAGAGAGAGAGAGAGTCATTACAAACGACATGTCTACGTTCTCACTCTCCCCTTATATGTAAAAGTTCATTTGTGAGAGAGAGAGAGAGAGAGAGAGAGAGAGGATATACCATTAGTCAGGGTGTTGTGGCTCGTATTGCACTTAATAGAGGGATCACAAATGAAATTGCCTTGTCTTAGTCTCTTCGGCAAGGCTTCCCTCTCAGCCCTTTGCTATTTGCTTTGGTCACTCACTCGATGCTCTCATTGTTGGATAAGTTGACTGATCAAGGTGGGATTGTTGGTTTGTCTCTTCCTAGTGGTGCCCAACTTTTGGGTCAATCTTTGGCTGATGATTTCTTTATGTTTCTTAAGGCTGATCGCACTAATGTTAATCAGGCATTGGTTGCATGGAATCTTTTGCCTTTAGCATCAGGCCTAGATATCTACACTGCTTTCTCGTACAGAGAATGATTTGCAAGCTTTGGGTTGGCATGGAGTTGTGATTTCTAAAGCAGATATAACCCAACACTTGGGTTATCCTATTGGTGTGGAGGTAGCTCCCCGTGCCTTGCTTGATTGGATGTCAACCCGTATTCATGATCGGTTCATGTATTGGAAATCTCAAGGCCAGCCTCTCCATGTGAGACTTAAAGTTGCTCAATGCATTATGATCAGTATGATCTTGTTTCCTGCCATTGCTTCCTTGGACTAGGAAGTCCCCTTTGGAACTGGTTCAATCTATCCGATTCATGTTGTGGAAAAAGAAAGGGAATCATTTGGGCCAGGTGTGGATTTCATAGCAGCATGTGACTACTCCTGAAAGGATGGGGGAGCAACTTTATTGGATGTTAATTTGCATATGGCTGCTTTGAGACTAGCACTTTTGTAGACATTATATGTAGAGAGTCATACCTGGTCAGATATTGCGAAATTTTTCATAGAAAAGGCTGGCATCTCTCATAGTAGCACGGTTATTCAAGCTTCTTGGTGGCATGTGCTTAATTCCATGAGGCCTATTAAGGTCTCTTAGTCTTTTCTTCTTTCTCATTTGATTGCATCTTGGCAGGAGATGTTACGTTTTGCAGTTTGGCACCCTCTTGATTTTCGTAAGGAGGAGAATTCGTTGCAAGGAGAAGTGCTAGCTATCTCCAGCTTGTTGGATTGGGCCTAATAAAGATTTGCAAAGAGACAAGTTTAATCGGATGGTTCGTTTGGGATTGCAGATAGTCCATGATGGTGTCAATCCTAAAGAGCCTTCTAGCCAATCGGGTAGTGTCAACTGTAATCTCTTCTCCATAGCTCTATGATATCATGCTTGCCATCGCGTCACATCGCTATCCCCCCCCCCCCCCGCGTCTCTCACTGAATGGCCGCCTGAGCCAATCCTCCCCTCCCCCCACCTGCGCCAGTCCCCCCCCCCGCCCTGCGCCAATCCTCCTCCCCCTCGCCCTACGCCCTCTCATCTATCCTCCCCTCTCCCTCTCGACAATCCTTCCCCCACCCACCCGCCTTGGGCCTGCCTTTCTCCCCTAGCCCCCCTAGCCCCCTCCCCCCCCTCCCTACGTGCTCCCCTGCCTCTTCCGCCTTGAGGCCCAACCGGGCAATCACACGACCCTTTTGAAAACAACAAATTTCCCCTCCCCCCCCTCCACCCCCCCCCTCCTCGCCATCGATTCTCCCCCCACCTCCAGTTCCTCCCTCCCCCCTTGCAGCAACTCCCCCTCCTATAGCACAGTAGCGTGATAGGTAGGTTTCCAGTAGGGACGCGCAATGGAAACCTCTGGTCAGACGCCGATGCATTCTGCGAGTTCCCCCTAGTCAAACACCTTGCGCATCATCCTCTCTGAGGAACAGCTCTTAGCCGTCCGTGCCACAGAGCTGGAGTTGAAAGAAACAACAATCTTCGATCAGGTCGTTGGACACTCCCCATCGAGGGCCCAACTGTGGGATTGGCTCCATTCCACGCTGCGCATTGGAACAGCGCAAATCGTGGAGGCAATCCTCATGGGCCAAGGGATCTTCATAGTTCGACTCACCTCTACAAACACAAATTGTGAGTTAGTGGAGAGCTCGCCCTATGCTTCCACGAAGGGGGTCATTTACATGGTTCCCTGGTATAGCGGCTTCCCCCTTTCTCCTCATTTTACTCCACAATGCATAGGCTCCAACATAAAGTTTTACATGTATTTTTTTAATGAACGTATAAAACAATGTATTTTATCCTTTAAATTTTTATCTACGTTCCATATTGTACATATTCGCATACTAAACATATCGTACTAAACGTACGAAACCAACCTGTATAAGCTATGGTTGAGTGTTCCTATCTCTCCCAGTGCTCTCTAGCAAAGGTACTGGATTGCTCCACTCTTTGAAGAGATCTCTACTTCTATCATGATATGGTATTAACCCTCAGACGAACAAGGTGGAAAATCCGAAAAATCTAAAGCAAAAAACAAGGCCAAGGCAAAAGTGAAACGGAAGATAAAGGCGTACCAAGAAAAATATGGAAACACAAGAAGTGCAGAAAAGTCCTAAATCAAGGAGAAAGGCGTACAAGAAAAGCGCAAGTCAATACTTTTGTAAAATAACGTAAGGCGTACCATGATTTATTTTAAGAGCGTCGGGCTCTCACCCTGGTGCAAATTGTAAAGGTAGATGGGTGGTAGAAAGGAAGCTAGGAAGATAGGAGGACAATAGGAAAAAGGACCGGTCGACCATGGCGGCCATGTAAAAAAGGGGATAAGGAGATGACTGCCCAAAAGGGATTTAGGGTTTTGTATATAAAGTTGAAAAGTGAATGAGAAGCTCATTCTTGTGTATGGCCAAAAGTAGCTCTCCTCTTCTTCTTCTTCTTCTCATTCTTGCTTGCTTGAGCTTATGCTTGAGAGAGGGAGTGTGAGAGTGTGAGGGTGAGGGACCATGGAGGAGAAGCTATCCATCTTCTCCTCTTCTCTTCTCTTCTCTTCTCTTCTCTTCTCTTCTCTTACTCGTGGCAATGGAGCTTGGAGCGTGGAGCTTGAGGATCGAGCTTGCTTGAAGCTGACACTTTGATCGTGGAGCTACCAAAGTGCTCGGGAGAGGAGGTAACTCGATCGGACATGGAGGTAAGCTCACTATACTCGTAAAGAGAGAGAGAGAGAGAGAGAGAGAGAGAGAGAGAGAGAGTTGGCTATGTGAGACGTAGCCATTAGTGCTCGGCTTGAAACGCTTGAACAAGAAGCGGTCCGTGGGTCTTGGCAATTGAGCATGACATTGCCTCTACATTTTGGTTCCGTTTGCCGGAACAAACAGATTCAAGCCTTGAGTGCTTGCGCACTCCGAATCGAGCATTGAAGTAAGGTTTTCCCCAAACCGGTGCTTGAGGTAGATAGGTAGGAAGCGAGGGAGTTCGAAGAGGTATTCGATCTCCTTAGCAAGTAAGTTTTTGGTTGTTTGGATTTGGAAAAGTAGGTTGGAGTAGTATAGGTGTTTTCTTTGTGATTTGAATGCACTAGGGTAGAAAAAAACAAAGAAAAAAAGTAAAGCAGGCATTAGGGTTTCTGCTATCATAACAGGGCAAGAGGGTTTGATTTGTTTGCCGATTCGCATTTTGGAGTTTATTTACTATTCCAGGTATATACAATCTTTCATTAGGGTCTATTCTTACATTCTAGAAGTTTATGCGACCCCTCATAACCAAAATCATTAGAATCGAGTTGATTTTCGTCATCCCCAAAAACTCATCCACAGGAATCTGACACTGTTACCAGAGTCCGATTTCCAGAATCGGACGGTCCAATTTTTGAACTCGGACCAATCCATCCTATCCTATCGGACATACCCTGTCTGATTTCGAAAATCGGACATCCCATAATCGGACACGAAAATCGAATATCCCAGAATCGAACACACGAAATTAGACCAACCAAAATCGGACATCCCATAATCGGACACGAAAATCGGACATCTCATAATCGGATACGAAAATCGGACCATCCATAATCGGACGCCCAAAATCGGACTACCTAGAAATTGGACACTTCAAATCGGACACCTGTCAAATCAAACGTCCGACTCCCAGAATCGGACACACGAAAATCGAACACACAAAAATCGAACCAACCCATAATCGGACCACTCACTCAGACCGTCCGATCAACCAATCGCACCAACCCAGAATCGAACGTCCGATTCTGATAATTAGACTCCTGAAAATCAGACCTCTAAGAATCGAATAGAAAACTGTCGAAATCGGACAAGTAAACAGAATACAAATTTGATATATCTAAGCCCTGAAACCGACCTAGAGACTGTATAGCGTTGAAAGCACATCATAGATCTATCACCAATTTAAAATCTAGAGCAAGTAGTTCAAAACTTGGCTGCGAACGGTCCTTTAGATCGTGCATGGTGTTTAGCGTAACGGCCTTACAGGTCGGGGCTACAACTGTGAGGATGACTAGACATGATAGTCCTGACAATAGATGCACCTTGAATGGCACTGCACAAACGACCCAAGACATCAGTGGAGAATCCATATCTGGTTGTGCAGTTGACGACTCAAAGGCATGTATCAGAAGGCTTGAATTTATAAGCCAAGACTCGAAAGATGAAGACAGTACCGCCTACTTATCTTAAGGTCAAACTTGCCGCAGAAAGAGAGCATAGCGTCGATGCTCTCATCGATGAAGAAGCAGATTTTAATATCTTGACCTATGAAGCATAGACCCTACTAGGCCAACCAAATCTCACACTGACTAATGCAACTCTTAGTTCTTACGAGGAACATCACAAGCACTTATAGGAAAGTGCAAAATCCTTGTAACTATTGAAACGGAAAGCTTGCCTATCCTATTCCATATTCCTCCAAATAGTGCTAATTGTGGAAAGGAAACCCTCCTAGGAAGACCCTTCAAAAGGGCGACGAAGTGTGAGGTCGATTATGTAGCACAAAGGATGAACTTGACACTACCGGGTGTGAGGATAATCACAACCTTTAGTAAGGGTGACCTCATTAAACCTGGAGGGAAAGACAATGAACATTCTGACATATCAGGCAAGCCTAGTAGCGAGAGTAAGGACTTGTTGAAAGAGTTGATACAAGCGCATGTTGAACAAAGAGAACCAGTGAGCGAGGCCATACTTGACACAAAAAGGTCAGGAGACAATGCCAAGGATATGGAGAGCTAGCACAACGCCCTGATGGATATCCAAAGTGTTGCTACGTGCTCAAGGGTATTACGCAGGTAACCAATGGATTTGTGTACCAAAACCCTCGGCTAAATCATCTCCGTCGGCTAAAGGCCGAGTCGTATCGAAAGCAAAGAAGTGCAGGAGAAAATATAAACGAAAATCCAAGTCTCGAGTCGACAATATTGGATTGACTTAGCCCCTCACGATTGAAATCAAGAAACCAAACATGACCGTTCGCAAGGTAGATCCTCAACCCATCATGCTTAACAAGCAAATATCAGATGTAACCGTTGGGTGTGCGCTAAGACCACTAGTGTCCAAGGAGCCTTTGACTTCCCAAGAGAATAATGAGCACCACAGGCACAATGCTGCTCATGATGAGGCTGATTACTCAACAAAGCAAATGGCAGAATAATCTAATAGCCACGAGTAAATTTTTCAACCAATACCAAGTCCACCTAGGAGTCCCAAATCTCCTACACCCTCTTTCCCCAAACGGACACAAGAAGCACAACAACAGTCATCAAGTGCAGTTGCTCAATCCCAATCTTTATCTCCATCTGAGCTTCCAAATGTCCAAGATGTGGGACATGATACCACCCTTAGCTCTTAGCCTAAGGATATGCCTGTGCAATCCACCGTGACTAGCTCGATCTGCACAAGTGAATGCGCAAAGGGTAACAAAAGACACGACCACTTTTGATGTGCTTAAGGACTTAACACCACAATGTACCAATAGTGGCCAATCCACTGAACTAGCAGCTACTACTTCCAATCAGGAATCACAGCAATGACAACCTTTGGCCATAACGACGCCCCTTGCGAAACGTATCCTTAGTAATTCACCTATGGAAGAGGTATCGCAACCAACATCCTTGATACCTCCAGCAGTTCTGAAGCACCTAAAGCCTATGCTTGAGAAGAAATCTCTCAAAGATTTGGCCAAAGAGATAGCACATTTGACCAATGAACCAAAGATGAAATGCATGATGAAACTTGATCACAAGTTGACAGTCATCACACATGCATACGTCCATGTGGACATCGAAGGCCAACACCAGAGCACACAAAGTTGATAGCCGAACCCCTGACTTGGGATGAGCAACAACAAGTTTGCTTCCGCTATGTAGTTGTTGCTGAAGGAGTCATAAAGAACATCCCAATAGCCACTGCTAGAGAATTGCGCTTGATACCCTCACTCTATACTGCTCGATGTGAGACAAACAAGAAAAAGCTTGAAGCAATCAAACGAAAAGAGAAAGGACAAGGTAACTTTGTGCAAAAATGGTACTCCAACCAAAGTTTGGCAGCCAAAATTAGCCACCAACTAATGACACTCCCTAAGCAAAGGCTTTAAAGCCCTTTGGACATCAATACATGATCCCACATACATTACCCTAACCTCCTTAAGAGTGTTAGCAATGGTCCATGAGGTCCAACTTTCTGCCACTATCCAAAAACATCCCTTGTACGATAAGTTGCTTCTAGAAGAAAATCTATGCGTGGCTAGCAGGCTAGGAGTAGGTAGCATGGTACTTGATGTTAGTACATATGTCTTCTGCCTCACTCAAGAATCTACAATCCTAGATCTCTATGCTTCCCATCAATACTACCTTGACTTTTTCAGTTGATTTCGTCCAAGCCTACATGACAAGAACCCTAAACCGTCTCTTGATTCTACACTAGAGTCACCCGAACAACCTCTCGAGCAAGAGAAAAATAGCTCTAAACACAACACCCCCTCTCATAAGAAGCAATGGAGGCATGTTCCCGACCAGGAGCAACTGCCAATGCAATCGGATGAGAGACTAAACAGAGGGGAATTAGCTAAAGAGCTAGACTCGCCAAAAAGAGAGGCAGTTGTACCCTCACAACCTATCGAGGCTGTTTAGCAGGCCGCAGCTAGGTCCAATAAGAACACACTAGAGAAAGAGAATACTAAGGCCCAACCAAGCACATCAACGGCTGACCTAGTTCAAGGTCCTGAGTCTTTAAAGGATACATCTCGATTACCCAAGAAAAAGAGGAGAAAACAACAAAAACAATGGCAGTTATAAGTGGTTGTAGACGCCAAGAAGATTGAGACCAAGATTGCTAAAGAGCTGAGAAATAAAGCATCAAGTCTACCCACGAATGAACCCATTGCCATCTCTCCTAACAATGGTGAAACCTTAGACACATCCGTATATTCCGATAAGTCAAAGCAACCATTACCATCAACGGTTTCTTGCAACACTCAATCCACCGACAACAGGACTTAGATTAATCAATCAAGAGTAGATATAACACTGTCACAACAGGTTGACAAAAATATACTAGTCACATCCAAGGAGAACCATGACACAATAGTAGCAAAGCCTCAAAAGAAACATGGAAACCCCGAGGACAGGAGCAATGCTAACAGTGACCAATCTTGCTTATCTAGGCTTGAGTCCCCAACTATGCTAAAGCCTAGGAAAACTCCCAGAACTTTGCATGAGATAACAACCGAGCAAGCCCTCATTGAACATAGAAGTGTCACAGAGTACTTGACTGAGTTAGATGCTAAACTCAAATTATTCACACGTGTCTACGTTCTTGCGGACATGGGTACATTCCCTAGGGAGTAGCTTGAGGAATATTTATCATATCCAATATCCTGGGAAGAGTAAGAATACCTTAACGAGCACTATGACAAGCTCCTACATGAATGCATGTGACTCATCTCTAACAAGGAAACCGACGAACTACACTTAACTGTGACATTCAACGAAGTGCTTTGCCAACCTAATCTCTTAGAGATAGAGCAACTAAAGCAACAACCAAAGGGTCAAAGTCAATTTGAAAAACGTTGGTTTGAAAACTGCACTATAATGGCTACAATGGCCAAACTTGGAGCCCAGATTATGACAGTCTCAGAGAAGTGAGTGGCCCAATGGCGGTCTCAAAGAGACCCAACCTATGTGGCACCAACTTCATTCTGAGTACTGGCTGTCGTTCAAGGTATGGATTTAGCTGGAACTAGCCAAGAGAACTCTCTGATTGATAAAATTCTCACTAAGGAGCCCAGATTATGACAGTCTTAGAGGAGTAACTAGCCCAATGGCGCGGTCTCAAAGAGACCCAACCTATGCGGCACTAACTTTCTTCCAAGTACTGACTGCTGTTCGAGGTATGGATTTAGCTGAAACTAGCCAAGAGAACTCTCTAATTGATAAAATTCTTACTAAGAAGGAGCTACATATTGCCAGTAGACTCAGACAAGGCACCATGCTACTTGATGTTGCAAAATATCTGTGTTATTGAGTAGACTACCACGATTACTAGTTGCGTGTGCCACACTCCAGTAAAATCCTGAGTTCTATAATTAGTTTTTATCCTCTCGAAAAAAATAAACAATGTGTTTTGTGACTCTGTATAGATAATACCAAAAAAGCAAAGCTAGCACATACACAAGCAATGGTAATCAAGCGCACGTAATATGCATCGAAGTCAATACTATGGGATTCAGATAAGTAATGTCTTTTTGAGCTGCACCTGTTCATTATGATTGAAGCATATGACTTGCATATACTCTCACGAGTTGTCAAGTGGATACAGGACGACACAGGTCTCTGTACAAAAGTGTTCAATGTCCAAGTCACCACAAAACCACCAACCCCACAAAGAGCCATTACAGAAAAAGCAACAAAAATACCAAGAACAAAGAGCCATGACTGAAGCCCCGCTGTTGGAAGAGAAAATCACCCCTGTAGAAAGCACACATTACATTTGAGCATAGCCCAAAGCATAGTCATTGGCTACTCTCTCTTTCTTGGCCAAACTCTACATCTGGCTCACTGCAGTTGCTACCTCAATTGTACTGATGTCTCACATATTACAAAGAGGTTTGCAAAATCTCAAGTGTATCTCTCCATCTCAACAACTATTCCTCTAGCATCGAGACTAGTAACACAATCATCCTTGTAATATTTATTTTTCACAGCCTTTGGATCTCGACATTTCTCAGTCCAAATGAAAGGTTAATAGCCTCAATGTATTGCATTGGTTGTATTCATTTTATCCACACAAAAAAAAAAAGAGAAAAAAAAGAAAACAAAAAAAAGGCACTCACGATCATAGCACAATACCTAGGGATCCTCAAATTAGGTACGTCCAGTGACCTTGGTCGGCTGGCTCCGTCCCTAGTTCCCTAGCCCTTTACACATCCCCCCCCCAATTATTCAGGGCACATCAAGAGCAGGACATACCTAGGGAGCTTGTCTCCCTAAGGATAGACCTGTCACCCTGAATTATTTGCACAATTTTTTTTCGCACTCCATCTCAGTAGTACCATTGCAATCAATAGTGGTAAGCAAGACATAAAAAACCATGGAAAGTACACCGTACTTTTCAAACACTACAAGTAGCCACCAACTACTAAAAGCTAGGGCATCAATGAGCTCAATTATGCTACATTGTGTTGTCAAAATCACAAATGATGTCTCAAGAAGCCTTCAACTATACTTCTCCTTAGTATTGGAAATTTTTTTCACCCCATTGAGCCCTCGCTTCATCCACACATTGCTACGAGGAACCAGACTAGCAGTCTTTTAACCACGTAATATCTAAGTATACACATGCACTCATATAATATATGCACCATAATCTATACACAGTTTGGGTCCTCAAGTGCAGGAAAATACTCTTGGCTTTCTTAGAGTTCGACCTATCTCCCAAATTAATCCAACTACGTCTTGTGCACAATAAGAAGACTAGCATTAACCCCTAGGGAGAAACCATACGAGAGGTTTTCAATTGCAAGTATTGAAGACTCCAACGAAAGTACACGTCAACTCTTCATCAATACTCAACTCTAAACTCTTGTCCTTTATCATCATACAAGCCCACCAAAAAATCTTCATGCGCAGAATCTCCAAAACACCAATACCTGTGCTAGCAAACACTGCAACTTCCACCAAAGAACAACCCTATCACCAACTACAACAACCCTATCACTAGCCAATCAGGCCAATAAAGTGTCACCAATGACGACCATCCGCACCACCACCAAAACTCCACGGTAAACCACAACAATCCCTTACACCCACGTCTTTAGTGCATGCCAAAGCCTGCTACCTACGACGCTAAGTGCCATGGGACTGGCACTCCTCTAG
Source organism: Lygodium microphyllum (assembly GCF_053477565.2). Taxonomy (NCBI): domain Eukaryota; kingdom Viridiplantae; phylum Streptophyta; class Polypodiopsida; order Schizaeales; family Lygodiaceae; genus Lygodium; species Lygodium microphyllum. The sequence goes on from NC_141147.1 coordinate 121,750,173, forward strand.
GAGGGGGGTAATGTTAACCCTCAGACAAACAAGGTGGAAAATCCGAAAAATCTAAAGCAAAAGACAAGGCCAAGGCAAAAGTGAAACGGAAGACAAAGGCATGCCAAGAAAAATATGGAAGCACAAGAAGTGTAGAAAAGTTCCAAATCAAGAAGAAAGGTGCACAAGAAAATACGCAAGTCAATACTTTTGTAAAAGAGCGCAAGGCGTACCATGATTTGTTTTAAGAGCACCGAGCTCTCACCCGTGCAAATTATAAAGGTAGATGGGCGGTAGAATGGAAGCTAGGAAGATAGATGGACAATGGGAAAAAGGAATGGTCGGCCGCCACAACCGGCCATGTAAAAAAGGGGATAAGGAGATGATCACCCAAAAGGGATTTAGGGTTTTGTATATAAAGTTGAAAAGTGAATAAGAATCTCATTCTTGTATGCGGCCAAAAGTAGCTCTCCTCTTCTTCTTCTTCTTCTCATTCTTGCTTGCTTGAGCTTGTGCTTGAGAGAGGGAGTGTGAGAGTGTGAGGGAGTGAGTGTGTAAGGGTGAGAGATCATGGTGGAGAAGCTCTCCATCTTCTCCTCTCTTCTCTTCTCTTCTCTTCTCTTGCTCGCGGCAATGGAGCTTGCAGCATGGAGCTTGAGGATCAAGCTTGCTTGAAGCTTATGCTCGGATCGTGGAGCTACCGCAGTGCTCGGGAGAGGAGGTAACTCGATTGGGCATGGAGGTAAGCTCACTACACTCGTAGAGAGAGATAGCGCATCGGCTATGTGAGAGGTAGCCATTAGTGCTCGGCTTGAAACACTTGAACAATAAGCGGTCCGTGAGTCTTGGCGGTTGAGCGTGAGCTCGCCTGTACATAAGGAAAAGTGGTGGTTATTTCCGTGAAGGTGAATAGAAGGAATGTTGTGGTGTGGTATTACATATGAAGAGAAGGAAGATACAAAAGACATGTTGCCACTTTGTGCAGTGGATATCGTAGTTGTACTTGGCAGAGCACAAGACCATGTACATGTCTACATTCTCTTGGTTCATTTAGGGCCTACCAGTGGCTTGGGTGGACGATTCTTCTCAACTCTGGTAATACTACACACTCTCACATGCTCCTAGCCAAAAGGGACAAGTGTACAGGTGGAGAGAGGGCATGTGGATACTCTTTCATTATTGGTGGATTTGGTGTGTGTCACATCTTCTAGCAATCCAAACCTTAGACTAGTGTGTGAGCGCCAAGTTCATACTAGGATGAGTGACATGATGTGTTTGTGTGGTCTTGCATGAGGGCACCCAAAGGGCAATGCATGCTCTAGTGGAGGAATCTTGGTGTCAGGACAAGTTATCCATGGAGCTTATGTAGCTACAAGAGGTACAAGGTAGCTAGCTTGACTACTTTGCTTTAAAAGAGGGATTATGGTACTTGGACTTATTATTTAGGGTGCTTTCTTATCGAGGCGTGTCCAGCAGAGTGTACACTACTAGAGTATCCATGGTGCATCCTAGATGTTCTTGTTCGTTGCTTGTTCACCTATGCTCCAAGAGAGGGTGTTAGAAGTGGTCATATCATAGGTTCAAGGGTGCCCATGGCCTCATTTATGTGCAATCTCTTTATTCTTTATTTGGTAATTGGACAACCTATTTTGTGGTAGGACAACTCCTTTATTTTTGTCTATAAAAGGAGGGACTATGGCCACAGTCCATTATCTAACCTAATGTGAAAGTGCTCTTTCACTTCTTACACTTTTGGGGTTGTTGGCATATATAGACCATGAGGAATGCATTCATCTTTGATGCTTCATTAGGAGTGTAGAGTTATATAGTCCGTTTGAAAGGACTTATTCATTGGTAGCTCGACTTGATTGAGTTAGCAGATATTCTCCCTAGACACAAGGATTTGCTCTCTTAGCATGCTGCACTTTCTTCTACCCCTATCTCATCACTTTACTTCTTTTGTACTTTGATTGTGATGTCTGAGATTTAATGCATGATGGCCTAGAGCCATCCTACATCTTGTAATCGTGTAATCTTGTTACCTCTTATGAAAAGAGATAGGGAGAGAGAGGGAGGCGGGAGGCGGGAGAGAAGAGAATAGAACAGAACAAGATGCTGCACTACATGCACTTCTATTTGGTGGCCCCCATTTGACGTGTTTCCCTCAAAGTTACACTAACCTAGGCTATAGCCCATCCGCCACACTGTCCTTAGTGGAAGCCTGGACCAGCGCGCATTGAACCATAGGACAGCATGACTTGAAGAAGACGACCTGTAGTATAGAGAGAAAGAGATAGACAGAGTTCCAGCTAGTGGAAGAGGTATGGCTGACAATAGCTGAATATTGAGGCCTCGCATCATGCTCGAGCTCAACATAATCTTCATAGATCAAGTGGTGGATGCCTTGGGGCATAAGTCGGATGATGAAGAGTGGAAAGAAATGGTTCCTTGTACAGGGATGGATGCCCCCTGTTCTGATGCCTAGCCCGATGCTGATTTGCAACCCCCCATTAAATGCAACAAACATGTCTCCGATGCAGTGATGGAATGCAATGAGCACACCCCTAATGATGTTATGGCTGATTCTCAAGCCCCTCCAAAATCCAAGCATGGTGCTTGTTCCTATGTGTAGGTGACTTCCATACTCAGTCCCAAGACATTGTTGGGCGAATATGTTTAATACAACCACAATACATTGTTGGAATTTGCCAATACATTGTTGGGCAAATATGTTTAATACAACCACAATCCTTTCCAGCCGAGGACAAAGAACATGTTTTGGATGCTACCGTGGATACCAACAATGCACTATACTCTTTTTTGGCCTTCTATGAAAGAGGGATCATCCTCTTTTTCACTGGCAGGATTCTCGTGCTCTCTTGGATCTGCCAATGGTTAAACTCCATCTTGTAGAGAGATTGTGTAGAGGAAATTTTTGTTGGCCCACGAGGCTTCTATGAGATATTGCTCAAATCAACATGCACTTGGGATGATCTTTTTGCCGAGTCCCACTATTCTGTGACAAAATCCTAGTGCATGTACTAGCTTGGAGACCGTTGGCAAACTTCGAACAGTTGTTATAGCGGGAATGCCCTATATGGTTTGAAGCTGAATGTTGTCCAACAGTCTACATGCCGTTGCTTAAGGATGCTATATGAGCAATTGGCATGGTATTGATTCCCCTAGCTTGTGGGCTACCAATCGCAACTACCTATGCATGATGTGGGATACCGTGCACAAAAGGACCAATTGGCTGCCCTTGAATTGTCTTGCAATGCTATCATTGCACTATCATTTGAAGTGGGAAACCTTTGTAGGGCATTGTTTTTCATGTGGACAACTAGGGTATTTTATGGACAAATGTCCAAAAAAGACCACTACTATGGAGGGGAGCTTGGCTTCACTAGTCCATGATGCTCCTATGGTCGATGGCCCTCAAGCAAGCGAGGCCCCAGTGTGCCTTGTTCTAGATAAATGGAAACAGCCTATGCAGCCTTTGGATTCCCCTAATCGAGATTGGGCTGATGTCCATGCCAAAAGAGGGAAAAAGTCTAATGCGCACTCGGCAGTAGCTATGCCAGTCGCTTCACAAGACCCCTTACCCACTTTGTGCACTGCAAAGATAAAACATCGTCAATATCTACTACTAATGCCCCAATCTGAACGGGACCTTGAAAATACTGCTCTAATGCCCTCTGTTAACCGTTTGTGGGACACTTCTACACGGCTTGCTTTTGATCCCCATGGTAAAGTGATCACCCCTTGGGATCGTTGATACCCAAGGGCCAATCCAAAACAAGGATATGATCCCTTTACTTCCAAAGAAAAGTGTAAGGACTTGAACTTACTTGCAGCATCGGATGAGTTTCTGGACAAGGCCACTCTTGATATTTTGGCATCAAAATTGTAGTCGAGGCAAAATCAGCCTCAACACTGACATAACATATGAGGCTCACCACTTGGAATATGCATGGCATTTGTTCATGTAGAAAGCAACATGATATATGGCACTTCTGCATGACAATCAATGGGATGTGTTATGTGCTGTTGAGCATAAAAATCATAGTGAAGCTAGCAAAATCGTGGATTGCCATGGGTTCTGGTTGTTCCATGCAGAGGGCTCAATTCAACGCTATTCAAGTGTGCTTATCATTGTGAATGGCAAGTTTCACCCAGTCCTTGTCAAGAACAACATCCATGGGTGCTTTCTGGTTATTGAAATTCTATTTGAAGGGGAGGTACTATGTGTTAAGAAATACCCTAACATAGAAACATAAACAAAAACCGTACGACAAAGCACAGACTGATAAAAGAACACAGTTAGGGTTAGGGTAACTCAGAGACAATGAACACAGTAAATAAATGAAGTGATATGACTATTGAATATACGATGCTCATGCAGCAAACACACTATGCAGTGAATGAATACTGTATCTCGAACTCCTATATCTCAAGGATCAGGGCAGGGCTAATGAGCTGGAGAGTGTGTCGTACTCCGAACAGATCCCGAATCGCAGCAAGGCAGCCTCCAGATGTCAAATACCAACAAACGCAGCAATGAGAAGCTACATCTAATACACACACCAGTGAGGAGAGATAAAGACTAAAAACGCAGGTATGACAGCACGCAATCCTCAGATGCCCTTGGAGAGAAGAAGATGATAATTAGCAACCACCAACTCCAAATCGAAAGGGCGGCCTACCTCAGGGTAAAGCGCAGCAATAGAGGGCCTTCCAGCAGCAAAATGTACCATGGAGGAGCCCAACCCTTTTTGGGGCTGTAAATGCAAAACTAGAATGAATTAATGAAAAGAAATGTATTTCATGAATGGGATCCTCAATAGCTAGTCCTCCAAAAGATGCGGTGGCACGTAGCATATGATCACTTGGCTGCTAACTCTTTCAAATGGAATTGCTTGTTGTGTTGAAGCTTCTTTCTTGGGATGGGAAACATGAGGAATGACTGAAATTTAATCACATAGCACATCCAGGCTTGTCTTCTATTGATAATGACACCTTGTTGAGTCACAATGTGTTGATGTCTACCCACAAAGCAAAGAAGATTTTTTAGATCCCTCGTGGATATCATGACATAGTGTGAGATGGGGAAAGATCAAAGCTCAATTGAGAGTACACAGTTGGCAGTGAAGAGTGTAAGAGTGAAGACATGACTCCCAATCCAATTACCAAAGAGTGCAATGCAAGTACAAAGTACAACCCTTAAACCTTAGGGTTGTTAATGTGCGTTCAAACCCGAAAGATGTAAAACACGATAAGTGCCTGAACTATGTAACATAAGCACATGAAATAAAAGAAAATACAGCTAGGGGGAAACATCTCATAAGAAGAGTAAAAAGTGCCCCAATGTCCTACCGTGGATCACCAACACTCCTCTGTGAGCATAGGCATGAGTCATACCCAACAAACCCCCCTAGAATGATTTTTCACCAATGAGCAGACCCAACAAAAATAAGTAAAGTCATCAATAAAGGTGACGAAATAATAATATCCACCCAATGACTTTGTTTGCATAGGTCCACATGCATCCGAATGCACAATCTTTAATCTGGCAGTTGCCTTAAAAGCAACATCACGAGGAAATGAGAATCGATGCATTTTCCAAAATGCATCCCTCACAAATATACTCTCGAGGTCTCTCCAAAAGAGGTAAGCTATCTAGCATCTGAGTACGCTGCATAAGCATAAAACTACCAAAGTTGACAAGCCCCAAGCGAGCATGCCATAACTCTGCCTGTGACATAGCAAGAGTAAGAGTAGATGCTAAATAGATTGACGGATCAATCGAATATGCATCTAGCTCATAGAGTCCATGACGTAATGTGCCAGTCAAAACCAAAGTCAAGAATTCTTTATCCCTGACCATACGTTTGTCATCATCAAATGTGACCTACATACCACACTTTGCCAAAGAAGAAATGGACAACAAATTCTTCTTTATGCCTGGCACATATAATGCATCCTGTAAATGGAAAGTAAAGCCATCAATGGCTTTCAAGATAATCTCCCCAATACCTCGAATAGGGTAAGATGCATTGTTGGCACACTACATAGACTTGCCAACAGAAGCTATAATAACAAAGGAAAAGAAATCCATGTGGAATGTAATGTGCTTAGAAGCAAAGAACCAAGTGCTAGCACCCTTAGCAGAGCTAAATGCTCTATCAGCCCAAGAAGATTCATAATTGCAAGTGTAAAAATAGTAGACACGGTTTACAACAAAAGACACGAACTCTATAGCAATAGAAGGTGCATCAGAAACAAACATCCCTGACTCCTCCTTGGCAATATGCTATTTACATTCCATGATATAATGACCTAGCTTCTTACAATAGTGGCACTTGCCGTGATGTAATGACCTGGCTTCTAACAATAGTGACACTTGCCCTTCTTGGCTTGTGTGCCCCCCTATTTCTTGCTGCTTTGTGAAGTATCTGAGCTTCCAGAACTCTGCGGAGCATTTTTAGACTGGCTGTCCATGCCCTTCTGCCTCACTGTAAAATCCTGTTTAGAGGCTATTACATCCACCCACAATTGTTTCTTGTTTGCTCTTCTTCTAGGAGCAAACTAACCAACTAAAGAAAAGCAAGTGGCTACAGACAAATTCTCATGGTGAGATTTAGGGCCATATGAAAGGCCAAATAAGAGATTGGCAAAGAATTCATAGTAGTAGATATCAACTGTGCATCACAATAATACTCATCTACATTCATTAGTTGCTCATGCAAGTCCTAAATCACTTTCATCCATCTTCACATTCTAAAGCTCTTTCTTCAAGAAAGAGATGCAAATCTCGTTTTTTCCAGCAAACATCTGCTCAAGTGTAAGCCATGCTTCACGAGAAGAAGCTACAGACTGTATGTGCCGGATTATAGACCACTGAACTGCCAATGCAATCAATGACAATGCTTTAGCATCCTGTGTGTCCCAAGCCTTTTGTGCTACTGATCTCTGGGAAAGTAGTTGAGCTCGAGTAGGCCTTTGACCAAGTCCTCCTGTAGGAGGTGATGCACGAGCCATAACTCCAGGACGAACTTCCTCACCACTAACATAATCCCAAAGATTTTTCACAATCAGCATATTCTTCATCATGAAAGATCATAGAGAATAATTATTGCCATCCAATCTATCCTCCTTGGATACATATGTGAATACATCACTCCGTCCCTAATTGACCATAGCAAATGTCACTATTTCAAAGAGCACAAGAGCAAGAGTTAAAGCTGAAACAACCTGGAAATCTGGAAATTTCCAGAATTTACAGCACGCACCATGCTGTAATTGACAAATTTGTGTCACACTTTGTCAAAAATTTCCAATGTACATGATGTCCAATGCACAAACAGTGCTCACCAACACAATCAATGCAAAAGACCCAAAATTTTGTTGTCTAAAATGCACAATTTCAATCTATTTCAGAGTAAACCTATAGTACATGTGCCAATGGCTACACTAAACCAAAAAGCCCCAAATTCCTTGGCTCCGTTTTCAAGAAATCACTACCAGAAGTATGTCCAATACACGAGACTGCTCAAGTAAGAAGCACCTTTTTGAAATTCAAAATGTTGAATAAAAAATAGATAGACGTCTATGTTACCTTCTGTGTTGGTGGCCTGCAGCCAATGGCCCTGCGATAGATGGTGCTTGCCAGTGGCAAACCTGGTAGACTTGACAACCAAGTGGCGGAAATCCAGGCATAGGCGGATGAGCTCAGGCAAGCAATGGTTGGCCCAGGGGCAACTGAGCTGGAGGCGATGCCCAAGCTAGAGCTAGAGGAGGCTCTGGCGGCACTACAGGCGACTGCTAGGGGCCGACCTACAAGCATAGCAAGTGGTGGTGCAGAAGGTAGCTAGGAGTAGCAATGCTACTAGCACTGGCTACTAGGCACGCGGCACTGGCACTATGGCTTTGGCACTACCACTGATGGCATGAGCAATTGAGCTAAATCCCTGCTCTGATACCAAACATGAGATGGAGAAGATTGAAGCTTAGCTAAGAGTACACAGTTGACAATGAAGAGTGTAAGATTTGAAGACACGATTCCCAATGCAATTACCAATGAGTGTAATGCAAGTACAAAGTACAACCCTTAAATCTTAGGGTTGTGAATGTGAATTCACACCCAAAAGGTGTAAAACACGATAATTGTCCAAACTATGTAACATAAGCACATAAAATAAAAGAGAATATAACTCTGAGGAAAAACCTCTCATAACGAGAGTAAAAAGTGCCCCAATGTCCTACCACGGATCACGGACACTTCTCTGTGAGCGTAGGGGTGAGTCATATCTAGCATATAGGACCAGATTTTGATGATAGTCCAACATAGGCAACCTTTTTGTGCCCTTCCTTCTAATCGTCCTTGGCAAGATTGGGATCTTGAGAATCAGCTTGATCTTGAAAAGGCTTCGATTAATCAGGTGTATCATCTCATGATCAAAGATCATCGTTGGTTGGTCACCAAAGCCAATGTCGTTTGGGGCCTATATAAATCTAAGGCTTGGTGGAAAATGACTGTGATGGAAGGTTGGCTAAACAAGACTCCATTCAAATGTAAGGTCATTCTTTGGAGAGAGTTGATTGATAGCCTTCCCCTTGCCTTGGCTCTTTCAAAGCGTCGCAACAGCTGTTGGCTTTTTTGTACTGTCAGTCTGGAATCCTTTCATCACAAATATATTTGCTGCCCTTTAGCTAGAAAAATATGGACCCTATTGTCTGATATTTGAAGAGCTGTGGTTGGGCCATCACTATGCCCGTCTAACTAGGTCTTTGCTAAGGCAAAATATCCCACTCCAATGCAGCTAGATATGAAGATATTGTTCCACTTTTTCAGATTTTGGGGTGGTTGGCACAACAAGGTCACCCCGAATGCATTTGTTTTGACTCTACATCTAGTGTTAGAGGACATATTGCTAGGCTCAAGGGTCTTCTACATTAATAGTTAGATCTCATTTAGAACGCTGACCTTCTTCCTAGAGAGGACTTGGTTCCTTCACACACAAAAATTTATTATGTTTCCTTGCTGTGACTTTTGTATTCCTCATGTGATTTGGTATAATATAACAACTCATTATGAAAAGGAGAAGATTTAGTCCCTTGACATATGGCAATCTCTTCCGGTATAGTACAATGACTTGTATTTCTCATGTAATTGATAATATAATCGCCCATTACGAAGAAAAGAGAAAACTAACAAGACACCATTCAAATACAAGGTCTTCATCTGGTGAATGCTGATTGGTGCTCTTCCTCTTCCATGTGCACTCTCCAAATGTCATATTTTGAATGGTTTTTTCTTTTGTATGATTTATGTGGAAACTTCTTATCATCAGTTCCTTTCTTGTCCCAATGTGGCGAGGAAAGTTTGGTCGCTACTATCTGCCATTTGGTCTCGAGTGGCAGGGCTATCAATGCTTCCAAAGGACTGCATTCATTTTCGATTCTTCTTCAAGAGTGCAAAGTTATATAGTCCACTTGAGAGGCCTTCTTCATTGGCAGCTTGACATGATTGAGTTAGTAGATATTCTCCCTTGACAGGATTTTCTTTCTTGGTACACTGCAATTTCTTGAGCTCCCCTATCGATCATATTTACCCTTTGTACTTTTGGTCATGCTATATCTTTGTATTCTTGGTCATGCTGAGATTATGTTTTGGTAATCAATACAATTACCCTTTACGGAAAAAAAAGGAGAGATCTAGGTGCACTTGGGGGAGGTCCACCCTTGAGGCCTTGTGCTTCCACTGTGGTATGCTTTGCATCTTTTGCTCATGCTATGAATTCTATTACCCATTATTGAGGCTCGTGTTCATTGTCTTCGTTCATGTGGATTTGTGTTACTGTCTCACATGCTTATTGCTTCTGCTTCAGTTTAGTGCACATCCCTGTAGTATAGACCCACAAACCACATTCTTTTTGTATGCACCTTGGACAGAAATGTGGCTGGACTGACTCTTCCAAAGCTCATAACTACATCATCCTATCAAACCCACATATAAACATTGCATTGAAGTAAACACTTCCATATCAGGGGCCATAGGTCTGTGCCCTATGCCAATACATTTTTCTCTCTCAGCATTGCCAGCCTGCACTAATGTTTTCATCTCAGTAAAGCACAGGCCGTAAATAACATCAGAATTGAAAAAAGTAAAATTCTATTTGACCTCTCAAAATCTTCCCACTTCAGTATTCATCCAGCATAATACATGAGTGATACAATTAATGGCCCTCTATTGGATATGCAAGACTGGGATTAACATGTAAACTCACCGACATTATTGCAAATACCTCCTGATTGATCTGCAAAAACAAGGCAATCAGGCATCAGAAAATGTTTGCAAACACATTTAAAAGTCATCTGCATCACAAGATCACACCTGCTGTCTTAACTGGACTGGCATATAAAAGCAAACAATTTTGATAGTTTACTCAATGAATGCATGACCCTGTCTCTAGAATCATAATGTACCACATAACTTCACCATATGCATGCTAAGAAAAGTAGGTATCGAGAAATGTTTAGTAAAAGTAGTTGCAAAAAGGGAGGAGAAGCTGGATAATCATAGGAGGATACATTGAAGGAAGACACCAGACAGGAGAGTCTAGAAGCAGAATACTGCATCAGAGTCTGCTACGAAAAGTTAAAATGTACATGTTCCATCCGGGTTTGTTGTCAGCTGGCTAGATTTAACCAGAAAATGTGCAATCTACCATGTGGCATTCATTAACATCACAGCAAACAAAAATTTTGGGACCTGAGCCCACTGTTGTGCAACTTGTCTGCAAAAACTAATTCAATCAAGGCTCCAGCACTCTAGGGTGATTGAATGATTTTTTCCGGTCACACTGACACTCCATGAGACCTAAAGAGCCCTCTATGTGAGATGGGGAATTTGTGAGTTGTAGTCATGCCATTGATCTCCCGGATGTATTCACTACAAGGACTCTTTCTAGGATTTGACCAATGACTATTTATACTCTCCAAGGGAGATGGGAGAGACGGTAGGGTGACCTTGAGCAGATGAGGAGGAGAGAGGTTTTTATGCAAACATGGGACTGTGGAAGTTCTTTTCACTTCACACAAAACATGATCTGGCATTGTAACCCACCACATTGGTCATTCACTCAACCATTGTATTTATCCCCCTCGTAAGGTTTTAGTGGTGGTCTTCCTTACCATCCAAATCAAGTTATAGCCCATTTTGAGTCGACAAAATTGTCACATGCACCTGAGGATGTACTTCCGTGGAAAATATTTTTGCATTAATTGTCACTCTAGCTATTAGCATAAACTTCTAAAAACTGATGGCCATGTAGTGGGGCCTTTCAGATTTGTGGATTCATTGTTATCATATGTACCATGCCTAAAATTTGCATGTACTTGAACTTCCATCAAATTTTTGCACCAATATTTCTTTGATTGCTTTCGCTTGGAGTAGATAGATCGATTGTATTTGAATCGGTTTCCCTCATGAGTACATTCCTATGGTCCAAAGTGGGGAGAGGCTGCATGGCCCATAAAGAGGTGGCATGGCCTTCCACAAGTAGCAGTAGCCTCAGGGAACATGAAAGTACCGCTGAACCGATTTGAAGGATATAACAGCCCCACTGACAGGTAGAAGAGCATCAACAACAGTGACGAGCCCCAAGTACCTCATCCTATTCAACATCGGCCTTTGTTCATCTTTGCCTTGCTAGGAGAGAAGCTCTGAAATGGCAGCACTTCCGCTTTCACGGAGTTTGCTGCCTCCTGATCCAAAGGTGGGTGCCAAGAAGATTTCACAAGGACAGATCTCCAGAAGTGGACCAAATGAATCAACAACATAGAAGACTTAAGATGGAGAGGCTGTTCGGTATTAACCACATGCCACCATGAAACAGAAATCCTGGTGTCCCCATGCTTGATACCCTGAATTTCAAGGAAGAATCTAGCAATCGAGGACTGAGTTTGCCTACAACCTCACACGAGGTCCAGAACAGTGACCAACAAAGAGAGTACCCATCCATGTAGATTCTGTTTTCCAAAGCAAAAACCAAATGGGTTGACTAATTTGTTGCAAATGAGACTTTGGCCAAGGAAGCAAGGGAAGGTAATACGAAACCATCAGTATCATGATTGTCACACTATTTTTAATCTCATGTGAAAAGGTCAAGCTTGCGATTTCCAATACAAGAACTTATCCATAATATGCAAGGAGATCCAATCTATTAGGCACTTTAGGTGAAACCTGCACTCCCAAGGGATAGCCCAAGTGCCTAAAAACTGAGCCTTTAAGCACCACATCAACTTGCCAACCCAAGGCCCGAAGATCACTCTCAAGGCAGCTAATAAGGGCCAACTTGGATGCATTAATGTGTAGTCCCAAGGCAAGGGCGAATAAGTCCCGTGTGGCCATTGCTCTTTGTATATTATCCGGATCAGCCTTAAGAAACATGAAAGTGTCATCCCCCAAGGCATGGCCCACCAATTGTTCCTATGAAGGGAGAGAGAATCCAACCACCTCACCATTGGACGCTAGACACAACAACATTGTCAAAATGGGGTCCAACCACCTCAGCATTGGATGCTAGACACAACAACATCGTCAAAATGGGGTAAGTGGCGAAGGCAAAGAACAAAGGACTTAGCAGGCAACCTTGACAAACCAATCGGCAAAGAGGGAAGGGTGCTGAAACCACCCTTTGTAAGCCCAAAGGGCAATAAACCACATTTTAGCGAGTACTTAACTCAGCAAGAAAACTCCATACACAACTAGAGCTAGAGTCCTGCACCACACATTGACACTTGTTGGCCTCAAAACTTGGCCCCCTTTCGGCATATTTCTTTAGATTACTTAAATATGCTCGAAATTGGTTACAAATGGCTGTATTTCAGCAATTTCTTGTGACATAACTGATCCACGAGTGCACAATGGCCTTGACACCTTCACTACTGGCCTCCAACCAGCTATAGAGTCTTCAAAACTACTAATGAACACTTCAGCCTACCAAACCCTAAAAATGATAACAAGCATTTGAATCCAATTTTGTGGAACATTTGCTAAGATAACTCTCCTACATAGTCCTCTTGCAAACCCACGTTGTTCCCCTCATGAACACAGGGATTTCTTGCAATGAAACTATGAGAATATCGTTTTCTTCGTGACAAAATTGCCTAGAAAGTGTATCACGCTTGAGATTTTAAAGAAGAAGAAAGGATCTCAGCCCATAGTACTGTCATAACCTAATTTTCTGATATTTAACTCAAAAACAACAGCATACCTTGCTATTGAGTTACAAGACTGCTCAATGGAATCCCCATACCAAAAGGAGAAAATTTGGCTGCTGTACCAAGCATGCAAGGGAAAGGACTCAGTGACTCCACCGTTTAGCATAACATGAGTAGTGTCCATACTAATGGTATAGATCAACCTGGACATATGAAGCCCAAAGCCGATGGCTTACATGAGATCCACAAGAAAAGACCATTCCAGGAAATCAAATGCCTTCTCCAAGTCCAACTACATCAGAACAACTTCCTGCTACATGTTATGCATAATCTATAGCTCTTTGCACATTCAGAATATTATAGAGAATGTTTCTACCCTAATAAACCCGTATTGGTATGCATGCACAAGACTAGGTAAGTGTTTATATAGACAATTTGTAAACACCTTCACAAAGATCGTATACATAGATTCGAAGGAGAGGGAGCTTTAGGAGTCAACTGAATCACGCCTTCATTCCATGATAAATGCATATTGCCTAAAACCCAAACCTGCTGGCACATGGCCATAACATCCAAGAAGTTTTGTAAGTCCTAGGACAAAAGGTTGTGTGGGCCTGAGCAACCCAAGGAAAACATGCCTACCGCAAACCTAAAACTTTCATATAGTCCCAACACAAACAAGCAATAGATCGGGGGTCCATGACCATGTGACCATCTTCACTTTGTAACCTCACCACATTCTCCCACACAAGGAACCAATGTGGAATCTTCGCATCATAGATTTATTTCCTGCCCTTTGGCTAGGAAAATTTGGACTCTTTTGACAAATATTTGACAAGCAGTTGTCGGTCTATCACTATGCCCTTTTGATTGCGTTTTGGCACGGCCAAATATCCCACCCTGTTGTAGCCAAATATGAAGCTCTTGTTCCATTTTTTCAGATTTTGGGGCTATTGGCATAATTTGATCACTTGGAATGCTTTTGTCTTTGACTCTGTCACAGGCATCCAAGGACACATAGCCAAACTTAAGGGTCTTCTACACTAGCAACTATATCTTGTGCAGCATGTTGATCTTCTCCCCAAGGAGGATATAGCTCCTTGGCATATGGCAATCTCTGCTACTTCTTTGGCGTGACTTTTGTACTCCTTTAGTTATTTGATATTCTACAAAACAAGTTGCACAAAGGCCTATAGCCATCGTGCATCTTGCAATCATGTAATTTTGTACTTTTTTTACAATTAATACAATTACCTATTACAAACAAAAAAAAGGCAGCAACAAAAGTAGCAAGTCGAGAGATGATGGATAGTTATTAAGAATCCCAAACCTGATACACACAAGAATCCAATTGTGCCTCCTGAAGCAACAGAAATGACTATACCTGAGGTTCTCTCTCCCACACCACACGTGACAGAGGTTGGGCCACCTATGGTATGACCAGTAGCTAGAGCGGCAATGACTTCTCTATGTGGGATGAAGCAACTACTCACACCTCCCAACCTTGTGAGGCAATCATGGATGCACCTGGAACACTTGAGATGGTTCCCTAGTTGGGACCTCCATCGAGCAGCTTGTTTCTTAGGTCCCTGATACTCACAAGGGGGAGAGATTCCCATGGAGAGAGAGATGGATCCATCTACTCATCGGACGGAGGGAGGGAGCGAGGAGTTTGGCATAGATTCAGATGATTCTTTGAACTCCATCGAGTTCCCATCTCTTCGTGAGGCTAAAGAAATTGTAGCAATGAGATAGGACACAGTATACACTAGGTGGCAGAAGAGATAGGCATGGTCCATGGAGCCATGCCAATCTAAGGGACTTAGACAACCTTCATGAGGATCCTCTCGTGGAACATTCAAGGCTTTGGTGGAAGACTTTTCCACCAAGGACGGAGCATTATGAGACAAGATCTCCATAGAGTGTTGGTTGGAGGATTAGTCGATTTTCTTATGCTACAAGAGCATCACCTCTCGAAAGAGAAAATTTCCCACTACAATCGAAAGAGAGGATTTCCCACTACAAGAGCATCACCTCTCGAAAGAGAGGATTTCCATAGCTCTTGCATGATCCAAGGGACAAAATCTCATTGTTTTGCTTCTTGATTTCAAGAAGTCCTATGATAGAGTTGATTGGGAGTTTCTAGAGGGCACCATGTTGAGGATGGTTTTCCCAGAGCAGTGGATCAAAGGTATATCGGCTCTATATTCATCAGGTCACAGCCAAGTCCTCATTAGTGGGACCAAAGGTGCCAAATTCAGTATTCAGAGGTCAATAAGACAGGGATGCCCCCTTGCACCTCTCCTTTTCTTATGTTTTGCAAAGGCTATGAGCTCCTTCTTGAGGGATAGGAATACAAGTATTCCAGGCATCAGACTTCCCATTCCAGAGTTTAAGAAGTTGCTAAATGTAAAGTTTGGGGATGACACATTTAGAGTTGAAACCACATGAGAGTTTTACTTGGGTCCCCCATGGCACTTCTATGGGATACTTGGGCTGCCATGTAGGCATTGATATTTCTTCACCTTATTACTTAGCATAAGACAAAAGTCACTATATTGGAGCACAGCGAGACTATCACTAGCAGGCAGGGTGGTAGTTGCAAATCAGATTCTATTAGCCACCATGTACTACATAACTTCTTGTTGGGCCTTCTCTAGGGCATGCATTGGCCAACTGAAGTGGCTCATCAGGAATTTTGTTTGGTCAAGTGCAAATGGTAGTCTTGCAAGGGCTAAGGTAGCTTGGGATGTTATCATCCAGCCTAGATCCAAGGGTGTTTTGGGGGTTATTGACTCGGATAGTTAAAGTAGAGCACTAATGGTAAAGGTCATTGTGAAGGGCCTTCTTTTCGGTGAGAGGCCATGGAAGAAGCTACTATTATGGAGATTAGAGAGGGTTTTTCCTGCTCATGGAGGGCCGTGGTAGCCTAGCACATATTGGATATTTCAGCATATCCAAGCTACAGGACTTGGGAACAGTTTTGAGGTCAGGTTTGCTGCATCTATTATACAGGCATGGAGATCAATATCTACGAGATTTCATCAAATTGACCCAACGAGTGTTGAAGAGAAGTTGAGGCAGCCACTTCTTTTTAATCAGCTACTCAAGACAGAGAGAGGCCCGACAATTGGAAAGAGGACCCTCCTATCTTGGGGGAGGTTCTCTGCATAAGTACCTTCTACAGTGGAGGAGTGGTTTTCCTTTCTAGAGCTGACAGCCCATATACAGAGACAAAGACTTTGAGGTATCAGGGGGCCAAAGTCATAATGGAGGGCATCATGGAGGTGGCACCCCTTGAATGGAGGAATGACAATGACAAATCAGACATGGATATGGATCTTTACCAGAGAAGAGATCCTTCTTGTAGTGGTAGCCACCAAGGAGAGAGTGTGTTTACTTTTTAGTAGAGATGGATGACAGACTTAGGCAAGAGGACCTGAATTCATTAGAGTTCACAGGATGCTCTCCACAAAGGATTAGAGTTGTTGCTCATTGTGATAGGATTTGGTACTTAGGCCCAAACCCTCAAACTTGTATGGAAGATGCATGGAGACATTGTCATGTAGAAGGAGGCCACTACAGAGGCTTCAATGGGATCCTGCAAAGTGGGTATAGAGAGATTCATTTGCAAAGACACCTGAAGATGACCCCTTCATTGGCTATACCACTAGGTTGGAGAGGAGAACACAAATGAGCAAGACTAGAGTGGTGCCAACTAAGCATTGGACTATCCAAGGTATATCACAACCTTTCCTAGCAAACCTCTAAAGGAGATTGTAGGACAGCTTTAGACCAAGAAAGATTTCACTCTTTCTTTGGTTACTAGCACACAGGAGTTAAGCAGTTGGCACATGGCTGCACATGGCTTGGCTATGGTAGAGAACCTATTCCTTGCATTAGATGTTTGGAGCATGAGGAGACTCAGAGGCATTGCTTATGGGATTGCCCACCGGCTCAGGAGGTCTAGAGGAGAGCCCTTAGGATGGCGTTTCATGGCACTACAAATTCTATGATTGCTATGTGGGGAACAGTTGCATGGGTCACTGACAAAGGCCAAGCTTGTGGGTATGAGGATGTACAGGGGTGTCACGCTTATCTCATCTTGAGGCAGCTAGTGAGCAGGACTTTCATGCCAGATTCTCATAGACAGTATGGACTCAAGGACATTGTCACAAATGGGAGGTCATAGCTAGCAGTATTTCTTAGTACATATGGACAACCAAATGTAGCTAACCTATTGATTTATTGGACATATCTACTATAGAGACTCTTTCCAAGATTTGGACAAAGACCATGCATACTCTTCGTGGGAGATGTGAGAGAATACAAGGCAGCTCAAAGACTATGAGGAAGAGGAGAGATGCTTTTCTCATGACATGGGATTCTAGCACCTTTTTCCTCTTCCAAACCCACATGGTTTGGCACTATAGACCTCCACACTGGCTATTCACTCAAGCTTTGTAATAGACTTCCCCTTGTTATATAATTGTTCATATGGAAGTCCCTCACAAGGCTGCTTTGCAATTGGTTTTTGCCTTGGGACACTTTGTTCTGAGGTGTATTAATAGAATTTTCACTTTTCTCTGAAAAAAAAAACATTCAATACATTGTCCAAGATATTCAGGCCCTTGATAAATCCATAATGATTAGGGTGCACAAGAGAAATGAGGTGCTTATGGAGATGACTAGCCATGACTTTAGTGAAAATTTTGTGCATAGATCCCATCAAAGAAATTGGCTGCCAGTGTTCCGGGATCGAGGGTGATGGCACTTTTAGAATCAGCTTAATGACCCCCACCTTCCACGAGGTGTGTATAATTCCAGTCTCCCAAATCTGTTGGCACATGGCTGCCAAAGGTTTGGCAAGAGAGGCTACATAGCCTTCAAAAAACTCATTAGCCAAGCCATCCCATCCTTGACATTTGTCCTTGGGACTTGGGTAGATATAGCAAAACATCCATGACCTCTCCCTCTGAGATATTTTTGTCCAAATCATCATGCATACCTCACAATACTTGATTCCTAACCACTGCTAAGTAGGAAGAGACAAAGTACCAAGAAGGTCAATGAAACATTCTCTAAACATATGCACAATGGACTGCAAGTCCGTAACCATCAAGCTGAGTGCATGCTGGAGGCGCAAAATATTTTCTTGAGTAGGAGAGGGATGCAAGCTATGCAAGTGACATGAAGCATCTTGTAGATTCTCAATCAAGCTTTGCAATTTGGCTTGCTGATAAGATGTCAATTGGATTTGCTGAATGAGATTTGTCAGCCTTGTGGCTAGTGGTAGCAAGAATGGATCATTTGGGGAATCAATTAGCAAGGAGTGGAACAAGGAGCGGACCAATGCTAGCATAGCTTCAGCAGCATGCCGACACTGCCTACAAAGAGAAGCATAATGAATGCTGTAATGTCTAGCATCCCTCTGCATGTTATGGAGCAGTTGCTCAAAAAAATCACTATCCCCTATAGGCAAATCAAGTAGAAGCCTATCAACCAACTACTCCATATAACCATTGAAGAATGGGTGCTTCAAATAAGATGAATTAAAATGCAATGAGAGCCTTCCCAAGATTTGTGCAAAAGGAGTGATGGAAAACAGCTTTCATTCCCTTATATCCTTTCTTTCCTTTTACACCATTGAAGAATGGGTGCTTCAAATAAGATGAATTAAAATGCAATGAGAGCCTTCCCAAGATTTGTGCAAAAGGAGCGATAGGGTAGGAAAGCATGTCAAACTGCAAAGGGAAATGTTCCAACAAAACATATTGTTGCAGCACCTCGATATCCAAAATCGCTTGCAAGAAAACATCATCGTGCATAACATACATTCGGTCCAAGCAAGACCATGTGGCAGAGTACTGTATTGATTGAAAAGTAAAATCCGAATCCGATGGGCGGAGCCAAGACCAAATATCCTAGTTTAAAATAACCATCTCAAAATCATGCCACGCACGGCTCTCAAGTGCATCCATCACCAAGTGCTCAAAGGTAGATTGCAAATGATAAACACACATTGAAAACTCCCATTAATATTCCCAGTCTACAAAGAGACAAGCAAGCTACCAGCTGATCCCACAAATCCTACTGAGACGAAGAGTCATTTGGTACATAGAGGCCTACCAGTCATAGTACCTCCCCTTCAAATAGAATTTCAACTACTAAAAAGTGGTCATGGACGTCATTCTTCACAAGACCGGACTGAAACTTGCCATTCACGACCATAAGCACACAAAAATAGCATCGATCTAAGGCCAATCCATAGAGCAACCAACACCCATGGCAATCCACAATTTTTCCGGCTTCACTATGATTTTTATGCTCAACAGCACACAACACATCCCATTGATTGTCATGCAGAACGCACGGCAGTCATATGGGTGTTTCCTAGTCATAAAAAGAGTGATGTCTCGGATACCTTCCAAAAGTTATTAGCCTATATTGAAGAATAATAAGAAAAGAAGTGGAAATACTTATGGGTTGATAATCGTGGAGAGTATACCTCTCAAGCTTTTAAAATTTTTGTGACATGCATGGCATTAAAAGAGAGTTAACAACTCTAGAAAACCCAGCTTGAAATAGGGTGGCTGAGAAAATGAATTGGACTATTCAAGAGACGGTTCATAGTATGGTATCTAATGTAGGTCCCACACATGGTTTTTGGGCTAAGACTACTGTTCACTTGATAAATAGGTAACCTCACAAGACATTGGATGGAAAGATTCCACAAGAAAATTTGTGTGGTGTTGAATGAACAAATTGTTGCAAATCAGACTTTGAAGCATGAGAGAGTGTATGTACAAGAGGGAGAGAGAGAGAGCTCAAGTACAAGAATAAGATCTTTCTTAGTCAGTTGTTCATGGTACAACTAGTACACTCTCCTCAACTGTGAGTGTGTACTTTAGGCTGTTTATATAGCCTCTGGAGAAGTTAGGGTTAAGGGTTTCCCCTTGCTCCCCTGTCCTCCGGTCCATTTACACCTAGCTACCCTTATCCTCTCCAGTACAAGGAGAGTTTCCATGCTTACTTCTCAACACCCCCCCTCAATGCCACGTGGCATTGGATAAAGCATGATAGGATGCCCCCCTTAATCCACAATGAGATGCCTTTATAAATCAAGCTGCAAAAAAAGGTTATAGGTAGAGAGTGTTACAAGACTCAAAAGAGTCGGTCATCTGTGGATTGGGAGGCAAAGTTAACCTCCAATTCCTTAGGTACTTCTGGAACACTCGGACACTTACTGGTGATATGCCCGGTCTTTTTGCATTTATTGCACTTCATTTTGTCAGGATATTTCTTCTAGCAATTGCTTACAATATGCCCTTTTTTGTGACAGAAGCACTTAGTAGAAGCTGTATGGACTAACACTTAGTCACGGGAACTAAATGGTGAAGTCCCTTCAGTATGGTTTCTCTTCTCTTCATCCAGGCATGACTGGATGGTACTTGCCAAGGTTGAGTTCGGGATATTAGTAGGGTAATCACAAGGGTTGAAAAAACCTTCTTCACAGACTTCAGAAGGATGGCAATGGCATCTTTATCATGAATTGGTGCTTGAACGGAGGCCAGCTGTGTCATAAGCCCCTTCATATGTGAAATAAACTTACTTAGATCTTCTCTCTGTTTATACTCCAAGCTAAAAAACTCAATCTTTAGAAAGATCTTGGAGTTCTTCCCTATAGCGTTGTAGAGCCTTTCAAGTTCATCCCACTTCTCCTTGGCAATGGAGAGTTGGCCAATATGATGAATTAAAGATTCATCCAAATGAAGCATGATGATGGCTTGAGCCCTTTAATCATCTTCTACATCAAGAGGACTAGATGGGTCAATAACCTTGGTCCCTTTTATGAAGGGCCAGTAGCCTCATTCCATCATTTTATATTTTACCAGAACTTGCCAAGGATGGAAATTTTTTCCATTGAACTTGCAAATTTGAGGCCTTATATCTGCATAGGCCATGGCCATTATAGGAAGGTCTTACCTATTGCCTTGAGCAGTGGCAATGTCTACTCCTTTACAAGTGGCCAAGTACAAACCAAATAGCAGAACTGATAGCCCTACAAATGATAACCAACTTTAAAGCTGTAGAGATGAAAAAAGTTGGAAATCATACATATGTAATATCACAAGATAGGATTTTGGAGGTCCTGCTCTTCGAACAACCCTTGATTTAAGCTTTACTGTTTTCCTAGGTTTCAATGAGGTGAGCTTTGAACGGACTTCACGCTCCTCCTGATAATGTGGCCTATTAGAGGAGTTCTTGGTGGAGCACAGCTTATCAATCAACTCTATGCTATGGGATGAATCAGAGGAGAGCACAATAACACTCATTTCTTTGATTTACCAGCAACAAACAGTAAGTAGCATCAGTTGAATGCATTAGTAGTGCTAAGAAGCACTCTTACCAACATCCATTCTAGTACTCATAATGTAGGTTGATCTTTACAAGCTTAATATTGTCCAGGGAATGAGAAGCACTCTGCATTTAAGCTCCACAAGGCACTAACAAATCTTGACAAGTGTTTTTCAGTGATTAAAATCACTGTTGATGATGCCCAGATAGAGAAAAAATGAAAATGAGTGAGCTTGAAGCTCCCACTATGGCTGGCAGAAACCCACAGTTAGGGTTTGGCTCATAGCAACCAGCACAAGAGGAATTTCTCCAAACCCTCTTAGAGAGAGATGGCCCACTAGGGGGGCTTTGAAATCCCTATGGTGGCCGCCTCAATCGTGCCCTCTACTGGTCGTGGTCTAGCTCGAATCAGGCCGCCTGCAAATCTGCGCCAATTTCTACGTTTTCAGCAATGTCATCCTGTTGCATGGCCAATGTGGGGGTTTGTGGTGCTGGGCTGCTGCACCTTGAGCTAGGGAAGAGTTCCTTAGAAGAACCCTTGAGCTGAAACCTCCTCTTTTGTTCTCCCCAAGTCCTCCATCAAAGGTGGGTCTAGCTGTGGATATGGTGGTCAAGAGGTAAGAGGTAGAAAATGAAGCCTCGTGTGCACTTAATGATGTAGGAAAGCTGAGGGAAGCTGAAGAATCAGACATAACTCTGATACCATGTTGCAAATCAGGGTTGGAAGTATGAGAGAGTGTGCACAAGAGGGAGAGAGAGAGAGCTCAAGTACAAGAATAAGATCTTGCTTAGTCAGTTGTTCAAGGTACAACTAGTACACTCTCCTCAACTATGAGTGTGTACTTTAGCCTGTTTATATAGACTCTGGAGAAGTTAGGGTTAGGGTTTCCCCTTGCTCCCCTATCCTCCAGTCCATTTACACCTAGCTACCCTTATCTCCTCCAGTATAAGGAGAGTTCCCATGCTTACTTCTCAACACAAATCCTATGCACATTCCAAGTGGCAAGACTCATATGTCATGACTAAAAGATTTCAGTGTCCGGACTGATTTTGCCTTGACTGCACTTTTAGAGCCATAACATCAAGAGTGCCCTCATCCAAAAAGTCAACAAATACTACAAATGAGTTTAAGAAGTGGAGGGATCATATCCTTGTTTTGGAGCATCCCTTAGGTATCGACAATTCCAAGGGGTGATCACTTTACCACATGGACCAAAAGCAAGCCGCACAAGAGGGTCCCGCAAACGATCAAAAGAGGGCTTCAAAGCAAAGGATTTTCAAGGGCCCATCAAGATTTTGGTATTAGGAGTAGATACTGATGATGTCGTATATTTGTGACGCACATAAATGCATAAAGGGTCTTGCAAAGTACTCAACATAGCTGCTGTCGAGTACACATCAGACTTTTTCCCTCTTCTAGCACTGCCAGTCCTGCTCAAGGGAATCCGAAGGTCGCATAGGTTGTTTCCCTTTATCCAAAATAGGGTGCACTAGGACCTCGTTTCCTTGAGGGCCATTGATCATAGGAGCATCATGGACTAGTGAAGCCAAAACCCCCCTCCATTGCAGTGGTCTTTTCCGAATAGCCATGAAATGCCCCGATTGTACACTTAAAAAACAATGCCCTACAATGGTTCCCCACTTTAAACAATAGTGCAACGAAGGCATTCCAGAACAATTCAAGTGCAACCAGCTAAGGCCTTTTGCACGTACTATCCCACAGCATGCACAGGCAATTGCGATTTGCAACCCACAAGCTAGGGGGAACCAATAGCATGCCAATCGCTCCCTTAGCATCCTTACGCAATGGCTAGTAGACTACAAAACAACATTCAACTTCAATCCATACTGGGCATTCCTATTGTAACAACCGTCGGAAGTCCACCAACGGTCTCCAAGGCATACATGCACCAAGCATTTGTCAAAGAACAATGGGACTTTGACAAAAAGATCATCCCAAGAGCATGTCAATTTGAGCGATATCTCAGCCTAGTGGGCCAACAAAAATTTCCTCTACACAATCCCTCTACAAAATCGAGTTAGCCATTGGTGGATCCAAGAGAGCACCATAATCCTACCAGTGAAAAAGAGGATGACCCCTCTTTCATAGAAGGCTGAAAAAGAGTGCAGTAAAGTGTTGGTATCCACGGTAGCATCTAAAACATCCTCATTATCCTGGGCTGGAAAGGATTCATGCTTATGTTGAACATATTCAACCAATAGCATATTGGCAAATTCCAAGAGATATTCCCACTCCAAGTCTTGGGACTCCTTAACCACAGAAGTCACCTGCACATAGGAACAAGCACCATGCTCAGATTGTGGAGGGACTTGAGAATCAACTATAACATCATCAAGTGTATGCTCCATGCATTGGAGGCATGTTTACTCCTAACAGGGGGTTGCACATCAGTGCTGGGCTGGACATCCGAACAGGGGGTAGCCATCTACGCACAAGAAACCATTTCATCCCACTCTTCATTGTTTGAATCAGGCCCCAAGGCATCCACCACCTGATCTATGAAGACTACCTTGAGCTCTCACATGGTGCAAGACTGATGTAAATGTAGATCAAACAAAGCCTTGACCACAAACAATAGAAATAGCTGAACTTCGATACCATCACAAACTAGCTCCATGGAAAGCACATCATGGCCATGGATTCCCAACATTCAGCAAATCAGCTCTAGGATTTGAACCACCAGACTGCATTGGTGCATATAGAACGTCACACTTAAGGTCTACCACACTTGAATATGGATGATATCAAAATGCCCCACCTCCATCACTCACTCACACTCCCTCTCTAGCACTAAAGTCATGAGGATGAGGGCACTACAAGGACTACACAACCAATTCCATGGTCATGTAGCTATGGCCAGGAAACTGGAATTTGTATCAAAATTCGAGAATGATAAAGAGGTGGTAGAAGCCTTGCTCTTGGTGTCCTTCTCCTATAATGCTGCTAATTTATTACACTTCTTCCAGAGATGCTCCTTCTTACCATAGAAGTAGCATTGCCCCTTCTTCTTCTTCTTCTCCATGTTGCCCCTCTCTGAAGCAACGAATGCCCAATCATGGATGCCACCAGACTAAGATGGCCATGTCCATTTTAACCTGAATGCAGACTCATGCTCCAATACCATGAAGGCTATACGTTGGAAACTCACTAGAGTCAATGAAGTCTAAGCTCATATGGCATTTGCCATACCATCATACTTGAAACGCAGCTTGTAGAGGACAATCCCCATCAAATGAGCTTTTGGGGAGGGAAAATTGCATGTTACAAAGCTGGTCTTGAATATGGACCACTCGAAGGATCGGAGGGTCTGAAGTTGACCATAGAGAGTGACAGCCTGCATGATCAATACAGCCTCATACATTGAGTTGAAGCTTCTCCCACACCTTGAAACATGTCCCATAGGAGGTGACTACTGGTAGGACTTCCTTTGAGTTCCAGTCTCCCTCTCTCCACAAGATGCAAATGTGCAATCAATTTTTGAATACAACGTTTTATGCTTGGCATTTTGAACAGAACTTACTTGAAGCAAAGACAGCCAGAAGCAAGCTTGTGTCCAGCACAGAATCGCCTCTATTTTCAATAGTCTGACCTGTCACCACCATTAATAAATTCAACACATATAAAGTAGAATAAACAACAAAATTATTTTTCAAAAACCACCCACAAAGTAGCACAAGCGCATGGAATAAGCACAAATCTACATAAAAAACCTACCCTAGATACCTCTCAGTGGTAATGGAGCATGATCAGAAATTCTTAATTAGTTGCTGCTCAGAAGCACATGAGCAAACATTGTGGTTTCTATGGAGCTATCAACTAGTACTTCACTTGGTACCCACATACATTTCTCTCTCCAACAGTTTTGTAATGATGTTAACAAAAAAGATATGAAAGAAAAATCCATTGGTAAATACAACTTTCAACAAATGGACATTTTAGACATAACGAGGGAAACCTTTATAATTATCGAAAAGCAACGCATTTCCGTTTGAGGTGTCCAATGCAAAAATTGTTACTCCTTTTGCTGCAATATACGATACATCTGATTTGGAAGTAACTTTTGCATCCACACTCACTTGAGCCACAAAAACTTCTTGCTTGGAACAATCAACATAAGGGCAACTATGAATCACCGAATAAGCAGCTGAATCATGCAGGTACCTTTTGATTCTTTGTCCATCGATAGAGATAACATATAAAAATCCATCCAAAGAACCCAATATTACTCGACCTAGAGAAGGGAAGTGTTTAAATGAATTGAAAACAAAATCTTCAATCCAAGTGCAAAACTAGGTTAAAGAATGTTGTAGTTGTTAAATCATACTTGAAGAAACCATCTAAACCAAAGTAGCAATCTGATTCATGACCCCCTCTCATGTACTATTTTTTCAAACTCATGAGTATTCTGTATTTACTATTTCAAATTCATCCTTGACTTGCCTTTTGTTTGTTGTGCCATTGTTGATCATCATTTCACCCCTCATATAGATACTTGGACATATTCGGCTTGTTCTTATGGACACAATTGCGAGAGAGTACAAGACAAGCAGATGCAATAGTACTTGCTAGGCTTTAATGGACCCTAAGTAATTTTGGAAAATTATGATGTGCTTTGACTCTGTATATAAACCCTAACCCTTATATATCAAGGTATAGCCCTAATGTGTAATAGCAGAGGGTGAACAGATGGAAGGTGTACAAGATTGTATGGTGGACAGTGAAGTACTCATAGTCACATGGGATGGGAAATGGGGAAGGAACGAGAACAGGGGAGACCATGAATTGTCAGTCCTTGTGACCATGAAATTTCATTCCTTGTGACCATCTGGTCACATGGAATAGGCATGGGAACGGGAATAGGGATGGGGAACGGAAATGGGAGACCCAAAATTGACCATTCCCTATGACTATGGAAGTACTAATTTAGTTAGTGATGGATCAGGAAGCAAAGATTCTACTGGAGATATAATTTGTTCACAGAAATAACATCTTGAGAAAGAGGATAATGAGATGATCCATTTGAGTTTAAAGGCTGTTTACTTTTGCGGTTAACATTATCCTCCTCTTAAATGAGTGTTGCTCCCATGGCACTCTCCATCATAGGTCGCATGCTTCAACTTGCACCGAGGACATGGATGCTATGGACCACTATGTGTTGTCCTTGGAGGAGTCCTTTAGACTATGACATGGCATGTTTTTGTTTTTATGCTTCTCCTGGTAGAGGAAACGCCCACACTGTAGATTTGGCAAGTCAGAGTCTATTTGAATTAGCTGTGGCAATTGATTCTTTAGTGGAGTTGGCTGGCTGCTCTTTTGTATGGCTAGCTGAAGGTGGATAACCAATCATGCGTTAGCTAGCTGAAGGTGGATGAGCTTATAGAGGTGTGGTTTTCATAGGGAACATGGCAGTGGCTGGTCACATGCTCGTTATCATAGGTTGCATGGCAGGAGATCTAGATTAGATACTACAGGATGAACTAGCACAAAGTGTGGGTTTTACACATTTGTGCTTGTGTTTCGGGGTGGTTGTGTAGGGATCGAGGATTGCTTGTGCATGGTGCAAGTGCATGTCATCAGTAACCAAGGCTTCTATGGTATCTGATGTGCTTGATAATTTTATAATACAAATATATCATATAAACAATATCAAAATGGATGCAGAAGTTTTGGTCTAATTTGTTGGTTTCCAGGAAATTTTTCAAATCGTACAAAAGCAATCTAGATCCACTTGTGTTGTGCCTTCTAGTCAAGTTCCAAGTGTTGAATTTGAATGACAATCCTACATTCTACTAGTAACTACCCTTTAACTTCCCAAGTTCTACTAATAACTAACCTTTAACAATTAAAGAACATTTTCATTGGTTCCATTGCTTTAATGGATTCTTGGTCACTTGGTCCTTTTCCCAAAGTACAGGACCATAGCTTGATTGAATGGCATTAATTGGTGTGAATAGCCTTTTTTTCCTCCACTTCATTTAGATACTTCCCCTCAAAGCAGCCATGGATGTAATTATCAGGATTTCAATTGTATACTACTTTGTTATTCCCCTTAACATTGGTATTTAGTAAGGATAGTTTGCGGGGGAAAAACTAAAGTGATCTAGGACAAGTTTGAATCATTGCAATGAGTTTCCGGGCAATCAAGAGCTGTCTTGATATAAATACAAAGAAGAATGTGAGAATAATAATAATTTGACCTATCAAACTTGATCAATTATCACCATGAAATTTGAAGGTATAGAGAGCCACACACACACACACACATATATATATATGTGAGCAGGCGCACACACACACATATGTATGTATGTATGTATACACGCACAGAGAACACCACAATGAGAGGGAAACCGTCCCCTTCCCTTTACAAGATTGTATTGAAACAATCCACAAGCACAAAGTTCTTGAACCATATAAAGTGGGGATTTGCTACAAATCTGAAAACTAGGGGTTTTGATCTTCTCGATATATCTAGTGGGGAGTATTTATCGAGGATTTGGATAGAGATAGTCCACACTCTCCATGGGAGATAGGAGAGGAGGGAGGGCAGCTCTTAGAGGATGAGGAAGAAAAGAGAGGTTTCCCTAGAGATTTGGGATTTGGCCATCTTCTTTCAAACTACCCCTCAGATCATCCGGCATTTTAGCCCACCATATTGGTCGTTCAAACAACCATTGTATGTGTTATGGACTTAGTTACTCTTCACCGAGTTCGTTGTACTTTGTATATACCTTGGGGGAGTTTTCTCTGAGGTGCCATTGATAGAATTGTCTTTTCTTCAGGGGGGGGAAAAACCTGACTTCTGCATATACCAGGCAGCGAGCTGATTTTCTTCTTTTGTGTGTTGATTTGTTAATGCTCAGTAGAAAGTGCTTCTTGAATGAGTATTAGATAGGAATGTACAAAGCATGCCATTGAAATTTCAGTGGTAGAGCTTCTGAAACTAAAGAGAGAGACCTCCAAAATAGCACGATGAAGTGTGTCATTAATCGTACAGATCTCAAGTTTGAAAACAAGCCAACCAACACTTGATGGTAGGGTACCAGATTGTTTAGGAAATTTGCATTTTGGGTGCCAATGATGAGGAAAATCTGTGTTTTGGCTGTGGCAGCAGTCAGTGGTGCACAGGCTGCATCTTATGGCACAAAGGTGGCATTTTGCACAGCTTGGGCTGTGCTTTGAGGCAGAACAGCAGCTTGGACAGTCTAGGGAAGTCAATGACGTGACAGCATTGTCAAATGGCAGCAATAGCCTGAGTTTTGGCTGAAGCGGGCACAGCAAGCTGGACTAGCAGCTGGAGAAGGCAGCATCAGGAGATGGCTTATACTGGTGTATTTTGGGTAGCAGTACCTGAGAATGATGATGTGGCAACCTGGAAGGTGGTGTTGCCAGCAGTAGATGCATGATGCCACCAAAAGCCAAGGCTGGTTGTGGAAGGCTGATGATTTGTGAGGGACGTCATGGGTGACATTGATCCTCTTATTCACTCTGCAGCTTGTCATGTCAATCCACACTCATATTTTCCATATCTCATGATTGTAATACATCTCTGGATCAAAAGAATAAGTAAATATTGGCAGCCATGGACTATAAAACCAAATGGGCAGAGGCAAAAGCATTGCTGAATAGGAGTACAAAGAAGGCCTGCCCCCTAGAGATTATGTTGGATAATGGCGAACCATGATGGTGCTAACAAAGTAACCCCTGATCATACAGAGAAGAGCTATCACTCACTATTCCAAGCACAATGGGCGAGCTGAAAGCTCCAGCAAGACCCTAAAAGGGATAATCACAAAGATGGTTAAAACACATTGAGAAAGGAAGAAAGAAAGAATATATTAATGTCTCTAAAAGGCCAATGTGGCCTATGAGACCAGAGCAATATAGGAGACTCTCCGTCAATGAGATGTCTTTCCTCTAAGGAGATGTATCTCTGCATGGCTGAGGTGGCTTGGCATACGTCTCCTATGGCTCTCAATGATGGCTCTAATTTGTCTGCGGTGTGGATGTCTAGGCCTTAATCCGGGTGGACATGGGCGCCTAGACCGGCTGAGTGCCACTGCTCTATCCAAAGGGACACCTGCAGAAGATGTCCAATGATGATGTGCTCCTGTGGGCTGTGTGGCATCTCTCAGGACATATAGAATAACTTATATGGTAACCATTCAGCAAACCCTAGTTTTTTTTGCTTCCCTCCTAATTCCGTGCTTCTTGGCCAATGGCCCTAGTTTGTTTGCTGGCCTGTGGCACTTAAGCTCTGTCATCCTCTGTAGTGGACTTCTCTTTTGATTCGTCACTTGTGACGAAGTCTCACAATCAAATGGATCCTCTAATGCATCTAATTTGGATGAAGATAAATGTACTCTCTTACTTTGAGGAGATTAAGGATATGCATCCATTATCACTCATCCGGCACCTCTACCAAAAATTAAACAATCAGGCAAGAACTGAATGCAGGCTGTAGAAGACTATCAGAAGCTCCGCAAAGTGTCCAAACAAACAGAAACAGCTCCAATCAGGTTTCCCAGCAGTAGGAACTCTAAGATCCGCAAGGGGCAGCACTCCAATGTCTCCACGAACTGAGGTGTCCATTGGAAGGGTTACAGACAATAGTGGGAATGAGGGCAGCCAGGAGCAGACACCAGCTGAATAATGAGTACCATAGGAAGTTGCCTCAATGTGAGATGCTGCAAACATGGTGGATCCAAGTTGATCACTTCTTTAACGAAGGAAAAGGCAAGTATGCACAAATGCAAGGAGTGTTCATCCTTGGATAAGTCTTGCAACTACAAGTTTTCCCCTCACCCAAAGTGCTCCATTCACATTAACAATGCATGGGCAGATGCAAGGGGCAATGCAAAAGTGTTATGCTCAAACAGAATGCTATGCGAAGTGAGTGGTGCCACTTGAGCAGCACCCTTGTAGGAGAATTGTTCACTCACCTAAGCCCCCTTTTATAAGCATGAATCATCAAGATGCAAATGGATGATACAAACGTACGAAAGAATCGGTACAATGTCATCAAGATCCTGTTAGCACCACGAGAAGAGTATCTCTCCCTCTTAGCAACGGATAGTGGAAGGAGAAGTAAGCACTCCTCTCACCCCAACATGTTGATGTCAATGGAGGAAGAAGAAGCACCTAAAGAAAAAAAATGATGTGCTTGTCCAACTAAGAACCAATGAAATGAAAGGCCTCCATAGTAGCCTCAGGGAAGGCTGTGACTTAGCCTAAAGAGAAGAAGCCTCCATCCTCATCCAAAGTGTGAATCCTAACCAAAGAGGAGTAAACAAGAGAGGAAGTACCAAGCTATCCAAGTCTTGGCTCTGAGAAAAATGGTAGGTCCTACAAGGGTTAGTTTCAAATTGAAAGCATAAGGAGCATTAAGTACAACAAAAAACCACTAGGTTTATGTCTATCACATCTACATCTCAGATTCTATCCTGACCTTCTATAGATTCATTCAGAGTTACCTAATAAATGTTCTCCCTAGTAGTCTCCTCTCTTGATTCATCACTCGACGAAGTCTCACTACCAGAAGGCCCCTCTAGCGCATCCAATTCCATATAGAGCACGCATACCTCAACTCCAATGAAAGTGTGCGCCATTTGATTTGGTTTTTAGGTATTCCCCCTACCAATAGGTAGGTATGACAAAGATCTAAGAAAGCAAGAGTAGAAATGTGCACTTGAATAATGAATAAAGGCTATAGTCTACCCTGTAGAAATCAGATGATATGCAAATGTCAAGGATGCTAGGGTCTTGATCAGTGTCACTGACATCTAAACTGAGTAAGGGAAGAGGCTCCATGATCCAGTGGACCAAAGGGTCTCTTCAAAAACTAGGCTCAACCACTTTCGGTAGAGCATGGGATGGAGATGGTAACTCAAAAAGAGAATAGGTCATATCCAATCTATCCTCAAGGGAGACAAGTGTAACTCAAAAAGAAAAGACGTCGCATCTAACATATCTTCAAGGGAGACAAGGAGCACCTAGGGACCAAATTCCATGGTACAGCACAATTGACGGACCAATCAAATAAGCCCTCTGGTATAATTGAGAATGGCTCAAGAGCAGCCATGTGACTAGAGGTTCTCCACTAATCAATGCAAGTTCCTTGTTGGCGTGGAGGATGAACCCCTCTCAACTATGGAGGAAGGGCAGAAGTGCCCTCTCCTAATGTGCTTGAGGTCCCTAATGGAAAAGAGAATTAAGTCTTGTGCAAACTTCCCTTGGCCTTTGACCAACACTAGTCGTCAAAATTGTCGTACTTCAGACTTTTGGCAACAGAATGCTGACAATAACTAATCTTCTTGGGGATATTTTGCCAACCGCCCCAGTCGCTACACAACTAATTGTAAGGGCACTTACGCATCCATAAGACCATGGGTCGAGAGTCTCCCTTGAGGCATTGGAAGTGGTTGCCTTGAGGACTCTATATGGGAATCCTAGACAATTCAGAAGATGAATCTTTTGCATATGACTTAAATATGTGGAGGGTATCGTTAGTGGGAAACTAGCCTTGCTGCTACAGTCCACTAAGATTCAATCTACTACCACCAATTTGTAACCCTTCCACTCAGCTTGGCCTTTTCTCCACCTCTGCCCTTGCGTGTCATGGTCCTCTCTCCGCGCATGCATGTAAGTCCTTATGCACACCATGCACCCAACCCTAAACTTAGCTCATGTGGGTTAGTGGTTTCTCTTCACCTTGTGCCTTGCCCTCCCCCAATTTGGCTCATTAGGCTTGGCCTCGTTCCCATGCTTGTCTCACCTCACACTACGCACTTGGCACTCTAGGACACCCATTTCCCTTTCCCCATGGCATGGCTACTACTAGAGAATTTATTGTGTATTGCCTCCGTGTTGTGGTGTATGCCGCATTGTCTTCGTATGGACATGCTCCCTCCACAGCAAGACATGGCATGCCATCATGGCCATCATCGATACCACAGTGGCCCCTCGCCATGATGCATTATGATGCTCCCCTCATCGTGATCACGTCGTCCACACAACATGATGTCATGGTACCTCCCTCTACCCCACCATTAGGCAATGGCACAATACTCTCCACCACCATAATACCCCTTCCTTAAAACATACCATAGCAAAACATCCCCAAACCACAACATGGTACCCTGCCTCACCTACCTCCAATCCCAATCTAACTTAGCTTGTTCTTGTTTAGGGTTCCTTGCTTTTTTCCCCAAACCCTTTCGTTCCACCACAATACCCTTCCTTTGCATTCATACCACAACCACAATCCATGCCTCCATTGCTTCTTGGTATGAGCCTCCTCCCTTCCCCTCTATACCCTCTCAAGGCTCAAGCATTCTCATCCCATTTAATTTGCATACAAGATCTCTTTGTAATAACCTTGTACTCCTGATACAGTCACAGAAATACTAATACACCAACACCAAATCCCATCAAAACTTGCCAATTAATCATACTCAAGCCCAAACAATACTAGGATGGGTGACCTAATACTAATACACCAACACCAAATCCCATCAAAACTTGCCAATTAATCATACTCAAGCCCAAACAATACTAGGATTGGTGACCTCCTGGGAAGTTCTAATGTTGCACCTTTTTGCATTCTTGCTTCAAGACCCTAATGCGATCACACACGCACACATACACTCTGTGTGTGTGTGTGTGTGTGTGTGTGTGTGTGTGTGTGTGTGTACACACACACGCACATGTGTGTGTACATAGATGTACACACACACGCGCGTGCACGCACATAAAACACATATAGTTGCACCCTTGTATCATTTCTGTTTTCAATGAGAAGAGAATTTCTATTAATAAAACCTCAAAAGAAAATCCCCTAAGGTTTTTTTAAAAAGTACAAAGATCCGAGTAGCCAAGTACATCACAAATACAATGATTGTGTGAATAACTAATCTGGTGGGCTATAATACTAGACCATAGATGGGTTAAGTGAAAGAAGGTACCAGAATCTCAAGTCGGTAAGAAGGCATCCCTCCTGATCCTCTCAAAACCACCCTACAGGCTCTCCCATCTCCCTCAGAGATTATGGATAATCTCTGTCCAGAGACTCTTTTTGAGTCTCTGCAATGGAGATGTCTTGGAGATCTATAGCATCACTACACCTTGCAATCCAAATATACAAGGCATGCCCTCCCACTCGCAATCATGGTTCCTATTGTGTCATGGAGGATCATCTTGAGGGTTCTCTCCACACCTCCTGAGCTCTTGAACAGTCCCGTAGTACCTTTGTATCTCCTCTAGCTCAACACATGTCACAGGGACACTGCCATACCCAAGCCATGTGCCAGCTGCTAAGCTCCTATGAGCTCCTAGCCATGGAAAGAGAGAAATATTCCCAGATAACTATGATAAAAACTGATCTAAGATGCCATTTCTCTGCCACTGAGTAGCTGTCAGTTGATGCTCTGATCCTACTCATCTGAATCCTCCTCCCAAGCCCAATCCTATAGCTAAAGAAGGCCACATTGCCTGGCCTATCAACGAACAGCAGATTTCTCCAAACCCACTCTCCTAGAACCCACTGTAATCTCTGAAGGGACCTCCTCTAATAAGCCCAATGTCTCCATCCTTCTAATGAGGTGGCTGGGTGTCAGGGTCGATGTATCACCTCCTCTCACAATGTGCCACTACCCTGATCCTCTGCCTCAAGCATCCTGTGAACTCTGCCCCTCTGCCATGGAGAAGAGATCAATCCAAGTGCTAGAAGTGGTTGTACCTGTCCTCCACTCAGGAGGGACTCCCTCTACTCTCCTCGTATCTATGGTTTCTCACAAATTTAAGGTGGACATTAGATTATCCCATGAAAGCTATGTTTGCATGAAGTAGACTTCGCAGCAAAGGAGAGAAGTTCAGGGACAGTTTAACTAATGCCCACAAAACAGCGTTAAAGATCATAGGCAGAGTGGCAAAAGATACCTTTACTGTCAAGTCTTGGAAAGCATGTACGATTTGTTAATGGTCCTACAATGACTTGCCATAACAGTGTTCCAGTATCTGTGTCCAAGACATAGACACTGCCTGTAACTGTGGCCACATAAACTCGCCCATTATTCCCTGCTGTTACACCAGCAACAGATGTATTTGCTGAGCTTTCGAGATAATACTGCCATTTCACATAAGGCTGTGAACCATCAATTGCATATAACCACCCATTTGTATGTGCAATCTGTCACGGTATCCAACTTCCCAACAGCAAACCTTGTTAGAGAGTGAGGTAGAACTGTCTTAACATACAAATCTATAATGTTTCAAACCAATTACAGAGAAAAAGAATACAGTTACTACTACAATTTTAGAAGAAAGATTATGAATTATGAGTACTTTCTTATTAGGGGACTAAATTTAAAAATCCTGCATCCTACATAAATGAGACATATCATAATGCAGTCTGAAAAACATGGGAAATGAGGGAAGATGCAAAATTTTCTGCCTTGTGTCATCGCTTATTTACAAAGACAACACAGGTCCATTTTCTTAAGATAATTGCCAACTATTGGGGTTACATGATATGTGTATACTGATTTGTCAACTTTAGAAAGCTCTTGGAAAAGACAGTCTTTACACGATACACAAATCCTCAATTTTGTCAAAACAAAAGGGCCTGAAAATCTAGCTCTGACACACTGGATCATGAGCACTGAGAAACGGCCAGTATACCCCAAATCCTTTCAGGTGTACATGGGATCTTTTGCAAGGGACAAAGGTATGCCCAGAAAATATTTTGAAAGAGTCAGACACTGCCAATGATTGGAACTAGTTTTCTGTTCTTGTGGGGAGGGTGGGAAGAAATTGTGTTTCTGAGTAATATCATCAAACGTATTCTCTTTGCCTTTATCTAATCTCCCCCTCACTGACATATCCGTATCAGTGGATGCAGAACCACGACTAAGTAGCCGTATTGTCCAAGGACTGACATTAGAAGAACCATCACCTATAGGTCCACTCACTATAGTACTAGTAGAAGTATAATCTTTAGCATGAGTATGGATGGCTGCTCCATCAGAAACACTGCATTTTGACCACCATGCCATGATATTAACTCATTAAATAATATATCCCTACTAACCAGAGTCTCATGAGTAGACGGATTGTAGCACTTATAGGCTGTTCTGTCCTGTGCATAACCAAGAAAGACACTCTAACTTCTTTCTCTTCTCATCAGGCATATGAACATAAGCGATGCAACCAAATACTTTAAGGTGGCTGATATCCAGTTTATAGCCATACAATTTCTCATACGGTGTAAGATCATGGATGCCAGTTGTAGGCGTTTTGTTCAAGACATAAACTATAGGAACAATTGTTTCAGCTCAAAAACAGTTTGGCAAATTTTTTTCGTTGAGCATGGCTGTGGCAGCTTCCATAAATACTCGATTCTTTCTCTCTGCCACACCATTCTACTGTGGTGTATAACTACATGTAAGTTTCCTTTTAATGCTATGCATTGCCAAGTACCTGTCAAATTACCGAGACACGTATTTACCACCTCCATCGGATCTCAAACATGAGATGTAATATTGAAACTCATTTTCCGCATGTGTTTTGAAATCTTTGAAAACATCAAGCACCTCATCTTCATACTTCAGGATATACAGCCATGTATACTTGTTGAAATCATCTATAAATGACACATAATATTTGGCACCGCCAAAAGATGCATTATGGGTTGGACCCCATACATCCAAATGCACTAACTGTAAAGGTCTAGAACTATTTTTGACATGTTTGACAAATGGGGACCTTGCTTGCTTTCCAAACTGACAAGCAGAACATACTTGTCCTAGATCCGTATACCTGGACTTTGGCAAGCCAAGTACAGCTTTCTTTTGCTGCATATTTTTCAGCCTTTGAATGTCTACATGACCAATGTGTTTATGCCAGATTTTTACATCTCTAATTGCTCCATTATCATGAGAAAATATGGCTTCCTTTAACTTAGGAATAGAAGCATCCAAAGTGAACATCTTGCCCATCTCTTTTGCCTTTAGCAATCAGCTTGTAGCCATTTCTACACTCTTCACTAAAACAACTATCTCTATTGAATTTGACTTGTAGATTCTACTGTGCTATTGGTCCAACGGACAGTAGATTCTTAGTGATAGATGGCACATGTAACACATCATACAAACTTTTCTTCTTGCCATCATGCATAACTAATGGTACCACACCTATATGTTGAATATCGTATTGTGTATCATCATTAATGCATACGTAGTCATAAGTGTCTATAGTCATCTCATCAAACCACTCACCATGCAGAGTCATATGATTGGATGCACATGAGACCACTTTTCATCAGTCTTGCCTTTCTTAGGCATAACCTTAGAAACATGCTGCATAGCAAACAACCTATGTTGTTTAACAACCTATGTTGTTTTCCTTTTGCTTTCATGTCACCTTGCTTTTTATGACACTCTTTGCTATGTGTCCATATTTGTCATAGTAATGTCAATCTTTGTCCCTATATGACTGATCATGGGACTGTCAAGAACCACCTCTGCCTCTAGGTGATCTCCCCCTACCTCTAAAGGATCTTGAACCTTGCTGGCCTTGTGCATTTGAACTTTTCCATGAATTTTGTTTTGTTGTTGTCCATAGGTATTCCGAGTGTCACCATAACCTTGAAAAGCTCCATGAGCTCTATCACCTCTAGCCTTCTAACTAGAGTAAAAGATGGTATCTCTACTCTGAGAGGTACCTCTCAGAGTACCTCTCAAAGCAGAGATACCGTCTTTTACTCTAGTTAAAAGGCTTGCATAACATTCAAGCAACACATGTACATTGGGTAGGGTGAATAGGGGGGATAAGATGGGGGAGTGGAGTACACTTGGCAAGGAATCCCAAAGTGCCCACCATGCATACGAGAAGTGTCCATAGCGGATCCAAATGTGGGCATGAGAAAATTTGGTAGGGGCATGGTAACCACCTAAGGAGTGTTAGAGTTCATAGCCTGTTTTTTAGGCAGCAGCACAGCTGGTCCAGCAGTCGGACCAGCTGCACAGTCGGACTGCCACGTGGCAGTCCGACTGCCTGCAGCCATTTTTATCAGGCTGCGCCCCATTTTTGAGCCCCGTTCTAGGTGATTTTTCACCTATTTATTGCTGACGTTTTCAGCAGTCTGGCCACTATTCTCTGTCGCAGATTACAGACCGGTGCCGTGCAGATTTCTGTCTCTGTTCACAGATTTCAGACAGCAGACAGTGCAGACTGCAGCAGACTTCGAGGTGGACAGCAGGTCGCATCGTCGAGGTGGAGACACGCAGTCCAGCGCACTGCGCCCGTGTATATCTTTGTATTCAGCATTCTTTATACAGCAGATCTTCATTGTACACTGTCTCTTTCTCTCCCTTTTCTCTCTGCGTTCTCTCTCTCTCAGTCCTACGCTTCCGCACCGCTGCACTCTGACATGGTATCAGAGCAGTGTTTGAGGGCTGACTGAGCGCAGAATCAACCTGAAAAGGAGTTTCCATCGCGACACAAATTTGCGTTTTTTGCGTTTAAGGGCAGACAGGAGGGCTGCGCCTTGGAACAAGGCTGAAACGAGTGTGGGCGCACAGGAAAGGAGTACAGGTGGTGGATTTGCTGCTGTTTACTGCTGTTTTACGCGGAGAAAGTTTGAGTTTTCAACCTAAAAGTGCAGGTTTTGCTTTTTCATCGCCTCCGGCGGGTGAAGAAGCTTCGGGACGCGGAAGAGCCTTAGCAGGCTGAGTTTACCCAGTCAGAGGGGGCTGCTTTTGCGTTTGAGAAGGCATTGCAGGTGAAGATGTCTACAGAGATGGACTTGGAGTTCCACGCGATTATGGACCGGGAGGTGCCTGTCTTACCGGCTCTTCCTACAGATCAGAAGCTCGACGGCGACAACTACCGCATTTGGCGCGTTATGATGTTGGCCATTCTGGAGTCCTATGATTTGGCGGAGTTGGTACAGGAAGATATTGACCGGCCTTCGGTAAGAGATGAGTCCAAACTCTCTTCCGATGCTCGTGCGGAGTTGGCCAGGGCCCAGTCTCATTGGGACAAACTGAATGCCAGGATTCGATCCTTTCTCTTTCTATCATGCACTATAGCCGTGATCGCTCACATCGAGCACTTGACGGTGGCTCGTGAGATATGGCTGGAGCTTGATCAAATGTACAATCGGATGACCCTGATGAAGAGGGTTTCTTTGGAGGTACAGATGCGGACCTTGTCCGTCAATAAGTCTTCTTCGCTAAGGGAACACATTAACAAGCTAAGGCAGCTACAGATGCAGGTTCAAAATGCGGGGAAGCCAATTTCCTCCGAAGACATGGCGATTACACTCTTGTCCCAGTTGCCGCCACGATTCGGTACATTTTACTCTGCCCTTATTGCTTCGGGGCGAGAGTCTACTCTTCGGTGGGAAGAGTTGGTTCCTATGGTCTTGGACCAAGAGGAACAGTTAAAGGGACAGAATGCTTCCAAGACGGAGGCGTTGACAGGTCAAGCCTCTCAGAAGAAAGGGAAGGACCAAAAGAAGAAGAAGAGTCCAAGAAGGACAAGGAGAAGGACAAGGACAAAGACTCCACATGCCATATTTGTAGAAAGACTGGCCATTGGAAGAAGGATTGCCCTGACAAAGACTCGAAGGACACCAAGAAGAAGGAAACCAAGGATTCTGGAGTGGTGGCTGCACCCTCATCAGCTGCATTTCTACATTTAGTTGTCATTGAGGACGCTTCACCGAATGCTTCTGATGCTGCGATGGCGGCTCCCCAATCTCGAGAGTGGATTATTGATAGTGGTGCCTCACGGCACATGACTCCTTCATCAGATGGTGTTGCCCAGCTGCGACCTTCGCGTGGGCAGGTTCTCATTGGAGACAACTCTTCGGTTTCTATTGCAGGTCGGGGTAAGATGCAGCTTATTCCGGATGGACGAGGTGGCACCCATACCTCAGAGGTTTTGCATGTACCAGGATTGGGGTACCATCTCCTTTCAGTTCATAAGATTTGCTCCCTTGGTCTTTTGGTGGAATTTGACAGTTCTACTGTGCGAGTCCTTGATCGTGAATCGAGGAAGGTTCTATCATCTGGATATGAGGAGAACGGCATTTACAAACTGAAGTCTTCCACTGCCCTCTCTTCTCTTCTTCTTACCTCACAGTCACAGTCTGAGTTATGGCATGCTCGGTTTGGTCACCTGAACTATGACTATCTTCGGAAGGCGTCACGTGGACAGCTTGTTCGAGGGTTGCCGGATATAGTGGTGAGCCAGCAGCCATGTGTCTCCTGCATACGGGGGAAGCAGCATCGGGATGCCATTCCCCACACAGCTTCGCGGCGGTCTACTTCACCGATGGAGCTAGTATCTACGGATCTATGTGGCCCTATGAGGAATGAGTCCCTGCGTGGGAGCTCGTACTTCATGCTGATCGTGGATGACAACAGCAGGATGACATGGGCCTACTTTTTGGCACTAAAGTCAGAAGCTTTCTCGCACTTCAAGGATTGGCTTCTCTTTGAGGAGAACCGATCAGGCCGGAAGTTGAAGACCTTGCGATCCGACAAGGGAGGTGAATTTGTGTCTAATGAATTTGCTCGGTTTTGTGCAGATAGAGGAATTCACCAGGAGTTTGCCAATACCAATACTCCTCAAGAAAATGGTATTCTAGAATGGAAGAACCGCAGTGTGATCGAGATGGCGCGCACCATGATGGAGCACCGACAGACCCCTCAGGTTCTGTGGGCCGAGGCTGTGGCTACTGCAGTCCACAGCCATTTTTATCAGGCTGCGCCCCATTTTTTAGCCCCGTTCTAGGTGATTTTTCACCTATTTATTGCTGACGTTTTCAGCAGTCTGGCCACTATTCTCTGTCGCAGATTACAGACCGGTGCCGTGCAGATTTCTGTCTCTGTTCACAGATTTCAGACAGCAGACAGTGCAGACTGCAGCAGACTTCGAGGTGGACAGCAGGTCGCATCGTCGAGGTGGAGACACGCAGTCCAGCGCACTGCGCCCGTGTATATCTTTGTATTCAGCATTCTTTATACAGCAGATCTTCATTGTACACTGTCTCTTTCTCTCCCTTCTCTCTCTGTGTTCTCTCTCTCTCAGTCCTACGCTTCCGCCCCGCTGCACTCTGACAAGGAGCCCATGGTGGAGGGATAGGGACAGGGGGAGCAGAGGATGGAAATCCTTGCATAGGAGTGATCCAAGGGATGTGTGATGACAGTCCATAAGCAGAGGATGGATATCCTTGCGTCTAAAATGTTGTGTGGGGAATTGTGAGTATCTAGCAGTAGTGAGGGGGATGCCCATAATAGCTGTCCTAGAGTGGAAAAATGTGGTAAAGTGGGGGTATGTGGAAGGTATAGTGTTAAAGGGTGGCATTCCCCCTAATGCTGCACCAAGAGGTAGAGTAAATGGAGGGTAAGTAGATGATGAAATGGAGAAACAGAAAGTGTTAGGAGTGGAGATGGAAGATCCAGCCCCTAGTGTGCTTTGAGCGGAAGTGGAATGTAATCCAAGATTTTGGAATGAGAATGTGAGTAGACCAATATGTGGAGAAGATAGTGGTGGGATGAAGGGAGTTGAGAAGTGTGGTTTACTTGCTCCAATGAAACAGATGATAGAGATATACCTGATGAAGGATGTTTGCTTCCAAAGCCTCCCCTATTAAAGTTAACATATTAAAAATCATTTGGATCCTGCACAACAAAAAGAAAAACAAGAGAGGGTTTTGGCTCATACGACTCAAAAGGGTTATACGAACTTGATATAAGGCTTGGCTGAGATAAAGGAGATGGATTGCGAGATGTGCCAAATGTTGTGGTCCTTGCAATATCAAAAAGATGGCCAGTCTCACCAATTGGTCCAGGCAAAGTAGTAGCACTCATTGGAGGGGTATAAACCGAACTATACATGATGCCCCAGTACTCCTCAAACTCTTCATTTGTAAGATGACTAAAACAAGAAGAAAAAGAGGGTAAAGGTGAAGGTGAAGGTGTATCTATCTCCTGCTCAAGACCATAATGCCTTCTTAGAGCCTCCAATGATAGAGAAGCCTAATAGGGTGTCATAGGATCTGAAAAAGAAGATGCCTGAGACATTAAGTCAGAATCGAGTCGTGTGTGAGTCTTGCATAAAGACTAGCCTCCACAATCACTGCAAATACTCTTTAGAAGAGTACCAGCTCTAATACCATGTGAAGATATGCTAGGGTGGTTTGCACTAAGAAACACAGCATGTACGACTAAGACTAAAAGACAAA
Source organism: Lygodium microphyllum (assembly GCF_053477565.2). Lineage (NCBI taxonomy): Eukaryota > Viridiplantae > Streptophyta > Polypodiopsida > Schizaeales > Lygodiaceae > Lygodium > Lygodium microphyllum. Next base: position 121,792,007 of record NC_141147.1, read on the forward strand.
GACTCAAACAGAGACAAGTACAATTCAAAACCTAAACGCAAAACTCAAAACTCAAACACAGAGACAAACGCAAAGAGAAAAAAATCTGAAGTGAATGAATGTTGTAAATGAATGTAAGAGTATACAGAATGTCTAAGGGCAGAGCAATGCAGTGTTGAAGAGTGATGTGCACCAGAGACGAATCCTAAGTGCTATGTCTACTAGTTGGAGTGTCGGAGTGTGGGAAACATCAAACGCTAATCAAGAGAGCATCAGAGAACTAAGGCGACAACAGGAGAGGCGTTTGCTGATGTAGATAACTTGCTAGAGAGCAAAAAACGTAGGTACCGTAGTAGTAGCCTAGTGGGAGAGATGGCAATAGCCTGTTGCTTAGCACCAAAGGTTGAAAACGCAAGCTGATCAGGTGTTATTATGGCGTAAGAGATGGAGACCTCCAAACAGCAAGGCAATGGCTAAAAATAGGCCACCTAGGGTTGGGTAGTAAAGGATCGAGCTAAATGGTGGGTAGCCTGTCTATTTATAGATATTGAAGGGTGCCCCAAAGAATTAGGGTTTTAGGGAACCACTAAAACTCTCTCGAACCATGTTTCAAATTTGTGTTTTTAATTAATTAAGCGTGTTCTGGGGTTGTTTAAAAATGCTAATTAGCTATAAAGCATATTTTAGCTTAACACAGTGGATCTAGGCATTTCAAGATTGGGGCATTGTGCTTCCGCAGAGAGCATTATGGGTCTTTGTGAGAGTGAATGATGCATTTATTAGATTTTTGGGCATCTATCATTTGAATGGCCAGGAATGTAAAAGGCAATTTTGGACGAGTGTCAATTAGGCATTGCTTTAGGTGGATCATTAGATAGTAGGTGGGGACTTCAATATATTGTAGAGGCCCTAGAGGACAGAATGCATCATACACTTTTGACTTTTTCACCAAAGAGTAGACCCAGTAGAAACGAAAAGAGTCATCAACAAAAGTGACAAAATAGTAGCAACCACCCAATGACTTTGTCTGCTTAGGCCCACATACATCTAAGTGGACAATCTGTAATCTGGCAGTTGCTCTAAAAGTAACATCTCAGGGAAACGAAAAACGATGCATTTTTCCCAAAATACATCCCTTGCATATATGCTCAAGAGGTCTCTCCAAGAGAGGTAAACCATCAAGCATTTGTGTACGCTGCATAAGCATCAAGCTACCATAGTTTATGTGCCCCATGTGAGCATGCCATAACTCCACCTGTGACATAGCAGGAGTAAGAGTGGACGCTAGATAGACTGACTGATCAACTGAAAAAGCATCCAACTCATATAACCCATGACATAGAGTGCCAATCAAAACCAAAGTCATGTGTTCCTTATTTGTCACCATGCATTTGTCATCATCAAAGGTGACCTGCAAACCACACCTAGTCAAAGAAGAAATAGATAATAAATTCTTCTTTATGCTTGGCACAAACAAGGCATCCTGCAAAGCGGAGAATAGAGCCATCAATGGCTGTCAACACAATCTCCCCAATGCCTCTAACAAGGTATGATGCATTGTTAGCACACTGTACAGACTTGCCAACCGGGGCTACAATAACAGAAGCAAACAAACCTCTGCGACATGTGATGTGCCTGGAAGCACCATTGTCAAAAAACCATGTGCTTGCATCCTCAGTAGAGCTAAATGCTCTATCAGCCCAAGAAGAGTCATAATTGCACGTGTAAAAACAATAGTCCCTGTCTAGTGCAACAAAGGACGCGGACCCAGCAGTAGTAGAAGGTGCATCAGAAACAGACATCCTTGACTCCTTTTTCTCCTTGGCTATGCGCTTTCTATATTCAATGATGTAGTGTCCTTGCTTCTTGCAATAGTGGCACTTGCTCTTCTTGGCTTGTGTACCCCCTTGTTTCTTATTGCCCTGTGAAGTGCTTGAAGTCCCAAAGCTCTGCACAGTATTTTTTGCTTGGCTGCCCTTGCCATTCTACCTTGCTATAAAAGCCTACTCAGAGGCTATAACATCCACACCATTGTTCTTTCTTGTCTGCTCTTCCTCTAAGAGCAAATTGACCAACTAAATGAAAGTAAGTGGCTGTGGGGAAATCCTGATGGTGAGGTTCAAGGCCGTATGAAAGGCCAAGTATGAGGGTAGCAATGAATTCAAGGCAGTAGATATCAACTGCATATCTAAGTAATACTTATCTACATCATAGTTGTCAAATACGAAAGATACGATACGGTACGGTACGATAAAATATGGTACTAAATGGTACCTTATGATTTTATAAGGTACGATATAACAAAAAATAAACAAATTTAAGATGATTTTTTAAATAACAAAAACCATAAATAATTAAATGACAGATCATAGAATACATATTTAAAGTGCAAAAAAAAAATTAAGATGATTTTTTAAATAACAAAAATCATAAATAATTAAATGATAGATCATAGAATACATGTTTAAAGTGAAAATAGCCATTTCATTACAGAATAAGATGAATACATGAGGGTGACCATCGCACTCGCATGGGCTGCGCAAAACATGCAATACAACTACAGTCTAGTATATCTGATACAAAAAAAAGAGAGACCTATGAATCTATGATGAGGTATCACTATCATCATTATCAAAACCATTTGAATACTCATCAAGAGAGTCTGAAGATGACTCCTCGGCATCCGATGATGAGAGACACTCACACTCATCCTCACCAATGAGGTTATCATCATCATCAAATGATGGCTCCCTGGGTGGTGGCTGTGTAGGCAAGGGGGGGATGTCATCATGAGGCACAGGATGTGAGCTACTAGAGCCCCACCTTATATATGTCTGCAAGCCACTCAAACCACCCCTCCTCGATGATGGGAGGGTATTTGCACTGAGGACACATAGAGTGTACGACCACGATAGAAACACAAAGAGACTGACACAGACACAGACACAGAGGGCAAAACTCAAACCCTAAACGCAAAACTCAAAACTCAAACTCTAAACACAAAACTCAAAACTCAAACACAAAAACTCAAACACAAACAGAAGAAGGGAGAGAGAGAGAGAGCACAACTCTGAAGTGAATGAATGCTGTAAATGAATGTAAGAGTGTACAGTGTGCTAAGGGCAGAGCAATGTCGGAGTGTGACGTTCACCAGAGACGAATCCAAAGTCTGTGACCACCAGTTGGAGTGTAGGAGTACTGAATAGTGAATGGTAGCAAGCTAATCACCAAAACGCAGCAGTTTGGAGGCTAGAAACTGGTAAATGCAACAGTGTACCACCGATCGAAGGCTGGAAACTGTGCAAAGTCTGTTGTAAATAGCAGGCTGAAACATGTACAAAGAGACTGGCACAAACACAGACACTGAGGGCAAAACTCAAACCCTAAACGCAAAACTCAAAACTCAAACTCTAAACACAAAACTCAAAACTCAAACACAAACAGAAGAAGGGAGAGAGAGAGAGAGCACAACTCTGAAGTGAATGAATGTTGTAAATGAATGTAAGAGTGTACAGTGTGCTCAAGGGCAGAGCAATGTCGGAGTGTAACGTCCACCAGAGACAGATCCAAAGTCAGTGACCACCAATTGGAGTGTAGGAGTGCTGAATAGTGAATGGTAGCAGGCTAATCACCAAAACGCAGCAGTTTGGAGGCTAGAAACTGGTAAATGCAACAGTGTACCACCGATCGGAGGCTGGAAACTGTGCAAAGTTTGCTGTAAATAGCAGGCTGAAACATGTTTGATGTGGCTAGCGATGACTGGATGATCAGATCGCAGTAGATGATGATGTCGCCAGCAGCTAACGTCAGCATGGATGAAGGCGCCAGCAGCAAGAGCAAACACGGATGGAGTGGCAACAGTCTCGAGGGCTGGACAGCCACGTGGGAGGAGGCTGATGGCTGAAATCTGCACGTGGAGTGAGAAACCCGCACAGCCGGAATAAGGCTGAATGGGGACAGCCTGTCTATTTATAGATGTGGAAGGGCGCCCCAAAAATTAGAGTTTTCACTGAACTCTCTCGAGCCACTCCCCGTTTTAGGGTTTCCACTGAACTTTCTTGAACCACTCCCCGTTTTAGGGTTTTTACTCTAAAAGAGTATATTTTTAGTGTATTTTGACACTGTTTAAGAGGCTAATCAGCAAGTAATGCATGTTTTAGCTCAACATCTGCTACCACCTACTCGAACTCCTCGTCCATGAGCACGCTGACTGCAAGTGTCACGAGTATCTATTGCTATAACCTCTCTATAGAGCTCTGCAAAAATCATCTCCTCCTCGTCCACCTCCTTATATATACTCGGAAGAGTGTCGCCCGTCAACTTGAATGTGTCAACATTCACCTACACAATGCAGTGATGCACGTAAGATTGATCACTATAAATGCTAAAGTCTAAATTCTAAAGTACAAACTTCAAAGTTCAAAGTTTCAAAGTTAAAACAACAAATTTTAAATGTTATGGTTAAGTGTTTAAACTTTACCTCCTTTGGACTATCCATGCTCATCAAAGCCCTCATTATGCGTAAGTTAGTGCGGCAATAGACTAGCCGCTCTAACTGTTGTGTGCTAAGACGATTGCGAATCTTTGTGTGAATGAGAGAACAGGCACTCAAGTTTCTCTCACATGCACACGAAGATCAATCCTGGGTAAGGACCCTCATGGCTAAGGATTGAAAGGTCTCCAGTGCATATCCAAAGTTTTGCCACCAAAATAGAGGCTTCATAAGTGACTCTCTCCTCCAACAAGTGGGAGAAGCAAAAGCCACATGCCCTCTTTGATCTGCATAGCATCCTAGCTCTTCCAGCACTGCATTGTGGTCATCTACAGGGACCACATGAGTCAAATAAGCAAGCTGCTCCAAACGGAACTCTCTATCATCCATGACCGCTAGTGACTTGTAGGGCGGATGTACCAATGCGGCAAAACCATAGATGGGCTTATGCATCCACGCCTATCTCCTCTCTGCTATCTCTAAAACATGTACACGCTGTGTCTCTGTGATCACTGTACAAGCACATGCCTCCACCAATGCCGCTCTAAAGAAGTGAACGAGAAGGCCCATGGTGGACCCCTTGCAATCACTTGTACATAACCCCCTATAAAAGGGAGTCACGAAAATGACAACGGCATGGAATTTTTGCCAAAACTGCTCATTAAGGCACAAGCATTGCATGGCTTTTGCCTCCTCTGTCTCATGCTCATCCCACTCATTCCATAGAGTGGACACCACTGTTTGGTGCAAGGCAGGGACCGCACCTCATAAAGGCGCTCCATTAATAACCACATGTAAGCAAAGCGAGTTGAAGAAGGCTTCTTCAACTCCAGTGTGATATGCTCACGATACATCGCAACCACCTTTACCTTTACCGTGAAGAATGTGACAATTGATATAGCTTTGCGGACCACCCTCTTCACCCACTTGAGCTTCCCAATGTCCTCCATGAGCAAGTCCAAATAATGACTTGTACATGGAGTCCACACAATTGTAGGGAACTCAGCCTCAAGCAAACGGCCCATGCGTTGACAATTCGATGCATTGTCGGTAACAACTTGCACCACATTTGAGGGGCCCACGTACAATCACAAATTACAAATTACAAGTATACTTATTACTAACAATACTTGGAAATTGGAGGTTAGAGAGAGAAAGAGTCTAGAGAGAGTTAAAAATTGAGCCTTTCAAGCACCACATTTGAGGGGCCCACCTACAATCACAATTTACAAATTACAAGTAAGTATACTTATTACTAAGAATACTTGGAAATTGGAGATTAGAGAGAGAGAGAGTGTAGAGAGAGTTAAAACTTGAGCCTTTCAAGTTTCAACTTTCAATTTTCAAGATTCAAGAATGAAGAGAGATAGGGCCCGGGGGTTGGGGGCCTTGCACCCCGAGGGGAAAGAGAGAATCGTGATAGATCATAGATACTAGAGAGAAATTAATTATTAGAATAGAGAGATAGATAGTTATGCATAAACCAAATTTCAATTATGAATCATGATATTATCGTAATGAAAGAAAGTGAAAAAAATTTAAAAGAAAATTTGCAATGTATACCTCAATGATAGCTTGTCAAATGTGGCGGTAGATAAATGCACCTGTCGTTTTCCTCCCCCTCTTGCCGGTATCTATGGCCCGCAAAAAGTAAGTGCCAGATGCATATTAGACGAGTATGTTGATGATGCCCCATTTCTTACGATCACTCCATCTGTCAGTGAGAATGGAGCAACCATATTTTATCCATGCGGCCCAAATAGGATCAATGGCTCTATCAATCCTCTCCTTCTCTTCATCAATCTTTTTTGTCCTCATGTCATTGTATGTAACACCGGTCCATCCTTCACATGGACCCACATTGGCAATAACTTTTACTGTCTTCTTCCATTGCTTTTTCTTTAGGACATTGAATGCAAGATTGCACTCAATCACCGTGCGTGCAATTTCAATGTCCACTAGTCGTTGCCTTTCTCTAAGCAAGGCAACCGATCCATGCACATGACCGGGAGCTTGAGAGAGAGGATTGTCTCTCCGGCACCGCATGAGCCTCCACTCTTTGTCTTTTACTAGAGCCGGATGCAGATGTGTAGCCCCCACTACCAATGGTTGAGGCGTCTCCCGCATCGGTTGAAGATATGCGCACATTTGATGCTTCCTCGTTAGAAGGCATAGGAGTTGGTGCCAATAAGCCACTTCCTCCTCCTCTTGTGGATCCCCCTCTCATCTTGGCAAGAATCTCCTCCGCGATGTTTTGAGGAATCTCCTTTCTTGCATGGAACAACTTGCCCCCTCATCTTGGAAAGATGTTGGAGAAGCTGAGTTGCACCACTTGTATAGTGCTTCCTGTAATATTTGCATGTCCAATGGTGGGAGTTGGACTTCTTTGTGTCCTTCTCCACATGGATCGCATGTAAATTGAAGGCCTCGTGCTTGTCACGAGTCATGGTGTTGATGACGGATAAAGAGGCCCGAGAGAGAGAGAGAGAGAGAGAGAGAGAGAGAGAGAGATGCTTCACCTCTTTGTCTCCTGCCCTCTTGCGCGACAAATCTGGAATTTCATTTCCTGTGTGTGGGCCTCAGTGACTCAGCACTGCCTATCAGTTTGTTTGTGGATTATGGAAAATATGTCCTCTATGCTCTCTTTGAGTTCTAATTGTTCTTGCCTATTTCATTTCCTTAGATGGACAACCCTATGGTATATATGGTGTACTCGCAATGCCTTTATTTTTTATTCAACATCGGGCATCCATGGGCATGTACGAACTCGTACGGATACATACCATACGGATCATACCATATAGATAGTACCGAACGTCGTATGGAGGCAACTATGATCTACATTCAGAAGTTGCTGACATAAGTCCTGAATTTTATTTAGATGATCCCGCATAGAATCACGCTTATCCATCTTCAAAGTCCCAAGCTCTTTCTTGAAGAAAGAGATGCCTGTCTCATTCTTTCCAACAAACATCTGCTCTAAGGTTAGCTATGCTTCTCGTAAAGAAGTTGCAAACCGAATGTGAGGAATGATAGATCGTTGAACTGCCGATGCAATCAATGACAAAACTTGTGCATCCGGTGTATCCCATGCCTTTTGTGCTATTGATCTTTGGGGAAGTGGTTGAGCTGGAGTAGGTTGAACAAATTGAGTTGCCCGTTGTCCATGTCCTGGAGGAGTAGTAGCAGGAGCCACAACTCCAGGCCTAACTTCTTCACCGCTGACATAATCCCAAAGATTCTTCGCAATCAGCACATTCTTCATCATGAAGGACCAGAAGGAATAGTTGTTGGCATCCAACCTATCCTCCTTGGATAGATAAGTAAATACATCACCTCCCTCATTGGCCATGATAAATGTTGCTGATCAGAGAGCAAAATAGCACTATACCAACCTGAAAATCTCAGAATTTCTAGAAATTACAGCAAGTATTTTGCTGTAGTTAGCAAATTTAATCACACTCTGTCAAAATTGTCTTAAATGCACACTATCCAAGGTGGAATAAGTGCTCAGCAGCACTGAAAATGCAAAAGCCCTAAAATTTCTTGTCCCAGAATGCACGAAATTAGTCTATTTCAGACTGTCACAGATATACATTTGCCACTCATTGAGCTAGCTGTAAAAGCCCCAAATGTTCGGCCCAAAATTCACAAAATCTCTGCAATAATTGTGTCCCAAACACGTGCTGGAACTAAGATTGCCTACCCGAGCAACAAGCCCCTTCCAGAGAAGTAAATTTGAATAAAATTTTATTTTTACCCTAAGTTTCAAAGTCGAGTTGGATTGTCGGGCAGTTGCTGGCTGACTTGGCGAGCCAGTTGGTGGTGCAAAGAGGACTGAAGCATGCGGGCGGCGCTGACGGCAGTGCACAGAGCAGGCATGAGGCAGACGACAGGTCAAACCAAGCGCGTAGGAGCTAGTGGTGCCTGAGGCACAGCTAGCACAGTTCAAAGGGCGGCGGCGTCTGTCTCAAGTGGTGACGCTCAAGGCTTTAGCATTGGTGGATAGGGCCAATGAGGGGCAGCAACATTGGTGGTGCTGGTTGCTGGCGGACGACCTGGTGGTGGTTGGTGGTGGTGCAGACAACTGCTTGCAGATAGAGGCAACAACTCACCAAGCTGAAGCTGGAGCTGGGAAACAAGATGAAGCTAGAGCTTTGAGTAGAGACTGAGCTGACTTGAGCTCTGATACCAAATGTTAAGCCCATGTCATCCTGTTGTAATCATCCACAATTAGCATGAAATACAAGCTCCCTCTAAGGGACTCCATCCGCATCAGTCCACAAAGATCGCTAGAAACAAGCTCCAAGGGTGTTGAAGATCGCCTCGAAGCCTCACTGGAAAGAACAACATCACGAGTCTGCTTCCCATGAATGTAGGATACACAAGGCTATTGGCTCACTATAATATCTAGCAAACCTCGAACAAGCTGTCCCTTGGATGCCTTCCGAAGGTAATCATAGTTGAGGTGGCCAAACCGAGCATGCCAAAGCTCAGACTGCATTTGTGAGGTAAGAAGAAAAGAAATCAAGGCAGAAGAAGACTGCAACTTATAGACCCCATTCTCCTCATATCCTAAAGAAAGAACCTGCCTTGATCCACGATCAAGAATCCGGAAAGAATCCACATCAAATTAGACCAAAAGACCGAGGGCACAAATCTTGTGCACCAAAGGTAGATGGTAGGCCAAGGTTGGCACATAAAGAACCTCAGATGTATGTGCACCACCTCGCCCATCTGGAATAAGATGCATGTATTCCCATCCCTATATAGGAATAGAGAACTATCACCATAAGAATTTGGCGATGCGAAGGCCGCAAATGAGCAATACCTATTGAGGAAGGAGTGATGTGCCGTGAGGCACCACTGTCAACAATCCACTCTCGAGTGTATAGGGCCATCAACGCAACATTAGAAGCCGTCAGGGTCGAATCCTCAACCACCTCCAAGTAGAGGAAAGCACTTGATGAGAGAGCAGCCACACTACTTCGGAATCCTTTGAAGTTTCCTCCTTCTTCTCCTCTACCTTCTTCTCCTTGTCGAGGCAATCCTTCTTCCAGTGATTGGTCTTACCACAGATAGTATACTCCTTTTCTTTGTCCTTTTGGGATTTGTCCTCCTTTTGGTCCTTCCCCTTCTTTTGGGAGGATTGACCAACCAAAGCCTCAGATTTAGAAGCATTGGTCCCTTTCAATTGCTCCTCTTGGTCCAAGACCATAGGAACCAACTCTTCCCACCTAAGAGTCTTAGACTCTTCCCACCAAAGAGTCTCAAACCGCCTTGCAGCAATCAAGGCGGAATAAAAACCACTAAAACGGGACGGTAACTATGAAAGAAGAGTTATCGCCATGTCTTCAGAAGTGATCACCTTCCTTGCATTTTGTACCTGCATTTGAAGTTGCCTCAGCTTGTTAATATGCTCCCGCATGGAAGATGACTTTTTGATACTCAGGGTCCTGCACTTCCAAAGAAACTCGCTTCATGATGGTCATACAATTGTACATTTGATCAAGCTCCAACTGTATCTCCTGGGCCACCGTCAAATGATCAATATGAGAGATAACAGCTATAGTACATGAGAGAAATAAAAATGAGCGGGTGTGAGCATTGAGTTTATCCTAATGTGCTCGACTCCACCTTATCATCACTAGAAGAGATTCTGGCCTTGTCTTGCAAAGAAGGACGATGAATAGCCTCCATAACAAGCTCCACTAAATCATAGGACTCCAAAATAGCAAGCATCATGACCCGTTAGATGTGATAATTCTTGCCATCGAGCTTTTGATTTGATGGAAAATCCAATAACACCGGTCCATGATCGCCTAAAACTCTGTCTCGGTCTTAGAAGACATCTTCACCTACAATGCTTGCACAAAACACAAAAAGTAGTCCCCCTCTAATTGTGAGAATACAGCCTGCTAGGGCTCTTCACTGCTCGTGCCGCTCCTCCTTCACTCGCTGGAGGCAATGAAAAGGTAAAATTTACACTTGAAGGCCCAAAATGCAGCCTTCTTTCTTCTCTAACAGCAAAAACTAGCAGCAGCTTCAAAAAATCTTCTCCTTTCTCACGCTCGTGCTCGCCTCAACCTTCAACGCTGATGCACAGCCCCCTTGCTTGCCCTTGAACGCTGAAAACGCAGCCTCATGTCACGCTGAAATCTCCTCTTCAGGTAGGTCCACCCTAGGTCATTTCTTCAATGCTTTGATACCATGCTAGAGTGAAGAAGTGTGGAAGCGAATGACCAAGACAAAGTGTGAATAGAGAGGCGGGGGAGAGAGAGAGCATTTTGGGATCAGAATCTGCATCTATTATGGCAAACCTGTAGGAATTTAATGGTATCGATATGGCCTTTCTCGATCAGCAGATCGGGCAAGGGAATGACAAAGACTTGGCTGACTTGGATGGTGATTCGTTGGCAGATGAACCCGGGCCGTTGATGGATAGTGAAGAGATGGGCAAACATCATAGGATGCCGGTTGAAGAACCGGCCTTTGGCCCACCTCAGCCTAAGGTTCATGTTTCCTGTCCGCAACCTAATGGGTCTTTACAGTTCATGCTGGCCATTGCCAATCATCTTATGTCGGATTATGTCCACAGTAATGAGAATAAAGCTAACACATTACCGGAAGGGGATCAAGTAGTAGCAGTCATGGGAACCAACGTGGTCCTACAATAGATAGTTGCTTTCCATGAGAGGGCAGCCATATTTTATTTTACTGGAAGGACTCCTTTGATCACCAGAATTTGTACTTGGCTGCAGTCTATGCTTGTCAGTTCTGAACAGTGCCCAGATGATGCTTCAGGGCATATGCAGGTTCCCCTAGTTGAAGAGATTTATGATGGCCTGAAGGGGTTCTTTGAGGTTCTGTTTTGTTCGGCAGAAGTACGGGCTCTTGTTATGCAACGCATTCCTTTGTTTATGGATGGGCAGCTAGTTCATGTGGTCCCTTGGAGGCCCATGGCTGAATTTCAGGACATGCTGAGACAGGCTTGCCCAATTTGGGTAGAGGTGGTGGATTTTCCTGCACATCTTTGGAGACTTCTCCCTATGGTACTGAGAATCCTTGGTGAGGTTCTAATGGATCCTCGACTGGCTTCCCGTAGTAGGAACAGGGCATGTATGCTATGGGATACAAGCAAAACTCACCCGAAATTCGTTTTAAAGTTCCAGGCTTACAAATGTTGGTGTATAAGTTGAAATTGGGTCCTTTTGCAGGACATTGTTTCAGATGTGGTTAGTTGGGCCATTTCGTTTCGGAATGCGACAAAAATATGGAGGTACTGCAGGGCCTATGGATCAAGATATGGAAATGCAAGACCACCACCCTCAGCACATGTTTCAGCAAACAGTACCTTTTCCAGAGCACCTTCCCCAACAAGGTCGTAAGGAAGGCAAGAAGAATGACCCTCACGAGGATGGGGAGCGTCCTTCGACTGTGGTAGGGCAGAATTTTTTGCAGAGTCTATGTATTCAGTGTCATCCTTGGTTAGATATTGCCAAATTCTTCATAGAAAAGACTGACATCTCTCATGGAAGCACGGTTATTCATGCTTCCTAGTGGCGTGCGCTTAATTCTACGAGGCCCATAAAGGTCTCCCAGTCTTTTCTCCTTTCTCATTTAATTGCTTCCTGACGAGAGATGCTTCCTTTTGCTGTCTAGCATCCTCCAGATATTCCGAGGAAGGAAAATTCACTGCAAGGAGAAATATTGGCTTTCTCAAGGTTGTTGGATTGGCCACACAAAGATTTGCAACAAGATAAGTTTAATTGGATGGCTAGGTTAGGGTTGAAGATAGTCTATGATGGGGTTATTCCTGGGCAGCCCCGCCTTTATTCTTTTATGTGTATTCGTCAATACTTTAGGGTGACTCGTGAATACAGGGACATTTTGTCGTCAATACAAGACTGTCTTCAAAGGTTCTCTCCTTTGCCTGCATTACAGCCATTGTATCCATGGCGTGACTGGAAGTTTGTGCTTCCTAATGACTTTCAGAAAAGGTCAGTGAATCAAATATATCATCAGATGGTGGAAGCTAAAAGATGGGTCACGGGGAAGGTTAATAAGGTCAGGCATCTCAAGGATAGCAAAAAAAAGTGGCGGGACAAATTTATCCAGCTTTGGAAGTCTAAAGTTCCGTATCAGGGTAAAGTGTTCATGTGGAGGTTGCTCATTGGGGATCTTCCAACGGGAGAAGTGCTCCGTGCCCGAAAGATCTCTACAAGCCGCTATGTTTTCTGTGCTACATGCGATGAGACATTGCTTCACCTCTTTGTCTCTTGCCTTGTCGCGAGAGAGATCTGGAATTTCATCTCCCGTGTGTGGTTCTCGGTGACCCAGCACCACATACCAATTCGTTCGTGGATTATGGGAAATATTTCCTCTATGCCCTCTTTGTCTTCAAATTGTTCCTGCCTATTCCATTTTCTTAGATGGACAGCCCTGTGGCACATATGGCGTACTCGCAATGCCTTTATTTTTGATTCGGCATCGGGCATCCATGGGCATGTGGCCTGTGTGCATGGATTGGTCTTATGGCAAATCACTTCTATGATATCAGCAAACCTGATCCTTCCGGACATTACTGCTCCCTGGCTGGCGATTGCTCGCTCTACTCCAGCTATTCTTTCTGTCTGATTTATTAGAATTGCTTATGTAATAGGTTGTTCTGAGAGCCTGCTCACATCTTGTAAATTTCTATAGTGACAGTGTGAGAGAGATTGAGTATGCTGACTTGATGGTCTGATGTAATAGCATGTAAGTGAGAATGTTGACCTGATGGTCTCATGTAAATATTTACTACTTAATTCAATTATCTTCACGAAAAGAGAGAGAGAGAGAGAGAGAGAGAGAGAGAGAGAATGAGTTGCACGGAGCTTGATTTACAGTCATTAGACTGGCAGGGCCAGGTGGTTTCCCGTGGCTCCATTGTCAGGCATCTTGGATACCCATTGGGGGTGGATGTACGGCCAAAGGACCTACTGGAGTGGATTTCACAAAAACTGGCGGCAAAGTTTATGTATTGGAAGTCGCAAGCGTGGCCATTCCATGTGCGCCTCAAAGTGGCTCAGACAATTATGCTACCAATGCTAACGTATTTCCTGCCATTGCTGCCGTGGACGCCTACTACTTTGAAGGCTCTCACCCATCCCATTCGTTTCATGCTATGGAAGAAGGATTCACTGCAGGCAGGCATTTTGTGGATTTCATGGTCACATACATGTACCCCTAAGCGCATGGGTGGTGGAGCTATTTTGGATGCAGAAACTCATATGCTGGCTCTTCGTTGGTCTCTTTTTCGTGCCATGTGTGTGGATCATCACCCGTGGACTATCATAGCCCGTTATTTTCTTGAGCACAGCAGGCTACGCCATGGTAACACACGACTTCGGGCGTCCTGGTGGCATGTCCTTAATGCTGACTCTCGATTTTCCAATCCCTTTTCCTCTTTGTTACTGCACTTGGTCGGCTCTTGGAAAGTGGTGCTCCAAAAGGCCCGTTGGCATCCAGTGGGGGACCGCTTGCAGACTAACTCCTTTCAGCTGGAATTGTCGGCAGTATCGAGATTACTTTCATGGGAAGACAAACATCAGCTCAGACCGAGATTTAACCGCATGGCCCGTTTAGGTGTGACTTCGATTGCGGATGCTACTCTTGCCACTCGCAATGTCCTCGCATCGTTTCGGACTGCTAGGAGACTTTTCAGGATCCCTCGCGGATACCGTGGTTTATGGGGAAAGCTTTTGTCGGAGCTTCAGGGTAGGCAACCCTTTCCTGCCTTGGCTGTGGATCGTCCTTGGCAGGACTGGGACCTTGCAGGCCGGTTGAGTCTGGAAAAGGCCTCTACTAATCACGTGTATCATTTTCTCATTCAAGATCACCAATGGCTGGGTGTGAAAGCTAATACTGTTTGGGGACTGCGGAAATCGCTGTCATGGTGGCAGGCAACGCTGATGGAGGGCTGGCTGAATAAGGCACCTTTCAAATGCAAGATCTTTCTTTGGCGGGTAATGATTGGTGGTCTTCCTCTTGCCTCGGCCCTTTCCAAGCGTCGAATCTCCAATGGCAATTGTTTCTTCTGTACCACTACTGCGGAATCGGCCTGCCATCGTTTTCTTTTTTGCCCGCTTGCCAAGAATATCTGGTCACTCTTGTCGCAAATCTGGCGCGCAGTGGTGGGGTCCTCACTATCTCCTTTCGATTGGGTTTTTGTGCGCCCAAAGTACCCCACACCGCCACAGTTACATATGAAGATCTTATTTCACTTTTTCAGATACTGGGGATGCTGGCACATTTGGACCACGCGCAATGCTTTTCTCTTTGATTCGGCCTCTAATGTACCGAGACATATTGCCAGGCTTAAAGGGCTCTTGCATTGGCAGCTAGATCTCATCCGGCATTCCGACTTGCTCCCTCGGGAGGATTTGCATCCCTGGCATATGGCAATTGCCTCTGGGTCGTTGCCATGATTCGTGTAACCTTTTTAGTGCATTAGTACGGGGATTTCCCACACGTTGGCCTAGGGCCCTCGTGTCTCTTGTAATCATGTAATCATGTAATCTTGTACCTTTTTTCCGTAATTAATACAATTACCTTTTACGAAAAAAAAAGAGAGAGAATGAAACACAGAAAATCTGTAGTGCAGAATGTTGTATAAGGATGTAGAAATATACACGGGTGTAGAGAGAATGTTTGTGTACGTCTCCACCTCAAAGATCTCAATCTCCGTGAACCCCGAGGATAGTCTCCACAGTTTGCAGCCTGAAAACTAGGAGCACAACTGACCAAAACTGCGAAAACCGAGGCTGATAAATAAGCTAGCAAAAAATAGCCAGAAATAACAGGTCGGCTGCATTTAAATGCAGCCGACTGGACCAGCTGTCTGACTTGCCATGTCAGCTGCCACATCACTTGGATGCAGCCCAAAACTCACCCAAAATTGAGATTTGGCAAAGTTCCATTTTCATTGGGTTCCACATGCAAATTTGATCCAAATAGCCCTTTGTCCCTGTCCTTATTTAAATCCACATTAAATGTTGTCCCACCTCAATTTTAGATTTCTAACTTCTTTGAACTTGGAAGGTGTTTAAACTTTTCACAAACCTTACTTAGAGAGATTAAATCATGTAACTCCCTTACCCCCATGATACCAAAAGTCATTTTCAAGGGGCTATTCAATGTCCGTGACCAAAATTTGACTTAGGTAGCCTATTGGCACCTATCCACAAAACTTTTGCCAATGTCCCTCGTTGCCCCAGCTAGGATTACTTGTCACCATGACGCACATTCAACTTAATCTCACCTGTGCACCTCACATGTGCACAATTTAAGTGTCCAAAGGGTATTAAGTAAAAATTCATGTCCTTGTGACACTAGACCATCTACATCGCAAGAGAGTGATCTCAAAGAATCAATCATGTAGATTTGGAGAGCTACATTTTTTTTAGTTAGCCATGTAGCTAGAGTCTTGTGTAGGAGATTAGCACCTTGTTCAGAGAGGAGGCCACAAGGAAAAGAAAGGGCCTTCTAGAGAGCAAGAGGATTGCAGAGCATTCATTGGTTACACTTTGGAGGGAGGAGAGACATCTAGGATGTCGACGGGTGGTTGAGAGGATGCACATAGCTAGAGTTGAGATAGATGCAATGAAGAAAGCCAGCTTGAAGTACAAATTCCATCCTAGAGCTTCCTTTTGGACTCAGGTTGGAAACAAATTTAATAGAGACTTCTTCGGGATTGTGAGATCTAGAAACTCTAGACATGGAGTGAGAAGACTTGAGAGAGAGGACAAATGCATAGCATAGGCTCCTAGGAGGTTCGGTAAGTAGCTATAATGTTTTACATAGCTGTGCTAGGATCCATGACTGGAGCCCCGGGATACAAGAAAGATAAGTTTTGTTTGGGAGTGCAATAGCTTGGAGAAGGTCTTCATATTTTGGGAGTCCACCTCACTTATCACTAATTTCAGGAACAGGACTTCATTATGCTTCTTCTTGATTACGAGAAGGCATATGATCCAGTAGATTGGGAATTCGTGGAGGGCACTATGGTGGATTGAGTTTTAATCCTCTATTTATCAGCCCATAGTTGGGTCCCAATCAACAAGGCTAGAGGAGGGGGCTCCAACATCTAGAGATTAGTGAGGTAGGGGTGTCTGCTTGCCCCCTTCGTGTTTTCATATGTAGCAGAGGCTGTGAGCTCCTTATTGATAGACAAATCGAAGGTATTGGAGGGATTTTATTAAATGAAATTCAACACTTATACCAACTTTGGGCTAGATTGCCCTCATGAAAAGGGACAAGCCGACACTGATTGGCCCAAAACCTTGGTGCCCCTTGCCGTTATTTATTTTGAATAGCTCCAGAAATTGATGAGAGGAAAGCTCGAAAGCTCTGAAATTAGGAAGGCCATAACTTGAAATTGCTCCAAGTTCCTGGGATGAAATCTCCCTATATTCCATCAAATTGACACTCAATCCCTTAGAATTCTGAAACAACTTGCTGTCCTCTGCAACCAACAACCCTAATTTTCAATTTATCCCTTGATTTCACATCCGGGGATCCAAATTAAGTCTTCTCCTATTGCATACAATTCACAGCTATTGTATACTACCAGAAACCTTCCAACATGCTGTCCATTGGCTGAATTTTACAGCAACAACCCTCATGCAAAACTGAAATTTGCACGCATCTATAACAAGGCAGCCATGCATGCCCTACTTTTTGCTGGTTGCAGATCAGGGGTCAGAAAAATCTCAACAGCAACATTTCAGGTCCAAGATTGAGGCTCCAAACCACCATTTCCTTCACTAGAACGGTCATGCATCAAGCATGGAGAGGAGAGAAGCAGTAGAAGAGTAAAAATTTCTGGTTCTCCTACCCTGAAAATGCCCAAACCCACCTGCCTTGATTTTGATGAGCAGAGCTGTCTTCTGCCTAGTATTAGGCCCTTGATCAGGTTGTCTGTCCTAGATGGTGCCTCAGACACTTTTTCCACCTGAAGATGAGTGCTCAGTTGAGTTGTTAGGATGCAGCTGCTGTCCAACTGCCCAGAAAGGTCCATAGATGCAGTCTTCAGCCTCCCAAACTGCTGTTCACAGCCTTCTCCAGCCTTGCATGTCCGAGAAAGGGGCCGATTGCCATGTGATAGGTCAGCATCTGAAACTGGGACCTACCCATGCAAACTCGGACTCTCAAACTGAATTTCCAGCCACTTTTAATTCAACAAATGGAAAAATACTCAGCACTACCCACAATGTTATTTCTCTAACCTCTTTGAACTTGAAAGCGTTGAAACTTTCCATAATCCTATACATTAAATGATTGAATTTTCTAACCCTCATGACAGCAAAAGTCATTCTTGAGGGGGTATTGGAGTCTCTGACCAAGTTCTGTTCTAGGTACCCCACTAACACATGTCCACCACAACTATAGCCAATGTTACCTACCCCCCAAGCAAGGGTTTCTTTGTTACCATGACTCCATTTCAACTTAATTCACATGTACAGGGCTTATTATACCAAAAGAGCATTAAGCAAAAAATTCATGGCACTCCATGATAGGCCTCCCCTTGGAATCCTTGACTAACCCTTGATTGCAATGTAGTGAGATGAAGGCATCAATTAGCATTGGCAATACATACAACATCATAGTCAAACAACATTTGCAACTATTTCTTAACTATGCTTATACTCCCAGCATGCTGAAATTTGAGCCACTAAAAACCAAGTTACAATCCACACACATGAATCATAACTACTGTGTTAGAACCAAAGGCAATAAACCAACATGCCAAAAACCCAAACATGTTCTAACCATTGCAAGGCAAAGTAATGCAAGAACCAAGCATATAGAGTGCCTCAAACCAAGATGTATCCCATGGATCTCATGTAATAAATCTCATGGGTCCCATGCAAATGTACATCTCTTGCATCCCATGCAAGTGTACATTGCATATATACCCTGCAAATGTATAGTTTCAGAGCCATGGGCTGTTACTTTAGTATACATACGGAAGCCATTTCCAGATTTTGATGAGCTGGTCTCTCTCATGATTACCGAAGAGATCAATATGCAGGGTGACTCGTCTAAAAGAAATGGCGAACAAGTCCAAGCATTTTACTCAAGTTCGGGGAAGGGGACGTGGTAGATCCTCTTCGAGAGGCCATGGTATGGGATGTGCTTGCGATAACCAGCAAAACAAGTTCAATCAGCAATTTGGTGAAATGCAGGGAGGACTCATGGGATAAAGAGGAAATTTACTTGCAGGTATACCCCACAGCAAAATGGGATTGCAGAAAGAAAAATTAGGCATATTGCAAAAGTTGCACGGGCATTAATGATTGAAATAACAATCCACAATGACTAGTACACTGAATAGTAATCTTCAAGGCAAAAGTATTGTTAGCAGACAAAATGAATCCATAAGTACATCCAAGTTCACTCATATTTGAGCTAGTCCACCTTGGGGGAGTGGAGGTGCTATCCCTTGAGTTTAGGAATTACTCTAGACTCTCTTGCTGAGCTTGAATGAGCCTGATCCAAAAAGTTGTCCTCAAGTAAAGTGCATCGAGGTAAAATTGCAACACTCGAGGATGATCTACCAAGTCACCCTCCTCCACCCATCCATATCCATAGGTCAAAAATCCTGAAATTTCACTCAATAGTGTTTGGAAACTTTACCTTTAACCTTGCCTTTTGTAAAACCAATACTAGGTTCTAGGCCTTTTGCCATTAGGATCAACCATATCTTCAAAACTTCAGGTTGTGCTATCAGGATAATCGTTTGCTTAGTGCTCCTCGTATTCACATGCAAAGCATTTATTTGTGACAAAAAATTCTTGCATTTAGCATTGGTTTTCCAAGAAATAATTTATTTCCTCTTTTTATGCCTTATTTGGCTTCTCCATGCTTGTTGTCTTTTCCTTTGAATTTTCCTTAGCATTCTTAAAGCCAATAGGCTTTCCACATAGCAGAGCATTTCCTATACATGTTGTCTCTATCAACTCAGGCATATTGGTTAGAGTTGTCTTTATGCAAAAATCTTTGATTTCCTTATGCAAATGCTAATGTGACTTGCACATGTGAGATGCAAGTTAATTATTTAACATTGTGGGACCCATGACCCCGAAATATTAGTTAATGCTAAATACAAAAGTTGTAATAAGTTATGCTTGATAGGTACGAAGTAGTACCTTGTCTCTCAGATTTTAGCCTAGACTAATTTATTGGCCAGTAATGTTAGTAGTGACATTAGAGACTAGGTATTAATTAATTAATTAATGCAGGTCCAAGGACTAATAGCTGCTCAGGGATACTTGGAAGACAAATGGCCTAGCCAATTTAATTATTGCTTGGTGAAATTATTTTTTTGGACTCTAGAATAATTATTAATTTAAAATTTAAAATTATTAGTTTAAAAATTAATTTAGTAAGCTAGATAATGCTGGGAAATGGGATTAAAAGACTGCCACTTGAAAAAACTTTCCCATGCAAGTAGGAAAAACTTTTTTGTGGATTGGTGAAGTCTATTCCAATTATTGTGAGAGAGGAGATTGTTAGAGAGTAAGAAGATGGCATTGATGTGATTGGCAATCATTAGGAATGAGTCCTACAGTAAATGACAATAGTTTGGAGCCCTCCAGGTGTAGGTGATAGCAGCCCAAGGTCCTTCTAGTGCAGGTAACAATATATAAGAGGGGGCACCAGCCTTTCTCGTGGTCCTACGTTGTAGGTGACAGCTTCCATGGCTATTTGAGCAAGCAGTAACAAATTTTCAGCCTTTCTTGCAAAAAAACTCTGAAATCTCTCTCTATAGCATTGTCTTTGATCCTACAGCCATCTCTCAAGTTATCGCAGCAAAATCCAACCATTTAAGTCATCAAAGGTGGAGAAAAAAATCTATATTGTTGTAAACCCTAATTTATAGCAAAAATAAGGATTTGAGAGTTGCCTTGAGATCCGTACTCAAAATTGAGAGCCTCGGACTTGAATGCCAATAGCTGAAATTAAAAAATTTCAAGGAGATTCAAGAGGCGAGCCAGTCCATATCAGATTTAGGGCTTAATTTGTTTGAAGGCTGTTTCCCAAAGCAAACCAAGGGGCAAATTAGTTTGAAGGCTTGCTACTCAGTTTTGATAGTAAGAGGCACTTGGATTAGGGGTTGAGATCAGAGAATCTCAGTTGTACTCCATCCATTTACAATGCAAGCTAAAAGAATACCGCAAGGAGCACTAGTTTTGGGGCCAATAGGCTGTCCATTGCCCAAGATTAAAGTGGTAAAGTGTGCATTTTGAGCTTATGTGAATTTTTTTCTTACTGTAATTATTGATTAATCAGGTCATTACTACCCTATCCAAGAAGGACGACTGGTTTGAGTCATAAAGCCTAGGAGGTGTAGAGGAAAGCCGTTAGGATGGTCTTTTATGGGTACAATTGAGACAATGGTAGTGATCTAGGGACAAGAACTTAGGTCATGGAGAGAGGCATGGCATGTGGATATGAGGACATTTAGGGGAGCCACTCTTTTCTCATTCTTGGTCAGCGTCTTGAGTAAGATCCTGATTCCAGATATTTCTCAAACTTAGTGACTAAGGGGTAATAATGCTAGTATAATTGCTTGGTTCATCTAGAATATGAGATGTATTCACCCTATCGACCTTTAGGATGTCTCCATTGCAAAGACTCTCTATGATTTGGAAAAAGATTATTCATACTCTCCACAGAAGGTGAGATAGACAATAAAGGGCAACTTTAAGAGGATGGGGAGGAGGAGAGATGCTTCTACGAAGACATGGGCTTTCCACACCTTATTTCATATAGCGCCTCACATGGTTTGGCATTACAACCCACTGGATAGGTTGTTCATTGGACCAATGGTATTTATGATGGATGATGTAGTCTATCAGAGGACTTTTGTACTTTGCATATTACCCAAGTTTTTTCACCGAGGTGCTACTAATAGAATCTTCTATTCTTTTTTTTTCTTTCTTTTTTTCTTTTTTGAGGGGGTTGGGGGGGGGAGGAAGGGGAATAGTAGTTGGCGATGAGGTGAGAATGGGAAATTTAAGATAGAATGGGATGATAAGAGTGGTCTAGCCAATGATTCCCTTTCGTAGAATTACTTAAGCTAGGTGTCCAAAAATACTGGAGTTTTGTGTTTACATAAGCCTTATGTAGAAAACTTTTTTAAACTGTATAAGAGCCAAAAGAAATTAGCCTATAATTGATATAGCTTAACACCCCTCTCATGCCCAAAGTGACATGAGGAGGTTGTGTGCTTGACGAAAAAGGTGCCACTCTAGAGAGGCTAAGGCATCGGACCATAGGTGCCGTGAAGGGCTGCCTGATGGGCTATCAAGATTGCAAGGGTAGTGGATATCTTCTTTTGAGTTTTCCAAGAGGCCCATCCCAAAGCAAGCAAGACATTGGATGAAGGGTTTCACTAAGGGCCTGCCATTATTGCAAAGGCAATAGTGCATCCCTATTGGTCTTAGGTTTTTTTTTGAACAGGAAGTTGGCTCCTATTATTTTCAAAGTATAATGAGGGAACTGTGGATCAAAATAGAGTTATACTTCGAAAAGTTTTACCCTTATGTCAAGGTAAGTGTTGATAGTGTAGTTCTTTCAAAATTGATTTTGGGTCTAGATATGAGTCACTTGGTAGTGACAATCTTGATAGTGAATTGTGTATACCACCTGTTATGACACCGGAGTAAGACAAAGCAAATATATACCTCCTCATGAGAGGCAATCACATAGTGAACCACAGTTTAAAGAAGGTCCGAAAGGGTCAGAAAGCTCGTTGATAGACCGGGTGTTCAGTCAGATACTTTTCTTACATGACTAAAGTGATGGGTCATAAAGAGCATACGAAGTTCAATGAAGCAATTGGAAATAAAAACTGGTATGCTGCCATGGATGAGGAATATGCAACATTGGCTGAAAATGACACATGGGATTTGGTTAGTTTGCCCGAAGGAAAAACACCCATTGGCTGTAAATGGATTCAAACAATGAAATGCAAGGCAAACTAACCAAATCCTTTGTGTCATTTTTAGTCATTGGTGTGCTCCCATGGATGAGGAATACGCAACATTGGCTGAAAATGGCACATGGGATTTGGTTAGTTTGCCTAAATGCAAAACACCACTGATTGTACAAGGGTTTACAAAGTGAAATGCAAGGCAGATGGATTGTTTAAAAGATACAAAGCCCGGATGGTTGCTAAGGGTTATGCGCAGCAGTATGGTTTGGATTATGAGGAGACTTTTAGCTCAGTTGCAAAGATGGTAACCTGAGAACTATCATTGCTTTAGAAACGTCTAAGGGATGGAATCTTTGGCAGATGGATGTCAAGAATGCATTTCTAAATGGAGATTTAATTTGAAGAGGTGTATATGGAACAACCTGAGGGCTATGTACACCCTGACAACCCAAATCATGTGTGCAGGCTGAAAAATGCCCTTTATGGATTAAAAAAGGCACCAAGAGCATGGAATGCTCGCATTAGTACATATTTACAGCAGCTTGGGTTTCAAATGGGACATGCAAACCATAGTGAAGAAGACACAAATAGATTATGTAGTTTTAGTGATTTATGTGGATGACTTGATCATCATTGGAGATGATGACTATGATATTGTTGAAATTAAACCCATGTTACAAGCTGAGTTTAAGGTAAAAGATTTGAAAGAGCTACAATATTTTCTTGGGATTGAGATTGTGTCTACACCTCAAGGAATCTTGCTACTACAAAAACAATATGCTCAAGATATGCTGCTGAAATATGGGATGATGGAATGTAAGCCCTTGGAAACACCACTAGATCAAAATGTCAAACTTGCAGTTGATGTTGGAAGTGAGATAGAGAATGTCACTATGTATAGGTAGATGGTGGACAACCTAATCTACCTTACTATTACCCATCCTGACCTCAATTATTAGTGAGGTCGATTAACCAGTTTATGTAGAAGGCCGCAACCCACATTTGGATGTAGTCAAGAGGATTATGCGGTACGTGAAAGGTACTTCTAATTATGGGCTGTTTTATGAGCATGGAAAGTCACTTGATTTGATAGATTATACACATGTTGATTGGGTAGTAGTGTGATCAGCTAGAGTAGTAAAAAGCAGCCTACCGTTGCTCTCTCTAGCATTAAGGCAGAATATAGAGGTGCAATTTTAGCAGCATGTGAAGCAATGTGGCTTGTGAAACTACTACATGACTTGGATATACAATTGGACAGGAAGGTCTCATTGCATTGTAACAATATGAGTAGTAAGCTATCAGCTAGTAATCCAATCTATCATGTTAGATCCAAGCACATAGAAGTTCATTATCATTTCATCAGGGAAATGGTACTTGCAGGACAGATTAATCTACTTCATGTGAAGGCCGAAGACTAGGCAACTGACATCTTTACCAAATCACTTGGTAGAGATAAGTTTGTTCACTTTAAAGAGATACTTGGAGTACAACAATTAGCTTGAGCTTGAGGGATAGTGTTGAGATTCAAGCTTACTAATACGTATGACCAACACTAGACAATTGTAGCCTAGCTAGACTAGACATATGTGTGCATTGAATAAGTCGGGTAGGTTAACTATAGTTAGTTGACTATGGTTAGTTGATAGACCTATCTCTTTACACTATTATTACTCAATTAGTGTGTGTTACACTGTGAGAATGGAATAATGAAACAATGAGAGAGTGCACCGCTCTCTATTGTCACCTCCATGCCTTTTTCTGTCTCTTCCTCTCTCTTTGAATATCCACCAACCATTTGTCTATCTCTACCTTTGCTAAGAATCTCCCTATCCCTCTCTGTCCATCCTATCCATGCTCTCTCTACCTCTAGCATTGCCTCCTCTAACATCGCACCACATTTGCCACTCTCTATCACTCTTACAAGGCTCACATCTACCACCTCTCTCATCTTGGACAAAAGTCCACTGATGCCACATGTTAGGGCATTCTCCTATGAGATGCTCAATCATTGAGATGTGCCCTTATTTGGCTATACCACTAGGTTGGGTCCCAGGGAGAAGGATACAGATGAGCAAGATCAAAGTGATACTGCTACAGCTAAGCATTGGACTACCCAAGATATATCACAACCTTTCCTTGCAAACTTCTAGAGGAGATTGGGAGACAACTTTAGATCAAGAAAGATTTCACTCTTTCTTTGGTTACTAGCACACAGGAGTTTAGTAGTTGGTACATTGCTCAACTATGGTAGAGACCCCATCCCTTGAACTAGATGTGGGGAATATGAGGCAACTCAAAGGCACTACAGATGGGATTGCCCAAGGGCTCAAAAGGTCTAGGAGAGAGCCCTTGGGATGGTGTTTTATGGCATTGCAAACTCTATGATTGTTATGTGGGGGACAATTGCTTGAGTCACAAACAGAGGCTCAGTTTGTGGATATGAGGATGTACAGAGGTGTCATGCCTATCTTGTTTCAGGGCAGCCTGTAAGCAGGATTATCATGCCAAATTCAAGGGCATTATCACAAATGGGAGGGAAGAATCACAAGTAGGGATGGACGGCAAGATGGTGGCCAGAGTCTATCACTCAAGTATAGCTCATACAAGTTCAGTTGAGATGTGTCAGCTGCCATCTGTCATCACTGGTGCCATCGGTGCCCACACAGAGCATCCTAGAGTGAGGTGCTGCTGTCCACCCTTCAAGGGTCTTGATTTGCTACCATGCCAGCCCGCTAGAGATCCCGGCCTTGCATTTCATGATTCAGTGGCTATGTTTTACACTGTTGCCTGCTAAACCAACATTTGAAGTCATCATGACAGCCTTTTGCAACAAAGTTATTGCTGCCTAGACCATTTTGAGTGCCTTCTTCGTCATCAATGACATCCATGTAGTACTCATGTTTGGCTCTCCTCTTGCCATCGTAGCCCCCTCAACTGCCTACATGAAATTTTCACCATCAAGCTTGATGGTTTGCTTCATTTGTGATCCATCCCGAAGGATGTCTATCTCTTCAAATTCAAAAGCCCACACCCATGAGAGAGGGTGGCTGTTGGACACCCATTCACTGCTTAAGCATCCATTGTATCACACCTAGCATATTCCATTTGTTCATTAAGTTTCACTTCAGCATTCATTCACTCTATCTTCATTCACATTTTTCTGAGCTTGTTTAGTAGCCTTGTTCATAAACTCAGTTTTTCCTCTAGAACCCCTAGTGTATCCTCATATACAAGAGACGGTCCTCTCTTATTTCTGGACAGCACCTGAGCATGATTCCCAAGCCAGACTTTTTGCAAATAGAGTGGGCCAACGGACACTATCATTATTGCTTGTATTATCATTTAATTCATTCAGATATCAACATATAGTCATGCCATTGATCTACAAGACAAGCCTTTGGGAGACCCACTCTAAGGATCCAGACAGAGATCATTCACATGCTCCAAGGGAGATGAAACAGACTACAGGTAATTCTGAATATATGAGAAGGGATGTTTTTCATGATACATGGGACTCTAGGAGCTCCTTTTGTCTAGAGCCACATATGATCAGGTATTATAGGCATCTATATTGGCCTCTCAAAATAGCACTTATATTAGATTATCTGTTGTCATGATATGGTTTATCATTACATGGCTTGTACTGCACTTTTACCATGGTCCTCTTTCACTGAGATGTTTATTAATAGAATTTCTCTTTCCTTTGAGAAAAACGAAATTCTATTACCAGAAAACACAAAAATGATATGGTTTATCATTATACCACTTGTACTGCACTTTTAAAAAAAAGACCTTGGCCCTTTTTTACTGAGATGTATATTAATAGGATTTCTCTTTCTTTTCTTTGAGAGAAAAGAAAGTGTCTTACCAGAAAACACACAAATGTGACAAGGTCAAGTGTTGTGGGTAAACCAAAGCAGCCCTAAAACCTTTGACTTCTTTGAAAAGAACATTATGAGTGTTTACCTGGAACTTCTTGCTTTTTGTATATCTTGTTACATAAATAACACTCTAAAGCGTATGCATTAAAGCAGTGACAAATAGAAAAAATAGAAAGAATCCATATATTTTCTATAGTCAAACAACCAGCTTGGCACATGCAAATTTCTATTTCAAAACTTTGTGTTTGGCATCTTTTCTTGACTGCAAAGTAACCATAACGAGATACTTTATACAATACATCTTATCATAGTTTTTAGGATGAAGCACAGAAGACATCTTATCATAGTTTGTAAGATGAAGTACTCACATAGATACTCCCATCACAATAATCAATGGCAGGTGAGAAATGGAAATAGCAGATAACATCTTGGACAGGGCAAAAGGTTCCAGCTGTGAAAACACTGTCACCATTGCTGGAATATCCATCTGTACTCCAGAGGAGTGTACCATCAATGGTTACTGCATACAAACCAGCCGGTCCTGCATTGACCAGTACCGATGTACTATTTTGCATCAATGAAAGCCCTGTTATTGGCTTAATACCCATCATATTCTGATCTAGGGTGGTTGCATTATAAAGATCAGATATTGTCACTGAATTTTCCTCTTCAGAATAAGAAATAATCATGACTCTAGTGTTCACAGCCACATACACCTGGCAACACACATACATTGCACTGGCTCAAAATGGAGAGAACAAGTAATCAAATTCTTATCACCACAATGGGATGGTGCAGGATGAAAATACCATGCCATTCTGATCTAGCACAGGAGAAACCAAAATTTGGCAAGATTCATTAAGTCTGGCCATCCATGCCAGTGAACCATCCCTGTTGTAAGCCTTGGCAATACTTCCAATGCAAGCATATATCCGTCCATCTGGCCCAATGCTTGGAGAGGTGACAATATTTAGCACAGGAAAGTCATCAAACAAATCCTTCTGTAGTAGAGATAGATCTACAAACAGCACACATATCATAAGATCATATAAAAAGATGGGCAACAATATTTCTTTCACTTTTGCTTCAATTTATACAAATGCCTTTGGCAGAGGAGCACACAGCATGCATTAGAGAAAATCCATAAGCTACTGCAGAAATCCCTTGTACTTGATAGTAGAAATCTAATCAAGCTGCAAATCCACCAGCCAAAACTGTGGCAGAGAAAGATCTACAAACAGCACACACGTCAAACAAAAAAATAAAAGCAAAATTTTTTCTCACACGCACACAGCATGCATTAGAGAAAATCCATAGGCTACTGTAGACATCCGGCACAAATCTAATCAAGCTGCAAATTTACCAGCCAACGCAAAATACTTCCACTAGAAGAAACTTAGACCTCAAGCACATCCAAATTTCAGTAAAGAGTATGGTTGATTTTGTTCCCCTCTCCATTTCTACTGTAAGTAAGGGAGGTTACATGAAGTGCCAAGTCTAAAGCCAGATCCAGTTGTGGACATTGTGATATCATAACAATCTTCCAACTTAGAATCACAAAAAACATGCAACTGTGCATCAGCATCACATGGATAGAATTAAGAGAAGTAGCAAAAGGTCAATGTCAAGAGCTTGCCAATTCTTGGAACCTTGGCTATGCATAAATTTTCTCACGTATCACAGTAACAACTACACATCCAACCTAATTTCGTAGACATAAAGAAGACAACCAATAGCCTAAGATGTAGTCCAAGTCCTATAGGAGTAACCACAAGCTGTATCAAAACCAAATCTTTACACACTATTGAGGAGGACTTGATTCCTACATAACAATGTCATCCTTTTGCTGTGAATACTGAATGCTGAAGTAGGAGTTTCGCATGACATCTCAAAACCAGAGTGTAAATAAGCTTTGAAGGCTGAAAATTTATCCTATTCTGGCGTGACAAGCACAAGTCATCAACATATTAGTCAATGGCCTTTATTGGGCCTTTTGTGTTGCTCACATAGGGTGCACTTTCAGTCAAACTACTGCAAAATTTACAAGTCAATAGGTATACATTTAGTGCCTCATACTAAGCTTGAGTTACTTAAAACCATAAAGAGCCTTCTTCAATTTGAATATGTTTCACTTATGTCCCCCTAACAGCAAAACTGGGGAGGCTGTGAACTAGATGCTTCTCACGCATTTCACCATTAAGAAAAGCAACTTTAATGTTCAATTGATATAGATTCCAGCCATAATGTGTAGCCAATGCAACAAGAGACACCAAATGGTGGTCATACATGAAGTAGGTCAAAGGTCTTATCATAATCAATGTCTTTCTGGTGCTAAGCGTAACACATGTATCCTCCTCCCCAACCTAGTAGTGTAGCTAAAGAAGGGCTTGTCACATGGTCTATCAAGGAATGGATCCCTCCATACCCACTCTTTGGATCCCACTGTAATCCTTATAGAGGTGTAATAAGCCTAATATCTCCATCCACCTACAAGACAACTGGTTGGGTCTGGGTCAATGTGCCGCTTTCTCTTTAAGTGTGCCACTACTCAAATCCTGTGTCTAGAGCATCCAATGAACATTGTCTGGTCGAAGTCCTCTCACTAAAGGAAGCCATATTTCTCAATCATGTAAGTGAATTTCCCAGCTCTACTAGTCACAATGTGATTACTACAAGAATGTCCCCTCTAGAGGAGAGAAACCAATCCAAGTCTCAGAGGTGCTTGAATCTATCCACCAATCTCGTGGAAATCCCTCTATCAAGGCCTTAATCATAGCTGTAGCTCCCCTTAGACCTTGTAGTCTTTGTCTCTGAGTCTCCTTCGATAACTCTTGGAATGCAAACCAATCTCCCACTAATGTAGCAACTTGTATAGAGAATCTCCCCCATTATAGGCATTCTCTCTCTCCGAGAGGCATTCTCTCTTGAAGAGTGTGGCCTGAATCTGTCTCAAATAGTGATTGAAGAGAAGAGGCTACCTTCTCATAGCCTCTTCTCTTTGGTTGTAGTTGGGGTTAGCCGGTGGAGCTCCGATAATACAGATCTCTATGCTCTGATAATGACATATGTGAATCTAACCCCAAAGCTCCTCCTTACATCATTCGTCCTAATCTCTTTCAAAGTGAATGGATGCTGGGCTGCCATGGTCATCCATGTGTAGGTCTCATAGCTTGCAACCTCCCTATTGGAAGTCTCTTCCAAGCCTCCTCGCCTAGAAGCAAACCCCTAACATTGACCTTAGCTCGGAAGGGCTTTGCTCTAACAATCTAGATCTATGATCCCCAATCCTCCTTTAGATCTAGGCTATTTGATGACATCCTAAGCCACCTTCTCTCTGGCCAAGCTCTCCTTTTCTCCCAACCAAAATAAAATTCCTCATAAAGCACTTCATCCAGCTAATGCATGACTTGGAGTTTGCTAACGACATTGTAGTCTATTTGGACACGATGCACGTAACTTTAGAGCTTTTGTAATGGCCATGGAGATACATATTTTGTAGAGTAGCAAGTGCCCTAATTAATTGGTAGAAGTCCTATGGATTTTGGGCATGCAACACTAGGCAGCCAGAGTAGTGACCGCATGACGATTTCATGTGGGTTCCCAATGGGACCGTGGTGAGATATCTTGGATGCCATGTGGATATTGACATTACCTTAGAGCAGGACTTGGTGCCTCTCCTCTTGAGGATTAGATAGAAGCTGCTTTATTGGAGCTTAGAGAGATTCTCACTAGCAGAGAGAGTAGTGGTCACTAACCAGGTTCTTTTGTGGCCATGTGGTACAACATCAAGAAACTCCTCAAATTCAAGGATGGATAATTCAATGCCTCTGGTATCTGTAGCAAGAAGGAGCTCATGGCCTTTGCTACAGATGGCTAAGTAGATACTATTTGTTTTGAGATTCGTGAGATGATGATCCCTTTATTTTCCCCCATAAGCACAGTTACTTCAACCATTTGTTTTCTTTTAAAGAGAGTTCAAAGTGGTTTACATCACTTTTGCAAATCCTCATAGGTCACCCTTTGTTTGATGTCTTGGTCTCCTTTGGGGTGGCCTTTTGGACTCTCAAGGTAAGATAACCAACATTTGTTCTTGGGCAGCCGACGCACACCCATTGCCCAATGCTCTCAAGGTAAAATAACCAATGTCTCTATAGTCTTGATAGATTCTTGGGCAACTGACATGCACATATTGACCAATGCCTTGGCTGCTTTGGGATGGGATGTCTTGGGGAATACATAGGGTAAGCTACACTTGCAATCCCTTTCTAGTTCTAGTTTTGGGCCTAAGAGGGGGTATTAAGCTAAAAAATGAGCATTTCTCATTAAACGTTAATTAGCTCATTTGAACACACCCAAAACTCAAACTTTAATGCTGAAAAGAGTTTGTGTCCCACAAGCAAACTCCCACAATTTGGTTGGTTCCTCATCTATAAATAAATGGTGTGCTCAATTACTCTATATCCCAGTTCATTCACTCCAGCCTACTACATCCAATCTCCACCATCCACGTGGCTGTCCAGCTTCTCCATCAACTATTGTCACTTTCTCCAGCACCTGGCACCCTGATTTCAGCTGCCGCCCAGCCTCTAAGAGTCACCCTATTCCTGCATTTACTGCCTGCTAGCTGACATCAGCAATCTGCTCTCATCCACAACCTGTCCTACCTGTGTTTTGCAGCTGTGCAGGCCACCCAGCATCAGATTTCTTCTTCTGTCTGTTGCCCAGCTCTAGCCTGCTGCATGTCTTCTTGCCTGCTTCCCTATCATCTACAATATCATCTCAGCTCTAACTAGTGGCTACAGCACTTGGGATCCATCTTCTGTGGATGTCACAATTCGACTACTCCCCTAGAGCGCTACCACGAGAGTCATTGGCTGTTGGACAGCTTTGCCTGAGCATCTTACACACACATTCATTCATTTATTTACTTTAGAGTTATTTTTCTTCTTTGTTTGCATTTTTGCATTTTTGTCCAAGTTATTGTGTCTTAATTTTGTTCATACATTCTGGAAAACCCTAGCATATCTTCACATTGGATCTTCCCTCCCTAGATTGACATTCAGGCTTGCCTACGTCACTTGGTTAGCACATGAGCCTGCTCCTGAGATCGAGTATGGGCATGTTTCGCATACCAGATGGATGATTCTCCTTTGGCTCTTCTACCTAAGGGGTGTCAAGTTTACCTTCATTATTGACCTACATCATTTCATCCTAGTTCTTGACACCACACAAAGTCATCAGACCCTCCTCCCTAAGCATCAACATCAATGGTTGAGAGGGTGATTCTACACTTCATGTGGTATCTTCAAGTTTCAGCACTGTCTTCTTGTCTTTCAACATACCTTTCCTATTGTACCTACTGTTTGCATTGCATGATCATCATCATCTTTGTAAAAGGACACTTAGGCAAGTGAACATTTTCCCCCATAAGGGACACTATCCAAATGGCACCTTGCTGCATGCATATTCTCATCATCTAGCATTACTCTATGCATCTCATTGAGCAAAGCACATATGAGCACCCTACTCACATTGAACCTCGAGCAATCTCCACCTATGGTTTTGTCACTACCATACCTCCTTATACTTCCCCATCATAACTTCATCGTCAACAAAGCTTACAAGTGACTTTGTACATGCTCACTATTTTGTGATTTGTGAGACAACCACCCCTCCTACCCCCATGGGCACTATTACTTTTTGTTATTTTTGTTCAACATTGCCTTTGCAGATCCTAGTATGCCCCTAGGCAGCTGATGAGCCCCTTTGTGCAATGCCTTGGCGTCTCTAGAATGGCCCTTTAGACTCCCAAGGTAGCATAACCATCAACTCTATAGTCTTGGTAGGTTCTTGGCCGGTCGGCATGCACCCATTGATCAATGCCTTGGCTACTTTGGGGTGAGATGTCTCAAGGTACACACACAGTGAGCTATGCTTGCAATCCCTTTTCTGGTTCTGGTTTTGGGCCTAAGAAGGGGTACTAAGCTACAAAAGTTGCACTGCATAAGACCTTTATCAGCTCATTAAATAGTCCCAAATTTCAGGTATTTTTTAGTTTCCCATAAGTAAACTCCCCACTTTTAGTTGGTTCCTCATCTAGAAATAGTGTGCGCGCTAGGCTACTTGCATCCTATGCCACCCCAGTCTTCATCATCACGTGGCTGTCTAGCCCCATCAATGACTGCTGGCACTCTTCTACAGCCTGGTGTGGTCACATACAGCTCCTGTCTGCCATCAGAAGGTTGCTGCCTACTGTGTTTATTGCCTAGCTACTGTTGTTATTGTACACCCTACTGCCATGGTCATCTCTAGTCGTCACCCATCATCCTAGCAACTCCTACAGATTGCCTTAGGTCCCATCTTGTTGATGTCATCATGCCCATCATCATAACCAGTTTTGCCTGCATTTTTGCAATCTTCAGCCAGGTGACAAATTGCTGGTCACATTCTGCATCATCCAAAACAGACTCCTCAACTGTCTCAGCCCTATTCTGCCCTTCCTAGCCGGATGCCTATTTAGTAACATTGCTGCAAAGTTGCATTTTGGTTCAGCCCAAGTCATACAGCTGCCACCCGACTTGTGGAGGTTCCCATCTACCTCAACTCATTCCTAGAGGGTGCGTTTTGCTACCTGCCCCACTCCTTCGACTCCACTTGGTATGAAGAACTGGAATGCAAGTTCTAGCCTCTTCTAGTACTAACATTCCAAGTATGTACCAATCCTGACTAGGTTGGAAACATGGTGTGTTGGTCGTTACGTGGTGTTCCATTTTCTCTCTTGGTTGAGTTTCGACCAGCATGGCAGCTTCCTCTCCTGAGGACGACCTTCAAACATCACTTGATGTACCATGGCAGCTACTTCTCTGACATGGCTCTTCCAAATGAGTTTCTTCTACATTGAATTCTTCATCAGATTCTCAGCAATTAGCTCCTCCTCTTTTGGCATCAACATCCATGGTTTGGAAGGGGGTCGCTTCCCCACAGGGTCAATTCATGTTTTGGTATTGTGTCCTTATTTTTTATATCAGCGTCCCCCTCCCTACTATGTCTACTCTTTGCATTACATCATTTATCATCACAAAAGGGCACTTAGGCAAGTGAACAACTCTCCCATGAGGGCGCTACCCAAGTGGCACCTTGTTGCATGAGCAATGCGACTATTACATTACCCCATTTGCATTGTGTGTATATTTTGGGAGTTTGATGTGGTGAAAAGCTATGATTGTAGGCATGCCTCCAAAATAAAAGCCCATGCATTGTGCATCGAGTAGAGCATTCATGAGCAAATTGCTCACCCAAAATCCTGAGCAGCTACTACACTCCATGCAACAATTACAATTATCTGCCCTTTATCTCTTCATACCTCTACATTGATACCCTTGACTGTGGCTACGTATAACTGGGTCTCACTTTTATACAAACTACGGAGCAAGCTCAAAGCAAACAAAAAAAAAACTAAAACCTAAGTCCTATTCACTTTGGAGACCCAAAAGAAGATATCCACAGCCTCATGAGACCCTTAGCATAATGCCTTGGTCTCTTTGGGGTAGAACCTTTTGGATCAAAGCTGATCAATCTCTTCACTCTCCTTAAGCCCCTATTTTGACCTAAGAGGGGGTGTTGAGATACCAAACCTTGCCTCCTAAGTTAGCATATTTTTGTCACATTTTTTTGGCCCATTAAACAGCCCTGAAAAGGCAGTTTTTCTTTGTATGGCATGCGAGAGTAGTTTTGGCTCCAACATGTTCTACAAAAGGGACTCCATGTGCACACCACTTTCATTCCTTATTCCACACCTTGTGCAGCATCATCATTACCTTCTTCATCATCAAATCTCAAACAGGTGGGCTGGCCAAATCAGCATTGGCAACAAACAACAGGCCATGGAGGGCTAGTAGAGCAAAGTCCATGGCATGCTAGCTGAAGAAGAGGAGGCAAAGGCAAATAGCAGGTGGTGGCGGGCAGCTTCAGCCTAGAATGTGGCAACAAGCACTAGAAGGTGGTGATGTGCTGAAGGTGGTGGCGGAGTCAGAACCTTCTTGACACCTACCAATCACGAACCCCTCTCACACCACCACATAAAGGTTGTTGCAAGTTACCTTTTACTCTTTTACACTTGAGTTTTGGAGAAAACTTATTTCCTCATCAGGTGGCCCAACAGCTGCTAGTAATTATTTTTGGATTTCAACAGCTATCTCACAAAATTTTTTGTGCCATTTTAGGAAGCAACCATGGTAGAGCTTCCGGCCTGTTAAGGTTTCTATGTTCTTCTCCTTGATAGCTCATTCTAGTTCTGTTCTATGCACTTTGTTGGCCAAGATGGTTCCCTCCCCATAGTGTCATAATTTTGAACCACAGACTGGGACACCACACTATTGCCTATGGATTTCCCTAGAGCACAAAAGATGTGTCCCACATTGTTCCGCACTTTATCACAGGGACCAATTGCCAGGTTTGTTTATGAATCATAATATTCTGTCTTCTCATGCCATCAAAGCATCTGCGTAGGCTGGCCATCACATTCCTGTACTGGAGTTTTCAACAATGGACCCTCATTATTACCAGTCCTTTCAGAGACAGGAAATTATTGCCATATGACTGCTTGACATTAAAGGACAGATTGACATCATGCTGACATTAATCATCAAAATATACCTCCAGCAAATCTTGTGTGATGCAGCTGTCTCCTATGATCTGAGAAATTACAGTGACTCTTCTAATGTATCGGCAGCCAATCAACAGCTGTATGGATACCTATCCATTAATCCTTTGGACCACAGTAAGATACATGCTAGTATTTGTGCCCATTTGCTTCCCCCTCCCCACCGCCACCCTCCTCCTTCCTCTGTCGCCCTCCCCCCCCCCCCGGAAAAAAGAGGCATGGTTCTCCGGTTGTCATCTGTACAGTTCTCTCATATCTCTTCTACTTTGTAATCAGTTTATTCCTTTACCTAATGGAAGGATACTTTCACTGAAAAAGGATCACCAAAGCTACATCTTTGTCTGTTCTCACACCTTTAGACCTAGAATCTGGAATGTTCTCCGGCTGTCTGAGAAACTTACTGTTACTTGAAAGTCATTTTGTATAAAATTCACACCATATCTTACGTTGGTAACAAGTTGAAAATTCCTGCTCAAGCAACCGTTGTACCACTATAGCTGTGTGTTCTGATGTAGTCCTCCACTTCATGTCATCTTGGAGGCTATTGAACTCGAGAAAGCATTTACATATCAAGCTGTAATGTTGTTAAAACTTGACAAGCATTTGCATAAGCATACACAATCCACAATTAATGATTACCCCTTGTCACAGTCAATTTGCAACCCATCTTTGTTTGCATCTTTAGACCCCAGGAATCTGCAATCTTCTCTGGCTGCCTTACAGTTACTAGCAAATTGTTTCAAAGAACACTTCTGTTGGAACATTTACACATGGTCTTCATGGTATATTGTCTTATAGCAGAAACAGGAATCAATGGGAGCTTCACAAATAAACCTATAAGGAGACACTGAGGTCAGCCAAGATTGCACTAGTCATAAATAAGTTTGAACCTCGGGTTGAAGCAGTAAATATACAGAATGTTTGGCAAATTACAGATAAATTTCAGAAGTAAGGGAGATGTGCCCCTTGGCAAGAGTATGACATCCCTGCCCAAAGCCTTTGACTCTCTGTCATCTTGTCTCCAGCCAGACATTGCATCCACTCTTGAACCAGTGGTTGCCTATTGCAATGGCACCTTTCCAATCATGGACCCTATATCTTCACTTTTTACATGGTGGTTCAAAACACCATACCTGTAATCTGGCAGCAAACAACGCATAGTTTGCCACAAAAGAGCAGTTCACTCAAAGTCCCTTGTCACAAGGTTCATGGCTAGCCTTAGAAATAGAAGGACTACCTGGACCACTCACAGGTCACCCTTTAAAGAACATATTTATAGTCAAAAAAGTACAATGGATCAAGTATTAGCAGCACGAGCAGCAGGTGCAGTCATTATTTATGTCCATGCACTCTTCTTTGATTGTAGTTCTGCATGCATATGTATTAACATGCATCCATGTTGACATATTTCAAGCTTTACAAAACTGGCATGCCTTCACTTAAGTTTTCCTCATTCTTGTTCCATTTTCAATCCATGACCCTATTTTACACACCCCCATCTGTGCTACTAACCTGTGAAAACAACATCTGTTGCACATGCTAGAAGCAAGATAATAACATATTCGCAGAATAACAAGAGATGTAACGGCATCCTCTCTTCTTCATGATGCATAAACTTCTACACTCAGCTCGAATGTCATCCATAATCAAGGAGCACATCAAAAAGACAATAGGTCTCATCATCTTCTTTCATCTTTGAGGTAGCACTGTTCTTTTACCATCAGCTCCTATTGCAATATATCAAGCTCCAATAAACACATATGCCTCCAACAAATTGATCTATGTCTCTTCTCGAGTGAAAGGCAACGCCATATTGTTCAAGCTTCATGATCCACTCTAACGATACAAATTTATGTTTTGTATATCTTCAATGTTGTCATGGACTTGTGTTTTCCTTACAAACAAATATCTCGTTGCATGTATTCTGACTCTCTCTGAACCTCAGAAAAAATCAATTGAGTAATCGTATAGTGAGAATTCTTCTAAATCAGGTAGGGGTAGCAGGCAGTATAAATGAACGTCCTAGCCCTTAAATGGCCAGTGACCTTAGTGTCTCGGAGCCTCACGCACGCATAATGAAAGTTTTCCGCCACAACATAAAACAAAACTGCTGCAGTGTGGTCGAGTGCAGATCACAGTAAATCCGAAGCCGAGAAACCTGCTGTCCGCCTCCCGATTATATGAATTCGCAGCACCCAGCCTGCAATCTGTCGAGTACTGAATCGTTTATAACTCTGCCGAAGGTGTCGCAGCACTTCAAAAGTCCATGTGGAATGGTGTCATATTATGTCTGCCTCCGGATAACAGATTGATCGCCGGCCGTGGAAGCGCCAGGTGTTGCAGCAATCCACTGTGTCGCACTTATCAATATTGCCTTTTGAAACTGCATGACATCCGTATACACGCCAGTTAGCCAGAAAGCAGAAGCCAAACACGAAAACTGTGGCATTAGTTGGTGGCAGCCATGAAAGATGCAGCATTGGTGGCCGTAGCATGCACGAAACGGACGAACGAAACTGCAGTACGCAGACACTACCACAAAAGTGGACCCGGACCGATCATTTTGTCCCCCGGGAAAATGGACGCATACCCTTTTTGTCCAGCATTTTATATCGAGCACGAGCATTGATTGCCTTTTTGTTTTTTATTTTTGCATACGAGAGAGAGAGAGAGAGCACGCACTTGCGCAACACGTGCTTTTGTGATGGTTCTCACCTTCTTGATATATATAGAAGACTAGTGTTCTTTGCACACCATGGGACTCCTCAAGTTTCAACCCTAGATTGAAGATAGTACAGCCTGTACTATCTCTTTTGCGAAAATCAAGAAAACACTGATCGGTGGCCACTGGGCAGTGGGTTGTGGACCATGAATCATGACTCATTGGCCGATGGGCATTGGGCATTGTTCCTTGTCCTTGGGCTAGGCCATGGTCTATTAACATCTGACTTGCCATTTTTAACTCTACCCGTCAAAATGACACTCTTGTAAAATACATGCACTTCAAAGGTGACGTGCAAGTTAAAAATGTAAAAGTAAAATACGTGCTATGGACCTAAAAACGTGCATGACGCCCTTCAAAAAGCAGGCCTGCATGGTAGGGCAGGTTCACATTCCCGAAGTGACCTTCAAGAGAATCGAAGTTGCTATGGCCTAAGTCAGTTCTTCATGTCCTCTCTCTTATCTTTTCTTCTCTCTCTCTCTCTCTCAAATCCAAAATTTGAAAGGTGGAGCAAGAGTGGAAACATAAGCAAAAGTAAGAAAGAAACAAGATCTATAGAGATTCAAGTAATAGAGAACAAGATGGTATATGGGAACGTCACAATGTCTAGCATATCTTCCCTTATTCTGTTATCATGTAAAGAATAAAGAATAAAGTGACAATTGACAGGTAACTATCACCTACAAAGTACAAGTGTGTGAGCAATAAGTATAAGTAAATATAAGCAACTAAACATTGACGACCTTTAACCCCCCAACAACCTCCCACTTTTAAAGGCTAATGTGGTTGAGTATAGAGAAAACAAAAAAAAAGTAATAAAGTACAATGTATACATATAAGTACAACAAGATGAGAAATAGATCTAATGAACATCATCTCATCCTACGCCCATCATCTTCCTATGGAAGGCATAACGTTCTATTGGGAGACTTTTAGTAAGCAAATCTACAAGATTATCGTTAGTCGAGATCTTAACTAGCTTTATTTGCTTGTTTTCAATCACCTCTCTGATGAAGTGATAATAGACCTCAATGTGCTTGGTCTTCACATAAAAGACCTAATTATGTACCAATGAAATAACACTCATAGAGTCCATACTAGTCATGCCAAGGTCGATAACCAAACAACCTAACCATAAGGCCTCCTTGCAAGCCTAAGTAGCTACGATGTACTCGGCCTCAATAGTAGATAAGGTCGTGCATTTCTACACCTTGGACATCTAAGAAATAGTACCTCTAATAGGTAAAGACATAGCCAAAGGTCGACTTCCTACTATTTGCATATCCTACATAGTCAAAGTTTATGTACCCCATGACTCTAGTATCTTGGCCACCATAACAAATGCATATATTTACAATGCTCTTAAGATATCTTATAATACCCTTCACAAGATCCTAATGTCATTTGCCAAGTGTCGCCATATAATGAACCACAACTCCCACTGCAAATGCTATGTCAGATTGAGTAGCAATCATGGCATACATCAAGCTACCTATTACAAATACATATGGGATAATGGCCATCTTTGCCTTCTCATTATCTAACTAAAGACAATTTGCCTAACTAATCTTCACATGAGAAGGTAATGGGCAACCAATAGGCTTATCACCCTACATATGGAATTACTCAAGAACTTTATGAATGTACTTCTTTTGTGACACGTAAGGAAGTCCTTTAAAGCGGTTACTTGTAATTCACATACCAAGTATGTGAGAGGCGTATCCCATGCCCTTCATCTTAAAGCTCCTTTTTAGTTGAGTCTTCAAAGCATCCAACTCATCATGAGCACTCTCAGCAATTAGCATATCATTAACACATAGCACCAAAATGATAAGGCTACCATCATGGGCCTTCTTCATGTAAAGATATGAATCCATATCATTACAAGAGTAGCCCTGTGAATGCATAAAGGCATCAAACTTATGTTACCATTTCCTAGCTGCCTACTTAAGTCCATAGAGACTCTTCCTCAACTTGCATATTAGATATTCTCTACCTTTTTCTTCAAAGCCCTTAGGCTATTGCATATAGATACTCTCATACAAGTCCCTATGAAGAAAAGATGTTTTCACATCCATCCGGTACAAGTCCAAATCCATCTACGCAATTAACTACAATACCAAGTGTAAGATAGTTATCTTGACCACAAGAGTAAATATCTCATCAAAATCAACTCCATTTCCTACTTAAACCCCTTAGTAATCAATCTAGTCTTATATGTTAGGTTAATAATCAATCTGCTCTTATATGTTAGGTTAGGATACCTAACGGTACTCTTTAACTTGTACATCCACCACTTGCATGGCAATATCAATCTGCTCTTATATGTTAGCTTAGGATACCTAACGGCACTCTTTAACTTGTAAATCCACCACTTGCATGGCAATATATGTTTCCCATTGGGCAAAGGAACCAAATGCCATAAATAATATTTCTACAATGAATCATACTCAAATTGCATGGTTCTCTCCCAAGAGTGACTATAACCTCTATGCATAGCCTCCTCATAAAGAATGATAGTCACCAGCATTTGTCACCATGACATAATGCATAAAGTGCTCAAAACGATCAAGAGGATGTGAGGCTTCTACCAGAGCGTCTCTAAAGATCTGCTATGGATCATGTACTATCTATCTTCTCTGTTTAACATCATGATCATGCACAATAGATGAATCCTAATCACTACATCATTAGCAAATGCATGCTATCTAACCGGGGTTGACTATATTGTAATAGGAGGCTTTTTCTAAAACCTCACCTTGTGCATCTCAACCATGTACTCTAGTCTCATATGCATCTTTTCCTCATGAAACACAACGTTATGGCTACGGATAACCTTTCGAGCTTGCAGATTCTAAAGGTGATAGCCCATCTCACCTATATCACCATATCTAAGAAAGATGCATTTGATGGATATCAATATCTAACTTATTGCATTTATCTTTGAAAATATGGCAGAAAGTCTCGCATCCAAAGAGATGCAAGTATCTATACGAGGGAGATTTACCAGACCATACCTCCTATGCAACTCTACTACCAAGAGGAATACACGAAGATCTATTAATCAAGTGAATTGTAATAGTAATTATACTAGCCCAAAAGTAATGTGGTAAGTTTGCATAACTAAGCATACTGTAAACTCTTTTCTAAATAGTCATATTCATACACTCTGCAACACCACTCTAGGATGTGGTGTGTGGGGCAATCAACCAATGCTTAATACCCCTCTTATCACAAAATTGCTCAAATGCCTTGGACACATATTCACCCCCATTATCAAATCATAGGCATTTTAGCCTATGCCCGACTGACTAGGTTTCAACAATTGCAAGAAAGCTTTGAAAAGTAGCAAACACCTCTGACTTTTCTTAATAGAATAGGCCCAAACTTTATGCGAGTAATTATCAATAAATATTACAAAGCACTTAGCATCACCTAATGGCTAATAGGATATGGGACTGTAAATATCTAAATGCAGAAAAGATAATAGCTCACCTACGTATGTAGAACCAAACTTTTTATGTGAGCTACAAGTCTCCCTACCATATAAACAATAATCACAAGAGTCAAAGCATGAGTAATCAAGAGACAACAAATACTACAAACGAGTTAGACTAAGTACTTTCATTCCTTTAAGGGATATATGCCCAAGATGGTGATGTGTACCAAAGAGATATATAAGGAATATTAATCATGGTTAAACGTGATCAATGGAGCCGAATACAAGCAAGGGGTATGAGCTGCCAATCTTAGCACCTCTAGCAAAAGTAAGACTAGTACAATTAATATTCCATGTAGAATCACCAAAAGAGACATGCTACCTATCATCATTCAACTGTCTAGTAGAGATAAGACTTTAGTCAACCAAAGCCAGACATGACATATATCATGAAGCACTAGTATCAAATTGCAATCTCACATCACCTATGCCAATAATATCCAATGCAATTTCATCTCTAGATCTAACCAAACATGTAACAATCCAGTATGTATAATACCAATGATGATGTGGAGTAAAATGAAATGAAGCCCTTGAATTAAGAAGCCAATACTCAAAGTAAAAAGGCAAAGGATCGATCAATTAAGTAGTATCAAGTGATGAAGCAGCAAGTATGTAATGATCTGAGTTGTACTCTAAGGCATTTATCTCTCCTATCTTAACATTGGAATTAGAAACAATGTTGTGATCATCAAATGATTTGGCATTATCCTATGTTTTTCCTTTGCCTTTTTCATGCTTATCATTGCACATCTTATGGCATTGCAGCTTGGTGTGACCATATTATCCCCAATAATGACAAGTAAGAGAGGACTTAGGACCACAGAGCTTACTACATGATTGCCCACTAGACTTAGTGAAGGGAGTGAGCCTTGAAGTGAAAGCATGTAGTGGAAGTAAGAGCTAGAGTGAAAAAAGTAACAACAAGAGAGAAACACACACACCATGTGGAAACTCTAACTATCACAATGTGTGACCGCTCTTTCCTTTATTCAAGTGTCATTTAAAGAATAAAAAATGAAGTGACTGTGATGGGTGCCTACCACCTATAGTATACAGGTGTGCGGGTATGTGGGTAC
Organism: Lygodium microphyllum; assembly: GCF_053477565.2. Classification (NCBI taxonomy): domain Eukaryota; kingdom Viridiplantae; phylum Streptophyta; class Polypodiopsida; order Schizaeales; family Lygodiaceae; genus Lygodium; species Lygodium microphyllum. The sequence goes on from NC_141147.1 coordinate 121,834,307, forward strand.
TATCATTGTAACTAATATACAGGTGGTTAGGCACAAGCGCCTTTATCCCTAATAATCCCCTACTCTTAAAGGCAAATGCGTCCCTAGTGAGGAGAAAACAAGAAAAAAGGGACAAAGTATAAATGTACATAAGTATAACAGGATGAGAAAAGACGTCATCTCATCCAACACCCATCAACTTCCTAGGGATGGCAAAATGCTTCATTGAGAGACTTTTAGTTAGCAAATCTGCAGGATTTTGGTATGGAAGACCAAATTCTTAGCCAACTGAATAACACTCATAGAATCCTAATGCAATGTAAGGTCCACATCAGTAATACCAAGGTCTGCCATGAAACTACCTAAATAGAGAGCCTCTTTGCAAGCCTCAATAACTGCAATATACTTTGCCTTTGTTGTAGATAGGGTCATGCATTTTTGCACCTTGGGCATCCAAGAAATAGCATCTCCATTTTTGCACCTTGGGCATCCAAGAAATAGCATCTCCAACAAAAGTGAAAACATAGCCAAAGGTGGACTTTCTACTGTTTGCATGTCCTTCATAATCAGAGTCAATGTATCCCATGACTCCTATATCTTGGGCACCATAACATATGCACATAGCTATTGTGCCCTTCAGGTATCTCATGACAGCATCCCAATGCCATCTCCCAAGTGTAGCCATATAGTGTTCCACAACCAACTCCCACTACAAATAATATGTCAGGATGAGTAGCTATCATGGCATACATCAAACTGTCCACTGCGGATGCATAAGGGATCTTGGCCATCTTGACCTTCTGCTCATTAGACTGTGGACAATCGGCCTAACTAACCTTCACGTGAGAAGGTAAAGGATAGCCAACATACTTAACATCTTGGAGATGAAACTACTCAAGGACCTTTCGGATGTATTCCCTCTATGACAAGTAGAGGAGCCTCTTATATAATACATATCCCAAGAACATGTGAGGCATGTCCCATGTCCTTCACCTCAAAGCTCTTCTTAAGCTATCCTTTAAAGGCATCCAACTCATCATGAGCACTTCCAACAATCAACATATCATCTACATAGAGGATCAAAATCATAAGGTTGCCATCATGAGCCTTCTTCATGTATAAATATAGATCCATATCACTACGGGAATATTCATGTGAATGTATAAATGTATCATGTGTGTGGTACCATTCCCTAGGTGCCTACTTAAGGCCATAAAGGCTCTTCCTCAATTTGCACACTAGGTGGTCCCTACCAGGTTTTGTAAAGCCCTTAGGCTGCTCTATGTAAATCTTATCGTGCAAGTCCCCATGAAGAAAAGCTGTCTTGGCATCCAACTGATAAAGATCTAAGTCAAGTTGAGCAACCAAAGCTAGTACCAAGCGTAGGGTAGACATCTTTACAACAAGAGAAAATACTTCATCAACCTATTCTTGCTTGAATCCCTTAGCAACCAATCTAGCCTTGTATCTTGGCTTGGGGTGTCCAATGATACTTTTGAATTTGTACACCCACTTGCATGGCAAAGTACACTTACCACTAGGCAAAGAAACCAAATCCCACATATGATTTTTCTATAATGAGTCATACTCTAACTACATGGCCCTCTCCCAAGATTGACCATCACCTCTATACATAGCCTCGTCATAGGTAAGAGACTCACCAGGATCTGTCACTTTAGCATACTCCATAGAGGGCTCAAACCGTGTAGGTTGTCATCTATCTCTACTAGACTAGTGCAGCTTGTGGGGCCTATACATCCTATGGAGTATCAGGAACCTAGGCCAACACTTGTACAGCCTGTCTAGTTGGATGTACAGTAGTAGAAGGCTCCTTCTGATGAAATATCCCCCTGCGTACCTCAATAACATGCTCAAGTTGCTTATGCATTTTCTCCTCATGAAAAGTAATATCATGGATGTGGATAACCTTCCTAGCTTGCAGATCCCATATGCGATATCCCATCGCACCTACATCTCCATAACCAAGAAAGATGCATTTCCTAGAATTAGGATCTAGCTTATTGCGCTTGTCCTTGGGTACATGGTAGAAAGCCTCACAACCAAAGACACACAAATGAATATGAGGGAGGTTTTCTAGACCATACCTCCTCTGTAACCTGATAATCAAGAGTAGTACATGGGTTATTAAGCATACATTAGTAGTAATTGCCTCAGCCCAAAAATGTTATGGTGAGCTTGCTTGGCTAAGCATAGTGCGAACTTGCTCTTGAATTATTCTATTCATATACTTAGCCATACCATTATGGGGTTGGTATATGGGATTGTCACAAGTGATGCTTAATACCCCTCTCGTCACAAAGCTATTGGGGGTAAAGGCACCTCTTCCTAGCCCGTGTATTACTACATTGATAGTACCCGCACATGCACACTGCAGGCGATAGACATCTATGACTATCACTTCATTCTTTATTCTTTTAGTGGCATTTGAATAAAGGGAAGGCCAGTCACTCATTGTGACTCTTGGAGTTCCCACATTGTGTGTGCCTCTCTCTCTTCCTCTTGCTCCTTCCACCATAGCTCTTGCTCCCGCTCGTGCTTCCACTTTAGGGCTCACCTCCCTTCAACTGGTATTAGAGCCTTCTTCTTCATGAGCTTCCGGCACACTCTTAACTTCCATTCGAATACCTACAGCAATCATCTCTTTGTTGGCAACCATAGCCACTCCGTTCAAGCTTCCTACGATTGCATTCTTCTTGGAAGCCTTCTCAAGTAAGTTGGAACATCCCCCATAGCCCTCACCTTGTTGGTGTAGCATCACGTTGTCTTTTTTTTAGCAGCAACTCACGTTTTTCATTTTCTACAGCATATCTTCTTCATTGGGCAGCTATACAAGCACTTATACAATTGGTTTTGATCCTTGGCATTGATCCTTCCACTCTTGGCATTCCATTTGAGCGATAAGATTCAATTTTGGACTGTTATAACAATCCACACACTGTCATAAAATAGGACAGCACTTATCTTTTGATGTCTACACTCATAGCCATTGGTTGGATGATGCCTGGTTATGCTGAAGTGATGTCTACATGTATGGGAATACTATGCCCATGTTATGGGTTGGATTTGGAGCTGATTTTGGTACTGAAATAGCTTGGTTTGACAGTGTATTCACTATTGCATACAGCAGGGCTGGACCTCTTTTAATAGGGATTTTATGTACCTATTGCTTCTAACTATGATTCAGGTGTTCTATATGCACTCCTGATGTGTACTATTGATGCTAGTACATTGGTATACCATATGCCCGTGATTTGAGGTGGCTTTGAGCTTCATTTGAGGACTGATTTACTCAAATTTGATAGTGAATTTATTGTTGTAATAACCAGGGCTGAAGCCTATTTGGTTAGTGTATGCTCTACCTATTGGTCATGGGTGCTTCCTAGGTGACTCATATGACTATACTAATGTAAATGGAGGTTGGCAAATGTCTTGGATGGTTTCAAAATGTATTTTGAGCCTCGTTTGAGCTCCCTATTGGTTGGCACTTACTTGACATTAGACTACACTGGCATGCTTTCTGACAGAGGTTATACCTATGGTCTATGCATGACCTGTTGTTACATGCTTTGAAGCATATGTCAGTGATGCATGCTACCTACATTGTTTGAGCTTCTTTGCCACTTGGAGCTTTAGTTGGGCTTGTACTTGGATACTTTGGAACCTCTTTTGGACGTTTCTTGGCTTGTCGTCAAAGATTGACTTGGGTTCGTACATGATGTGCTTGGATGCTATCAGATGCTTGATTGCTTACATGCTCTTGGTGCTCTCATGATGTACGGTCTTGGCTATGAGATGTCTTATGCATTTACATGCTATCTCTGATCTTGGTTGCTCATTTGCCATTGACTTTTGTGCCAATGGGAGCTTTATACTTATGGTCTTGGATTTTGTCAGAGCTTGCGGGTAACTATGCATTTGAGCTATTACTTGAGATTTGAGACACGGATCTCTTACACGTCCTTGACTATGATATTTCCTTAGTAGATGCTTCCATGTCTACTCTTGGATACTTATAAGATGATTTTATCCGTCTTCATTGAGCATACATCGATCTTTGTCAGGTCTTGCCAGTGGTGTGTACATCTTGCTTATTACTCAGAGGATGTATCGATTGTACTGATAGACTAGCTCATGTTCATTAGCTGTCAGTGCCTCTGTTATGCTCACTTGATGTAGGATTGGACTTGACAGTCACTGTTGTCATTGGATCTCTATTAGCTCAGTGTTTGCTCTCATTTAATCATTGCTGTCATTTATTATAGCAAGCTATTTTATGCGGACTGTGATGTATATACTAAGCTTAATCATGTCCTTTTGATGTACTTTTGGTACTATTTGGTAGATAGATGGTCATTCTAGTAGTTTCTCTCATTTTCAGCTTGTTTTGGCAGTGGTTTTGACCTATTTACTGCTAATTACAACAGGTTGTTTTCTGCATAGTCTGCCTCCGTTTGACTCATTATGGCTAGTCATCTCAAAGATACGGCTTTGTTTAACATTGCCAAGTTGGATGACACCAACTACAGCTACTAGAAGTTTCAAATATGGCAAGTTTTGGTGCAAAATTTGCAGATTAAGCCACCAAGAAGCAAAGGTATTAAATCCAAGAATATGGATGATGATGACTGGGCTGATTTAGATGCATTATGTAAGTCCACTGTCATTTTATCACTCTTTAAAGAGGTAAATAATAATGTTGTTGAAGATGAAGATCAGAGTGCATGCAATCTATGGGAAAAGATTCAGGAACTTTATGCAAATAGAGCCCTGCTTCACAGATATATTGGCTTAAACAGTTGAGGGATCTCTACATGAAGGAGGGGACCCCATTGTCTGCTCACTTTAGCCAGTTTCATTCTATCATGAAGAATCTGCTTCAACAGGGTGTTGAGTTTTGAGATAATTTGCATCCTTTATTCTTGCTTGGCACTTTACCTGAGTCTTGGGATGTATTCGCACTGCGATCTGTACCAACAAACTTGATGGGCTGAAATTGCAAGATGTAGAGAGTGCTCTTTTGATTGAAGAAATTGACAGAAAAAACAATTATGCTTCCCCCAATTCACGTGCTTTATCTGTTAGAGGTGGCTTGAAAGATAATGATCATCATGGGAAGGACTCTCAAAAGTCCTAGTCTAAGTCATGTGGATGCAGCAAGTCTCATGGATGTAAGTTTGATCTTACATGCCGTTATTGTGGGAAAGCAGGACACATATGGCTGCAATGCCATAAGATGTGCGATGACAAGCGCAAAGAAAAGGGGAAAGAAAAATTGCAGGAGAAATCCAATGATTGCAGCATTATACCTGCAAAGTCCAGTGTAAAGATTGAGGAGATAAATGTCATGCAACCTGAGGAGTCCGATGGTGACTACATCTTAGCAGCCTCTTCATGTGATGCCTCTCAGTTGACCAATGCTCAGTCTATTCATGCACAATGTTGGCTCTTGGATTCAGGTGTGTCTTTTCATGTGACCCCTTATCGTGAGTGATTTCATACCTATCGTAGTATATCTAGTATTGTGCGCTTAGGTGATGATTGGTCTCTTGCTATTGTCGACATTAGTGAAGTCACTCGACAGTTTCCCTCTAGTAGCACTTTTATTTTGCATAATGTACGTCATATACCCACACTAACTAAAAGCCTTATGTCTGTTGGACAGCTTGATGATGCAGGTTATCATATATCCTTTGGTGATTCTATATGGAAGATAACTCGTGGCAGGCTTGTTCTTGCAAGAGGTGCCAAGTCTGGTAGCCTCTACCCCTTGGTTGTATATGGTTCCACTCTTGATCATGTTTTGGAAGTGGGTTTTATCCGACATGTATTTCTTTGGCATGCTCATTTGGGGCATATGTCTCTTAAAGGAATGAAAATGCTTTGTGCTTTGCAGTATATCCTGCCTTTTGACTCTTCTGACTTTGCATCATGTGATCATTGTTTATATGGCAAGCAGACTAGGAACTCGCATAAGAAGTATGGCATGTCACACATAGGTGAGCCATTGGCTCTTGTGCATTTTGATGTTTGTGGACCCATGCCCTATCAGTCACTAGGGGGTGCAAAGTACTTCGTTACATTTATTGATGACTTTTCACGTAAGGTTTGGGCTTATCCCATAAAGTAGAAGTATGATGTCTTGGTAGTATTTCACCATTGCTTACTTTAGCCAAGAACCAGTCTAGGCATAGACTGAAATGCCTAAGGATAGATAATGGGGGTGAGTATGACTAACGTGCTTTTAAGCAGTTTTGTAATGAGCACAGTATTAAGCATCAATTGACCGCCCCTTACACCCCTCCCTAGAACATTTTTGGGTTGAGGCAGTCTCTACTTTTGTGCATCTAATTAATAGGTCACCTTGCAGTGGTATTGACTTCCAAGTTGCAGACGAGGTATGGACAAGAAAGCCTTCCTCATATGCTCATTTGCGTGTCTTTGGATGTGAGGCCTTTTGCCATGTGCCCAAGGATAAATGCAATAAGCTGGATCCTAAAAGTGTGAAATGCATTTTCCTTGGCTATGGAGATGTAGGTGAGATGAAATATCATCTTTGGGATTCGCAGGTGCGGAAAGTTATCCATAGCTATGATGTTGTGTTCCATGAGGACAAAATGCATATGCAGCCTGAGAAAATTGTTGAGATATGCATGGTTATCTTTCAAGAGGAGCCCCTTGCTCCTGCACATCTAGCTAAACAGTCTGCACTAGCTAATCCTCATGGCCAAGATATTAGACATGATGTTAGACAAGATATTGGGCAAGTAGCACAGCCTACATTGAGGCATTCTACTAGAGATAGATGACCTTGTGACTGCTATGAGCCCTCCATAAATTATGTATTGGTTACAGATGCACGAGAGCCTCTCACCTATGATGAGGCTATACGTAGGGGTGATAGTTACTCTTGGGAGAGGGCTATGTAGTCTGAGATTGACTCGTTGCATAAGAATCATACGTGGGATTTAGTTTCCTTAACTAGTGGCAAGAGGGCTTTGCCTTGCAAGTGGGTGTATAAGTTGAAAAGTACCCTTGGACACCCCAGGCTAGCATACAAGGCCAGATTGGTAACAAAGGGTTTTAAGCAGGAGCATGGTGTTGACTTTGATGAGGTATTCTCTCTTGTGGTTAAGATGACCACCCTACGCTTAGTCTTGGCTTTGGCTGCACAACTTGACTTGGACTTGTATCAATTGGATGTCAAGATGGCTTTCTTACATAGGGACTTGCATGATGAGATTTCCATGGAGCAACCTAAGGGCTTTGTAGAGCCTCGTAAGGAATATCTAGTGTGCAAATTGAGGAAAAGCCTCTATGGCTTGAAGCAATCACCTAGGGAATGGTATCATAAGTTTGATGTATTTATGCAGTCACAGGGCTACATCCGTAGTGCTATGGATCCATGCTTGTACATGAAGAAAGCCCGTATGGATCTTTATTGATTTTGATACTCTATGTGGATGACATGCTTTTGGTAGGGAAAGCTCATGATGAGCTACATGCTTTTAAATCTCAGCTCAAGAAGAGCTTTGAGATGAAAGATTTGGGATAGGCCTCTCATATTCTTGGTATGTGCATTATGCATGATAGGCATCAAGAACTACTCTATCTATCACAGAGAGAGTACATTCATAAAGTCATTGAGCGCTTCCGTATGCAAGATGTAAAGTCTATTGGCTGTCCATTGCCTTCTCATGTGAAGGTATCACAGGCCGAGTAGAGGGCCGAGATGGCCAAGATTCCCTATGCATCCGTAGTGGGCAGTCTTATGTATGCAATGATAGCCACCCGTTCAGATATTGCTTTTGCAGTTGGTGTTGTGGCACGTTATATGGCTACACCTGGCAAGCGGCATTGGGATGCCATGAAGGGTATCATGAGGTACCTGAAGACCACTGTTGATATGTGTATATGTTATGGCAGCCAAGATACACGAGTCATGGGATACACTGACTCTGACTATGCAGGACATGTAGATAGTAGGAAGTCCACCTCTCTGGCTATGTGTTCACTTTTACTGGAGGTGTTGTTTCATGGATGTCTAGAGTGCAAAAATGTACAACTCTTTCTACTATAGAGGCCAAGTATGTTGTAGCCATTGAGGCTTGCAAGAAGGCCATTTGGTTGGGTCGTTTGGTTGTTGTCCTTGGTATTGCAAATCCTATTCCTACATTGCATTCGGATTCTATGAGTGCTATCCAGTTAGCCAAGAATTCAATCTTCCATGCAAAGATAAAACACATTGAGGTGAGGTATCACTTCAGTCGTGTGGTCGTTGAGGACAAGTCTATTGACCTTGTCAAGATCTCCATTGACCAAAATCCTGCAGACTTGCTTATGAAAAGCCTCTCTAGAGAGCACTTTGCCTTCCTTAGAAAGGCTGAGATGACATCTTTCCTCATCCTCTTGTATCTATGTGCATGTTGTGCTATCCTTTTTTTTTTCTTCTCACTCCTTCTCACTTATGCAGATTCACCTTTAAGTGGGAGGTTGTTAGGGGTAAAGGCGCCTCCACCTAGCTGCCCGTCTATTACTAGATTGATAGTACCCGCACCTGCACACTGCGCGACGGGTGCCCATCACTGTTACTTCATTCTTTATTCTTTTAATGACATTTGAATAAAGAGAAGGCCACTCACACATTGTGATTATTGGAGTTTCCACATTGTTTGTGTCTCTCTCTCTTGCTTTTGCTCCTTCCACCATAGCTCTTGCTCCCGCTCGTGCTTCCATTTTAGGGCTCACCTCCCTTCAAAAGCTGCTCAAAGACTTTAGAGACATACTTACCCCCATTATCTGACCTTAGGCATTTTAGCCTATACTTGGGACTGATTCTCGACCAAAGCAAGCTAACGCTGAAATGTAGCCAAGCCTTCCAATTTCTGCTTAATAGGATATGCCCAAACCTTATACATATAGTCATCAATGAAGATAATACAATATTTCACACCACCTAATGAGACTGATAGGGCATGGGACAACATATATCCGAATGAACAAGAGCCCATGACTCACCCATGTGTGTCATACTAGACTTTTTATGTGTATTGCGTGTTTGTCTGCCATATAAACAATGATCATAAGACTCAAAGCACTTATAATCAAGGGGTGAAAGATACTACAAATGGGTAAGCATTTTCATTCCTTTCAAGGATATATGTCCAAGGTGACGCTGCCATAGAGATACATGTGAAACTATATCCACTGCCGAAACATGGTCAATTGACCCAAATACAAGTAAGGGGTAGAGAGTATTGGACTTGGCACCACGTGCAATGACAAGATTCCCATGGGTAATCTTCCATGAGGAATCACCAAGAGAAACTACATAACCTACATCATCCAAAGTGCCAGCAAAGATAAGGCTCTTCATGAGAGCCGGTACATGATGTACATCATGAAGAGTAAACATGCAACCCAAACCAAGGACATTACTAATACCAACTATCTCTAATGTTAGGTCATTACCCAAATGGACAGATCCAGTCATAGTGCAATAGGAGTGAAAACACTCTCTCTCTATGGTGAGGGGTCACATGAAAGGAAGCCCTTGAATCTATCAGCCAACATTGAGTATACCTTGACAAAGCATCAATCACAACTCTGAAGTATCAAGAGAAGGAGCTGCAAGTATGAAATCATCATTAAAATCAATCTGTATAGCATTAATCTCTTCAATCTTAACACGACTTGCTAGGAATAATGCTACGATTATCAGTTTGATCCTATACTTTATTCTTATCCTTTTTCTTGCGCTTGTCTTTGTGCATTTTATGGCAAGAGTGCACTCTCTACATCTTGCAACTGTACCCCATTAGTAGGCATGTTGGCACACATAGTAGTAGAAAATGCATCCCATGATTCAGGTAATGTAAGTAAGAGGAACAAGGGAAGTAGAATACCCTTGAATTCAATCCCTTATGAATACCAATGAGACTGATAATGGAATGAAACTCATTTAAGTGAGCAAAAATAGAATCTTTTCTCATAAGTCCCATGTGGATTGACCATCAGAGACAATATTATAGAACACTTGCTTAGAGAGGGACAATATGATGGTGGACTTCTATAGCTCATCTAGTTTAGCCCAATACTCTATATCAATAAGTTTGGGCTTGACACCCTTATGTTTCAAAGGCCTAATATGCATTTTCTACACTAAAACTTGCCAGATTTGGGCCTTCCAGTAGTTGTGTTGGTGCGATCCATCTTGTCAATATTAAAGATAGCACAATCACTTGAGCCACCAGCCATAATGAAGGCAAACAAGTGCACAAATTGTCAAAGCATGCTATTGTAATTACTATAAAAAAAACCCTAAAACCAGTATTAAATCAAGCTGAAAACAAGGGATATTGACCAAGTAATGAACTGTCCACAAAATCAATGCAAAGAATTGTTAAATGGAGATGACTGCTCACATAAACAGTGCAGTAAATTGCAATTACAAGATGCTAAAAATGAAGTATAACAATAAGAAATCAATAACAAAGATGGGCAATCATTGATATAAGATAAACTATGACTACTAGGGAATAGCTCCAACTAGCAGTGAGTATAAAACTAAGATACATCCCATCGGCATAATCATCATGCATAGAGTGGGTCTCATGGGTAACAGAAGAGACCAACTAAAGGCACAATGGACTAAGTAATGTAATGGAAGCTCAATATATAACTAACCAAGATGCATACATCACTGACAACATCATGACAAAGATAGGTGTTAACCCAAGAGAAATGTTAGATTAGCCTACTAAGCATCACCTGCATACATAAAGCATGACAAGAGTATGTACATGTCACCAAGTACCACGGTCTCACTAGAAGACCTTCAAGCTCAACTACTTACCCAAATACTCAATGTAATATTTAAGTATCAAGTAGTGACTCCCACCACTGGAACACAAGTCAAATGCCAAATGAGCAAACAAAGCTCAAAAAACATAATGTGCAAGGCATTCATAAATCCAAGATCCAAGCAACATATATCCGGGAGCATCTGACCCAAGTAACTTGCAAAGCTCTTACTGGAGCATCAAATAGCCATACATAACAGTGTGGATGACAGCCAATGTCAAAATTCAAATCTCGAATTTCAACTCAAAAGCAATCCAAAAGCACAACCAAGAATGTAAGTTCAATGGTATACCCTAGTGTAGCATCCAAAATGCTTGGGAAGCATCAATAAGCAATAGCAATGAAGTTTCTCTTATAAAATAATATTAGCCTTGCTTATTACAGCAATTAAAAAACCTCTATAAACCTAGAAAAAGAGTGCTCAAATCAATCCCATAGCATTCCAATACATTGTCAGAACATCCCTAGATGATCCAACATCAAATAGACATCCCGAGAAGCATAAGTGATCTCTAGGCAATGAGTGAAGTGCTATCCTAAACTGTATGATAGCAAACTATCATAAATTGTGGGCAATGGCTAATCACGAGAGCTTCAAATGAGGCCTAACTCAGTCCTAGAGTGTTGAATACAATGCCAAGTGAATGTCCAAGAGTGCTCAAGAGCTTAGGAGCTAAAGATGAGGAGCAGATTGATTAGATATGGAGGCTAGAAAGCTCGCACAAATCAATTTGAACTATTGTCCACTCTTACTACCATTGTTGAGTTGAATGTGGCATTAGGGAAGCTCCAATAGGTCTCAGGGAAGCCCTGGAACAAGCCTCAAGTTACAAGAAGAAGTCAAAAAGAAGGTAGAGCTCAATGCATACCTCGGGGTGAAGAATCCATGGCTGCCATTGAAACTATGAGCTAAAGGTATTCTCCACAAGAGTTGAAGCAATGCCAGGTCAGGCTCGAGCTCTCAAAGAAGATGGCTTTAATACCGGTTGAAGGGAGTGAGCCCTAAAGTCAAAGCACGGAGTGGAAGCAAGAGCTATGATGGAAGGAGCAAGAGTAAGAGAGAGATGCACACACAATGTGGAAACTCCAACAGTCACAATGTGTGACCGGCCTTCCCTTTATTCAAATATCACTAAAAGAATAAAGAATGAAGTGACAATGATAAAAACATAGACATCCCTTCCTTTATGCAAAGGTCCATGAGTTTTTTAAGCCAACACAACCAAGTTGTAGGACTTTGCTTATCATAAGCACTACCCTTAGTCTCAATGGCATTGAAGTATACCTACTTTGACAATGACAGAATGATGGTAGACTTACATAGCTCATTAAGCTCTTCCCAATCATTTGTATCATAAAGTTTCTGCTTGATGCCCTCTAATTTCCATGGCTTGACTTGCTTCTTCTACGCCAACACCTGCCAAATTTAAGTATTTCAATACTAGAAGTTATTGCCATTCAACTTTTCTAGGTTGAAGATAGCATTGGCATTGGAAACATTTGAAGTACCTATCACTATGTCTGCCAAATAAAGAGAATACAAACTATTAGAAAAAGAGTAAATCAGTTCCAAAATCAAGCCAAAAAGCTTGCAATAGGAGGAAGACTAAGCCAATATACTACTATCCACAAGCAAAAAACACTTGAGTGCTAAAGACAAGTGTCTGCTCTCAAAAGAACTACTCAAACCTTATTATTAGAGAAGCTATTTAGTAAATAAACACGTAACCGTAGGCAAACATGCAAAAGAATAAGCTCTCACCACTAGGATATCAAGGTAGTAATTGAGATGTAGAATGCAATTAGCACTGTAAAGATAAAGTATAAACCACGGAGTACTAAAGGCTATCAAAACATCTAAGGTGTTAGGTACATAAATGCATCTCACAATGGATACCAAGCATGTATCCACCACTGACAACCCATTGACAATAAGTAGTACAAGGTGTTTGAATCAAAGGCAAATCTGCCCACATTCATAAACCTCTGTAGTGATAATATATGTATAAACTAATAAAGCATAAGAGAGTCTCCCACTGAGCCAAAGGAACTAAGCTCTACGAAGAAAATATCAAGTACTCTCACTAGAAGAAAATCTAGAGTATGCAAGAAATGGAGCTCAATGGATAGAGCTCATAGCATCTGGGTGCCCAAAATAAGCTAGGTATACATTTGGGAGCATATACCTTTAATAAGTCTTCAAGCCTACAAGCAAAATTTATTGAAGCAAATAGCCACTACCCAAATACAGCCACCTGAGCTCAAATCTAAGATGTAGAGCTCAACATAAGCATATATGAACACAAATAACAATGCCAAGCATCATATAACCATGTAGGAATTCAACACATAGATATTAATTTTATGAAAGCTCGCTATTCTTCAAACTTAAATTGCTTTGTTTCGTGTAAAACAAAGGACTAAAACTTATGTAGAATCAACTTTCTGGTTGCTTAGATTTGTAGTTCTTGTTATACTCTTCACCTCAATGCAATATCATATGTAAAAGTTGTGGTCCAAATATCAAAGTATTATCAATTAACCATAGCTATCCATGACTTCTACAACATGCTCTATATCCACTTAAAAATGGATAGAATTGCTCCAAACATAATTCTTGAAATGTATTTTTACTTTCTCATTTGTTGTGCATATATTTGAGAAGAAGAAAATGGAAGAAAATGCTAATTTCTCTTCTCTTGAAAGGCTTCAATATTGCTCAATCTATTTGAGCATCCAAAATCTCTTTTCGAGTATCTAAAGCCAACAAGCTATTTTGTATCATTTCCAACCAGTAGTGGCTATCCAAATCAATGTCGAATTGGGCTTTTGTAGCCCCAAATCGACACTGGCACAAGCACTTGCTTAACTCACATCTAGAATCCAACTATGAGAATAGTACCTCTATCAATGTGCAAACAGCAAGTGCCAAGCATCAACATCATTGAATGTCACTCTAATACTAGTTGAAAGGTGAAGCAAGAGTGGAAGCACAAGCAAAAGTAAGAGCTATGGAGGTTTAAGTAAGAGAGAGCAAGAGAGTATATGAGAACTCTAATAGTCACAATGTGTGACCTACCTTTCCTTATTCTATTGTCATATGAAGAATAAAGAATAAAGTGACAGTGATGGGCGGCTTACAGTATATAGGTGTATAGACAATAAGTATAAATAAATGTAGGCAACAAGAGACATAGGTGACCTTTAACCCCCCAATAAAATTTTCTCTCTCTCTCTCTCTCTCTTTGTAGCCCATACACTCTGCCTACAAAAATTGATGCTCTCATTGCTTATTGGTGCCACCCTATAGTCGCTTTGTCACCTCCATGACTTGTAGTTGTGGCACACCACCTCCACTTGCAATCGCGATATACCACCTTAGCACGCTTACTTTGTTGATTACTTGCTTTGTTGTTCGCCCACCTCCTTTGTGTGCCATCTTTGCCCACCTTCTTCTTCTACACCTAGTGTTAATTTGCTCCCACCTTCTCTCTCTCTCTCTCTCTCTCTCTCTCTCTCTCTCTCTCTCTCTCTCTCTCTCTCTCTCTCTCTCTCTCTCTCTCTCTCTCTCTCTCTCTCTCTCTCTCAACATGCACGTGCGCGTGCACACACACACACACACATAGAGGGGAGGGTGGGTTTGCAACATGGAGAGATGGAGACAAAGTGCAGAGGGAGGGAGCCCAATAGCCTATCACTCACTCACTCACACACACACACACACACACACACACACACACAGAACCTTTTTCCACTTTAATTCATAAACAAGTTTGGAAGATAACCTAGGTTTAGGAGGCCCTCTAAAGGTTCAAGGCCTCCCTGAGCCACAAGAAAATTAATGATATATATAGATATATAAATATTTCAAAATAGTTATTTCTACTTTGTATTCTCATATTATCAAAAAATATAAATATTTCTAAGGTTAAATTCATTTCCACTTTGAACTACAACAATGCTCTTTTGTCCTATCATGATGTGTTCTTAACGTGGGGAAAATGGGCCGCTTACATTAACTAGCAGTAACTTTTTATAGAGGCACCACCTTATCACCACACACTTGTAATACCATATGCTTTGATCAGAAATTCTACCAAAACATCACAAAACCTCCTTTGTTTAATCATGTGTTGATCGTAGTTATTTAATCGTGTGTGGGCAGTGAAGCAATCAACAAAAGTGCTATCAATAAAGCACCCACAACATCACTATAGATTTTTCAAAGTATGCATTGCCTATATTTAGTAAAAAACCTGCGACTCAATGAAGATATTAATATTACCTAATCTATGCTAGCTAGTTTGGCTTGCAAAGTTTCCTCATGAGCTTTGCACTTTTGTGAGCAAAGGAAGCATACGATTGCTTCCCTTTACTCACAAAAGAAGAAATCATGCACTTCACACATAAAATATAAGGTGTTTCATTCCTAATGTGTTAAATGTTAGGAATGTGATCATGCTATTTATTGAGGTTATTCACCGAAGCATGTAAATAGTCATACACATTTGTGCACTATGATAAGCAACATATGGCTATCTACCTGCAATAATGCATTCGCTTGTGAGATGTTGAATGTGTGAAGATTCTTTTTTTGTGTGTGTGTGTGTGTGTGTGTGTGTGTGTGTGTGTAAAACATGTGTATACATGATTTCTCTCTTTTAATTGAACACACACACACACACACACACACTCTCTCTCTCTCTCTCTCTCTCTCTCTCTCTCTCTCTCTTTTAATAGAACATAGGATATGATCATGGAAAGAGGAAAGGTGAGTCTTAGAAAAATTATATGTGTAAGTCTCTCCCTCCTTTTCTTTTATATATATATATGATATACGAAATGATAGACTATTTTAATGGTTTAACATGTGCATGTAATGTGTGTATACTCTAGAAACATCTACAAATACACATACATTGTAAAAAAAGAGTTGAATTTCTTTTTCTTATAAAATATATGGGATGAGATAATAATCTTAATGGTTGAACTTGTTGATGCAATATATACATATTGTAAAACCACACATAAATGCACATAGACTATAAAAACACATGTACACGCATATATGTGCAAACACATATGCATATACACATGCACACATACACATATACATACATGCTCATACACGTGTAAACATATATGAGTGAATATGGGGGTAGATAATAATTTCAATGATTGACCATGTTCATGCAATGTATACATATTGTAAAATCATACAAATGTATATATACTATAAAAACACATCAACAACACACACACAAAGGGTGGGACCAAGGAGAGAAAATGGATACACACTTATAAAACAAGCACACATGCACATATATAGAGACACGCACATCCATACATAAATATATACATATACATATACATGAAATGCATACACGCATCTGCATAGACATATATATGCATGCATACACATATACATACACATGTACGCACACACGCAAAGCATAGGAAAAAATAGGAAGAGGCAAAAAGATGAAAATATATGTGTGTATCATTCATATACATACATAAATACATAAAGTATAACACGATATAACATTATATTATGTTTTATTTTACTAATGTATACTATATATAATATAATCATATTATATATTATAATCTTAATTAACATAAGATATATATATTTACATCTATACTTGATATAGAGTGATGTTTATATTTGTTTATAATTTAATTCAAGACAATCATTATAATGTATGAGTGAAACATAATTATTATAATGAATAATGTAAGCTATATATTTTATGTATATATTCAAATATAATTTAATTATATATAATGAAATACAATTATATTATTGTAATATAATATTATCTAAATTATTTTTATAATATAATTATATAATTATCTTATAATGTGATTATAATAATTATTATAATATATATAATGAATCATCTTCTTGCCTCTCCTAGCTCATAGATTAGAAGCATCTATGTTATTTTCTCCCTTATCTCTCTCTCTCTCATATAAAGGAGGTGGTGGGGGAATAGGGACAATGAAATCCTACTACCCTCTTCCCCCCCCCCCCACCGGCCCTATCTTAGATGACAGAGGCGGCATAAGGCTACACTCTTCTCACTCTCTCTCTCTCTCTCTCTCTCTCTCTCTCTCTCTCTCTCTCTCTCTCTCTCTCTCTCTCTCTCTCTCTCTCTCTCTCTCTCTCTCTCTCTCTCTCTCTCTCTCTCTCTCTCTCTCTCTCTCTCTCTCTCTCTCTCTCTCTCTCTCTCGGAAGGGATGGGGTATAAGTACATGAAATGTGCATTAGGACGTGAATTCTCCTAACTGTTTATTGACATTTGTACTTTGAACCTCAGTGCAAGGCACCAAGGAGAATACTGACATGAAGCATTAGGAGAATCTAGGTGTGGAGCACCTAGTACTATTTATGCATCTCTATTTACAGATGCTAAAATTACAAAATACTAATTTTGATATGAGCACCACAATTCATTATTTTTCCACGATTATTTATAGGGAGATTTCATTTTGTCTCTATTAGCCTCTCCTTATTTTGTCCACTTTATTCTATATTTCTATATGCGTTGTAGTGACCCTATATATGTTATGATGATGTAACAATAAGGCACTATAGTACCCAAACTTGCCATAATAGAGAGTAGTTCTAGGTTTCAAGTAGTTTCTCTCGGCACATTGAAATGCAATTACTTAAGATACAATTCAACAAGCTCTCTCCTTGCTCTTTCGTTAGGATAGACTTCAAGCTCAATGTGTAAACATTGTAGGTTAGTGGATACAAAGAATTATTGGGTTTGTAAGAGACTTTGAAGAATGGCCATTTTGTTTGGTTAGATGTTAAATTTGGGTGCTTAAAGGTTGCTTGTGCCTAGTTGCTTATTATTACTTGTATGCATACCCACACGCATGTACACTGTAGATGGCAGGTGCCCACCATCACTATTGTTTCATTCTTTATTCTTTTAATGGACAAAGGGAAGGTAGGACACGCTTTGTGAAAGTTGGAGTTCCCACATACCAATCTCTCTCTTTTTGCTTGAACCTCTATAGCTCTTATTCTCTTCTTGCTTCCAGCTTCCACTCACCTTTCAACTGGTATCAGAGCAGGCATTCAAGGAGTTTCATTGACCATTTGCTTTGGATTGTGAAGAAGCTTCAGCTCAAGGTTTCATGGCAGCCATCGTTTCTTCTTCACGAGGTATGCATTGAATATTTCCTTCTCTCGGCTTGCTTTAGCTTGCTCCAAGATACTTGAGGACCTTCTGAAGGACATATTGAGCATTGAAAAGATTTCCTTGAGCTCCATTAGCTTTAGCCATGGCAATAGACTCATCAACAATAACATCATGAATTGTACTTGGTTGTTCGACCCCTTTTCTTTGTAGTCATTATCTTACCTAAAGCTTCTTCTAGAACTCTCGGCTATTGTTGGATAAACACACTAGCACTTGTCTTGGCATCATTGGCTTCCATTTGGTTGTCATTTGGAGTATTTGAACCTCTATGATTGTTGTAATACATAGCAGACATGTTGCATACAAGTTCAAGACAACAATCTCTTCACTGTTTGAGCTTCATCAATGATCATATGCTCATGTATTGGTGCTAGGATCATCAATGGATGTATTGAGGTGATATTTGGGATGTATTAAGCTTCCATAGCTTAGATTTAATAGGATTTTACTGATGTAATAATAGTTTGGACAAGAAGGATTCAACAGTGAGCTTCATACTTTGAACGTCTACATATGCTTCGGGTATGCCACTTGGCTACAGTGATGCTTAACATTGATCTACATGCCCGAATAGGCTTATGACACGCTTTGAGGCTTAGATTTTAGCTACACTTGATGTACTTGAGTTTTGGTCATTTACTTTTGTGATTATTCACTTTTACAAGTTGAAGTCACATTGGATGTATATACTTCTGAATGTATTTATGATATACTTGGGCTTCCTCGATAATATGCCACTTATGTCTTGAGCTTTGCATGCTCATTTTGGATTTTGGATTTGCTTCCAATGGGAGACACTTGTATTTACTTGGCGAATCTTGGTTCTTTGAGACAATGGGTCTCATCTGACTTATGTCTATGCTCTCACGTATGCTACTTGATACAATTACTTCCACTTGTGGGCTAGTTTGATCTTGTATGCTTTGGAAACTAGCACTTACTTCTGTTAGCAATTTGTAAGTGATGTAGACATACATATTGGTGATGTAATGAGTGCCATTGCTCTTTGCTCACTCAATTGTGAAGTTCTATGTAGTTTCTCTTGAGATCTTTTACGTACATAATGTGTATGATTATGGGATGTATTGTCTACTGACATTTTGAGTTCTTAACAGTCTTTTGTACTATTGGTCTATGCATAGTCACTACTAGTTGTACTATTTATATCCTGCTTGCTATCCAGATATTCCTAGTAGTAGGAGCTTGCTATTTTATCTATTTTCCCATAGTTGGATTGGCATACACTACTACATTTATTACAATGGTGATGTAATTACTATTTTGAGCATCCTCTTGGAGAGCAAATACTTTACTTTAGCATTCTACCGATTGCAGTTTGCAACAAGCTATACCCTCTTTTATTCTCGCCCTTTTGTTTGCCCTTTGACATGATCATTTTTGGGGTTGCTTTGTTGTAATTATAGTATCCCATAATCTTGTACTCTATAGCCATTGGTGGTTGTTATGGCAAGTACTTCTTATACATTAGCTAATAGTGCTATTTCAACATTGGAAAGCTTGATAACAATAACTTCCAATATTGGAAGATGCAAATATGGCAAGTATTGTTACAGAAGAAGTAGGTTAGACCATTGGAAAGAAAGGGCATAAAACCAAAAGTTTAGGATAGAGATGATTGGAATGAGCTTGATAAGTTGTGCAAGTCCACTATCATACTATCTTTATCCAAGCAAGTGTATTTTGACGTTGTCTCTACTGAGGATGGTGTATATGATTTATGGAAGAAATTCCTTGCTCTTTATGACAAGCAAAGTCCTACATCTCAGTTGTAGAGTGGTTGAAGACGCTTTTGAACTTTTGCATGAAGCAAGGCACCCCTATGTCTACCCTATTGAATGAGTTTCACTCTATTTTCAGCCATCTTGTTTCATGAGACATCGAGTTTGAGGATAACATAAAGTCTTTGTTCTTGCTTGTCATGTTGCCTGCCATGAAATACATTTCATACTTCAATGAGGGCTAATCCCCTTAAGGGAGGTTTTAAATGTAGTGATGTAGAGAGTGCTCTACTGAAGACAGAAGAAGTAAATATGAAGAATATTGATGTGACCCACACTTCTCATGTACAGATTGTTAGAGAGGCATAAATGATAACTTAAACTCATTGCCAATCCAACAATAAGTCTTGTAGTCTAAGTCTTATTTGACACGTCATTATTGTGGGTAGTAGGATCACATTAGGTCATAATGTTATAAATTGCACAATGCTAGGCACAATGAGAAAGATAAGGGGAAAAGTATAGGAAAATGCAAAGTCCACTAAGATTGCACCTAAGTCTAGTGTGAAGATAGAGAAGATAAATGCATTGGAGTACATTTCTAATGAATAAATTCTTGCAACTTCATCTCTTGATGCTACTCAATTGACCAATGCACCATCTGCTTACTCTTAGTGTTAGCTTCTTGATTCGTGGCTTTCTTTCATATTATCTTGTATCACCATTGATCTCATAGCTATCATATCGTTACATGTTCTGTTAGAATGGGAGATGATACTACATTGAATATCATTGGTATAGGTGAATTTATACTATAGTTTGGTACTGGTGCTCCTTTTGTGCTTTATGGTGTACCTTATGTCTCAACTTTGATGAAAAGGCTTATTTGAGCTGGACAATTGAATGATGGTAGGCTGTATATATCTTTCGGTGATTCTTTATGGAAGATCACCATGGTAGTCTTGTTTTCGCTAGAGGTGCTGAGGTTGGCAGCCTCTACCCTTTACTTATTTATGGGTTTGTTGACCATGTATCGGATGTGACCAATCTTTTGCATGGATCTTTATGGCATCACCGCCTTGGGTAGATCTCTTTGAAAGGAATGAAAGTATTGACATGTTTACAATATTTTCCACTCTTGGATTATTCTTGTTTTGATTCATGTGATCATTGTCTTTATGGCATGCAAACTCGTAATTCACAAAAGAAGTATGGTTCTACATGTGGTAGTGAGTCTTTTGGCTCATGTGCATTCAGATGTTTGTGGCTCCATGCCCTATCAATCCTTGGGTAGCAAAAAGTATTTTGTTACATTGGTAGATGATTATTCGCATAAGGTTTGGGCTTATGCCAAATGTTTGGGATATGTTTCAATACTCTCTTGCCATGGTTGAGAACTAGTTTGGATATAGACTAAGATGCCTACATTCTAACAATGGTGGAGGTGAATATATATCCAAGGCATTTGAGAAGCTATGCGACGAGAGGTACAAGTCAAAGAGTATCCTTGGTCACCCTAAGCTAGCATATAAGTCCAAATTGGTTGCTAAGGGCTTTAAACATGAAAAGGGAGTTGATTTTGATGAGATCTTCTCTCCAGTGGTCAAGATGACTACCCTAGCTTGGTCTTGGCCTTGGTTGCTGTATTGGATTTGGATATATATTAGATAGATGTTAAGACGACTTTTCTACATAGGGATTTGCATGAGGACATTTATATACATCAATCTAAGGGCTTTGTGGAAAAAGGTAGGGAATACAAATTGAAAAAGAGTCTTTATGTGCTCAAGCAAGTACCTAAGGAGTGGTACCATAAGTTTGATACTTTCATGCATTCATTGGAATATTCTTGTACTAATATGGTTCATTTTTAGACAAGAAGAAGGCACGCGATATTAACCTTATTATCTTGGTGCTTTATGTTGATTATATGCTTATAGTTGGGAGTGCTTATGTTGAGTTGGATGCCTTAAAGACTCAATTCAAGAGGAGCTTTGAGATGAAGGATATGGGACAAGCCTCACAAATAGTTAGTATGTGAATTATGTGTAATCACTCTAAGGAACTTATCTACTTATCCCAAAAGGAGTATATTTATGGAGTACTTAAGAGATTCCATATGCAAGGTCATAAGCCTATTGGCTATCCTTTACCTTCTCATATAAAAGTTAGTCATGCCAATTCTCCACAAATGAGGAGAGGGCCAAGGTAACAAGGTTCCCTATGCATCATAGTGGGCACTTTGATGTATGCCATAATAGCCACTCATCCTAACATAAAATTTTCTATGAGAGTTGTTGCATGCTACATGGCTACACCTAACACATAACATTAGGACATCGTGAAGGATATTATGAGATACCTTAAAGGTATTATGAGATACCTTAAAGGCTCTATAGATATGTGTGATTGCTATGGTAGCTAGGATACATGAGTCATGGGTTATACTAACTTAGATTATGCAGGACATGCAAACAATAAGAAGTCCACCTCTAGGTATGTATTTACCTATGTTGGAGGTGCTATCTCTTGGATAACCATGGGGCAGAAATACATGGCATCGTCTACCAAGGCTGAGTATATTGCATTCATTGAGGCTTGCAAGGAGGCCCTATGGTTAGGTTGTTTGGTTGTAGATTATGGTATGACTATGACTCCTACATTGTATTTGGATTTTATGAGTGCCATCATGTTTGCCTATAATCCAATCTTCCATGCAAAAAAAAAGCACATTGAGATGCACTATCACTTCATCAAAGAGATGGCATGGGACAAGTCCATTGAGCTTCTCAAGATCCCTACAAGTACGAATCCTATAGATCTACTCACTAAAAGTCTCCCAATAGAATGCACACCATCCTTGGGAGGTTGATGGGGATAGGATGAGATGGCATCTTTCATCATCCTTGAAAAGATAGGGGGAGAGAGAGGAAGCTTGATTTCTTATAAGACACAAAACACACAAAGAGAATGCACACAAGATAGGAAGTTGAAATCCTAGTCTTTCTTCTTCTTCTTCTTCTCTTTCACTATTTGAGTTTACCAAGAATAAGAGAGAGTACAAAATACATAATATACAAGTTGTTCATAATGTGTACATGCTAAGTAGAAAGATGACTAGATAAATATCTTGTAACTCAAGTAGGTGGATTAACTGATGTCATAACTGATGTCAAGCTATAAAGTATCATTGGAATAATATACCAATGCGGGTACCAACCACATCAATGATATGAATGTGAAAACAGTCAACCACATATTTGAGTGTCAACTTGACATCTCAATACTTCCCCTCAAGCTTAACTTCATGACCTGTACTCCAAGTAAGCTTTGAAAATATCAAATCTTTTCTACTCATAGAGCCTTAGTGAAAATATCTACAACCTGCTTACATTATGAGATCAATGTCACTTGCCAAGACCCACTCTCTAATGAAATGGTAATGAATCTCAATGTGTTTTCTGCATGCATGAAATATTGGGTCTCTAGCCAACTGTATACTACTCATGTTGTCACAATAAGTGATAACTCTATTGTCTTTTTGTATCCCCAAATCATTGAGTATTGAATGTACAATATTAAGTAAATGATTGTTTGCATATTTATCATGAGAGAATGCATGTCTTGCATGTTTTCCAAAATTTTATACTTCACATACTTTTTGAATATCAGCAACTTTGAACTTAGGCAAGCCCATCACAATTTCATGTGATTTTTAAATTGTTGCTATTGGCCATGGCTTGGATACACTATGTTTGCCCTTAGCATGGTATAGAACCTTAGTCTTAGTAGTTTCCATTATGAAGTAGACTTAAAATGCCTCATGAAGTTGTATGCCTCATCAAGTGTAGTTATGTCGGCATTTTTCAGTATGTATGACCTAAAGAGGTATTATGGGTATCTCATGTTTTTTTGCTTATTGTTGCTAATGTTTATGACTTGTTGTATGATGGATATTCATGATGATATATGAGATCCTGACAGATCGTTCCATGATTCTCTGTATTTGTATCTATTTTCAACATATTCTCTTATCTATATTTTAGATTTGCTAATTATTAGTATTGTAGTATGTATTCCCATGTCTTTATGTCATTATTATCTGAGTTTTCTAAGAGTTACATGATGTAGTATTAGGTATTTTCTGCACTATCTACAGTAGTGAGATGTATTTTCATGTGAGACACTAGAGTCCTATTATGCATTATGCATAAATTAAGGGCTACAA
Source organism: Lygodium microphyllum (assembly GCF_053477565.2). Classification (NCBI taxonomy): domain Eukaryota; kingdom Viridiplantae; phylum Streptophyta; class Polypodiopsida; order Schizaeales; family Lygodiaceae; genus Lygodium; species Lygodium microphyllum. The sequence goes on from NC_141147.1 coordinate 121,858,357, forward strand.
CACTTTGATGATCCTGTCATTGTCATCTTGAACCTTTGGTTTCAAGCTCTATGAAAAATAACTTTGTTTTATGGAAGAAAAATGAATTTGTTGTATGCAATTCAAAGGGTTTTCTGTGTCTATATCATGTTATTGTTTCTCTATATCTCTACTTTAAAACACTTGCAAAAATGATATTGTTTGATGGCATAAATTCAAATTTCATGTATGAAGTAGTGATACATTTCATATATCAAGATGATGCAATTCTATCATTGATGTTCTCCTATATCTCTCATTTTATAACGTAATAAAAAATGCCTCTATTTGACTCTAGAAATCTGTAAGTTTTTTGTCACAACCTAAAGCAGTGACAATTGCTTGAAGCAATGATATAGTACCTGAAGCAGGATGATACAATTCACAAGGTTAATTTTGCCTTTTTGCTTGTATAATGGACCATTACTTTGTTATTTTTCTAGCAGCAAGTCTTGATAATTGCAAAAACCATTAGCAAAGCAATAGTAGCATGTGTTTCAAAATAATACAAGAGGAGAAGCATGAAAATTTTCAAACCTCAATGACAATAGAGATAAACTATTTACAAAGAACTTTCAAAATGCAAGAATGATTTCAGGAATACCCTCTTTGTAACACACTCTGGCTAAATTTATTGAGAAAGAGGAAGCAATATCTTTCGCCTACTAGAGGAAGCCTATGTAAGAATGATTTCAAGAATACCCTCTCTATAACACACTTTGGCTAAATTTACTGAGAAAGAGGAAGCAATATCTTTTGCCTACTACAAGAAGCCTATGTAGGATTAACGAGAGAGCATTTGGGTTTTATTTTCAATTTTGGAGTTTAAAAATTCAATCCGATTAATTATAATGGGTAAATAAAAGGAGAAGAAAAAGTGCTACAAAGTTTATTTTGAGTCTGGACATATTTTAAAGAATTGTTCTTATATTCATGGGTTTTGTGAAGAAGGAAAATCTTGCAAGTATTTCTTCATGTTTGATTTACATAATGAGTTTGATGGTATCTACATGAGGTTTTCATCAAAAGCAAAGAAGGGTTCAAGTTCAAAGATGGATAAAGCATGGGAGAAGTTGGATTCTTTTGAGAACATTCTTCATTATGCTTATTAATGGCATGATGATCATGAAGGCAAGAAAGTCAAGTCTTGTTCAATTGTTAAGCATATTAGGAGATTGCTCACAGCAATTGACACACTCAAGGATAAGTATTATGATATTTTGGATTGAGATTCTGATTCAAGTTCACGTGATGATGATGATTGGTGCTCTTTACCCGTGGTCTTGCCAAAGTTTGAGATAAAGAGTATAAGAGAAGACAAGAGTCAAAGAAGCCAAGAATCCTCAAGTGCCCCAAACCCAATGAAGCATCTTGCCAACGAGAGAGTGGATCGTCACACACTTTGCATCAATAATCTCAAGGTATTTTCCATATTTTGGTTTTTTACAAACTCTCATTATCAATCTCCAATCAACTTTAATCAAGAAGAAAAAAAGCAAGAAGTTATCAGCAATGAAGATGATTAGATTGGTGATCAAGAAGATCGATTATGTATTCAAGAAGATGATGTTGTTATGGATGATAAGTTTGAGGATCATAATTTTTGAGGATGTCATTGTGGGTGATTTTCTTGGTTCTCTTATTGATGTTAAGGGAGATAATATAGCTATTAAGGTGGATTTCAATGAAGGAACTTTGCAAGAACTTAAAGAAGTGCCACTACTCATAGTACAAACTGCACCATTTATGCAGGATACCCAGTTTTCCAACATGCAAGATAATATTTCAAGTCATTGCATTGCTCAATCTGAAGAACAAGTCAATGTTTTGCTAAAAATTCCGGGATTGCAAGATTAGCACTGCAAATTCTTTGAAAGAAGGGCAAGATTACAAGATTGGCACTAATTTCCTTTGCAAGAGTTGGTTAAATATCAAGAATTGCACAATGCAATTAGTTTGTATGGTATTTATGAAATTCCACATGAGGTACACTACTCTACAATTCAATCTGCAATTGAGGTGGTTCATTGGCTTTCTATTGAGCTTGAAAAGGAGAGAAATGTGGCAAAAATTGTAGTAATTGAAGCTTTGTCTTTTATTAATTGGCTTCAAGAAGAAAAAGTATTACTATAGTAAGAGGTTTCTCAAGTGAAGAATGCAATGGATTTCCAAGTTTCTCATTGTTTTGAAGTCATTAATACTCTTGAGGAAGTTGTTCTACAAAAGAATAATGAGATTTTTTATTTGCATACATAGTTGGTATTTTCTCATGCTTCAAGTCAAGATGCTATTCTTGAGGATCTCTATGCATTGAATTATTAAGTTGTTGATGTCAATTCAAATTGATGTTTTTGAAGTCCTTGAGGTCTCTGATCAATCTATCATTAAAGTTGGAGCATTTGGAAGTATGCATATACCTACATTTGATATCTATGCAATTCATGTTATAGCAGGAATGGTTGATGTTATTCATGCTGATTGGTTTTTGAGCATTAAAGTGATGATTGTGTATGAGGTAGATGCATCTAGCAAGAGTATATTATAATTTTTTGTATCAAGAAGTGATTCATTCTTTTACTCACAAAGTGATTTTTCAAGTTTTCAAGAAATTGCAACAAATCAGGAGCATTCATGTTTCTTGAAAATGTAAAGAGGATTATAGAATGCACTACAAGAACCTAAATTTCTCTAGGAAGATCTACAAGAACCTAAATCTCAGCAATTCCTACAATAGGACTTTGAATTCCTGCAATAGCAATGTAAGCAATTTACATTACTACAATTCCTATAGCAGCAACCAAATTTATTATAATAGCAACTTACATTTTTCTTGTATCTATAGCAACAAGCTAAATTTCTCCATTACCTACAATAGCAAGCTAAATTTCTCCATTACCTACAATAGCAAACTAAATTTCTACAGTACTACGTGCAACAACAAGCTAAATTCTTGCAGTTCCTACAGTAACAAAATGTACTACAACAAGTTGAAAAACAATCAGAAGTGCTACAACAACCATAAAAACAGCAAATACAACAAGCACATGATGATCATTGGTTTCAAGATTCAAAAGTCAGTAGAATACAAGTTATTATGGATTATCTTATATATTTCTTTCAAGATGCAATGTCTTATTCAAGATCCAAATTGTGTGGTACATTGCTATATATTTATTATGATGAAAATGCTAGAGCATCATTGACATATTTTTGAGACAATACAATTATTCTTGCATTTGGAGTAGTAATCTACTTCTTCAATTATGGTTTTATATCTTTATTCTCTACTATATATTGTGGATGTCATTCTATATTATGAGTTCTTAGCCCTGACATAATGTATTGAAATGGTTATACTATAGAATTATGGCTCATTATATGTCATTAGAGTTGAAGGCACTTTCCTTCTAGCTATAATGCAAGCTCCTATTATGTATTCCACATAGATTAGGGGTTGCAACAACTGCACATTTACGTGGCCTATACATTTATGCCAAATGTCAATATCAACCACAACTCCTGGATCTTGTATAACTGTTGCAAATTTTAACTTGGGTACATTTACATCTAAGGTAAACATTATTTCCACATGCTTACCTTTTGTAACCAATTAACATCCATTTCTGAAATCATCTACAAAGTAACCATTTTGATTGAACTTTACGTGCAAACCCTATTCAACTATTTACCTAAAAACCATGTTCTTTATGATATTAGGCGCATGTAGCACATCAACTAAACACTTAACTTTTCCATCATGCATAGATAATGGAACATTTCCCCATCATAAGATGGGCCATCATGCAACTATCAATTCTTGCATTCAGATTAAAAAAGAGTGGCGATAGTCGGGCCTCTTCTATCGTGGGCTTTTACTTGAGTAAAATCCTAGGTACCCTAAGGTAATTACATGTAGTAATAAAGGCAGGGTTGGGATAGAATGAAAACTTGTCGAGGAAGTGTGTGATAGATGGGTAGATATCCCGCTCAGTGAAGATTATGCACTCCTTTAGACTCCCTACATTCACATTGTAGATCCTTGAAAAATCATAACTGCTATACACATCCGGGTTATAATCTACTCCTATTCTCTGTAGATATGGCATGTAGGTGGGATCATTGTGCTTGTCTAGTATGGTGTTGTAGAAGGCCATCCAAACATCAAGGTTGGAGTCCCAAACAGGTCATCGCCATTTCGGTTGGACTTCGTATCCGCTGATGGTCTTTGAAATCTCCCAAACCTTAACTTGCCAATAATGCGTGGACTCTCTCTGCCACCTTGTAGGTTGTCTTACTCTTTCCTTTCTCCATCTATTCCCTAGTCATTGGGCGAGCATGATCGCATGCTCCACCACTCTTAGATACAAGATCCTATCTAAGAAGTGAGGGTAATGGAAGGAGAATTCGAATGGTTAGCATTTGTTCTCCCACTGCTCCCAAACAACGAGTTCATGGGCCCAATTTATAGGATAATATTCTTCTCTTTGTGGAATCTGGACCTCAACAACTTACTCTGGTCTTGCTTGGAGTCTCCCTCATAACCCCCAAATTTGTGCAAATTTAGGTACACAAGTATAATCTTCATCGACAAATGTTATGTAGTTTGATAATTTAACTTTGTAACTTCATTGCAAAATTTCAAGATAAGCATTGTAAAAGGCATGAGTGACAAATATAAAGTCATGGCCTTGAGATGTGTGTGTGTGTGTCATTCTTCCAATTTCAAAAGTTGAGATGTTGTTTTATTCTCAATAGTCAAACCTTCTTGTTCTAAGGTTTCAAGAAAAAACCATGTTAGACAAATATTCTAAAGAAATACAAAAAGGAAGTGGGAATGAGGAGTTGTGTGATTTTGGGGGAAAAGTGGTTGACAGAGGTGGTTGCAACCTCCTTTTCTCTCTCCTTTATCTTCCTCTTGCACGTATCTTCTATTCTCTCTTGCACTGGCACAACTCTTGCTCTCTTTCCTTTCTTGTGCTTTCTTGTCTCTTTTCATCTATGGAAGAAGGAGAGAGTGAGGATGAAGATGATGGCCATATTTCTTGTGTGCCAGATTCTTGTGTGTGTGAGCATGGCTTCTTGTTGAGGGGAAGGGTGTTTCTTGCATGTTTTTGAGGGCACATGTCTTGTAGATGCCACCATGAGGCCTGCTCTTTTGGTAGATTCAGTGCATTCCAAGGGTTCATCAATAACAAGGAAGACAATAACGAGATCTAAGTTAGGAATAAATCCACTAATAGGAGAAAACCCCGAGAAGCCAGATACAACTTGAGAACTAGAACTTGAAACAAACAACTACAAACTGTTAGGTGGCAGAGAAGGGAAAGAGAATTGACATGATTAGGGATGCAACTTTACTCGATCTGATCAATCTGATCGACATTTTAGTTGCTCAAAAAACTGCCAACTGTTGGGGGTAAAGGCGCCTCCGTCTAGCAGCCTATGTATTACTACACTAACAGTACCCGCCACTTCATACTGCAGGTGACAGGTGACCATTACAGTCACTTATTATTTATTCTTTTAGTGATAGTTTGAATAAAGGAATGCCTGGCCACACATTGTGGTTGTTGGAGTTCCCATTTCTTGTCTCTCTCTTTCTTGCTCTTGCTCTCCCACCATAGCTCTCGTGTGCAAGCTTCGATCCTTCTCACCTTTCAACTGGTATGAGAATAGGTTCCTTGCGAGCGCTTCCCGGCCTTCCCCGGCATCTACACGAGGTATGAGAGCTTGCTTCTCACTCAATTCTCAGCCATTCTTTGACATGAACAACAAGGTTTCATAAAGAGATAGCCATAGCTTCCATAATTGAAGCTTGTTCTCTTCACCTCTTGCTTGGACTTGTCCTAGGCTTGTGTAGGCCTATTGTAGGCCTTCATTGGGCTCTTGCTTATCCCTTACCCACGTTGATTTGGCCCTTTAAGTACAGTAGCATGCTCACATTCTATTTACGCCTGTTTGCAAAAATGGCTCAAAAATCACTCTATTTGTCATATCTCGGGCATTCGGAACCCGATTCAGGCAAGGTAAGAGTCTAAGTTGGGGTTTTGGCATGCTCTGAACACGATGGTGATGTTGGATTTGCCAAATTATGATGATAAAATATTTTACAACATATTTCAGGTCTGAGATAGAATGTATTTGTATGCCTATGGCTTATGTGATGCTTCTACTGATGTCTATTGATACCGGATCACTTGTGGATGCTATGCCTCTTATATGAGATGCATTTGGAGCTGATTTAGCTCAGTCATTGACTGTTTTGAACAGTGTCAGATCTGGCCAAAACAGGGCAGCACTTATCTCTTGAAGTCTATGCTTGCCGAGGTTGATCACTTGATGCATATTGATGCCCGGATGATGTCTACATGTATGGAGATGCTACGTTAATGGATTGCCATCATTTTGGTACTGATTTCAGGCTTGAAATACTCAGTCTAGAGCAGTGAATGTCTATTGTAAATAGTTGGCTGAAGCTATTCTACTCATGTATGCTTATCCCTATGCTATTTGGGTCATGTCTTGGAGATGTACATTGATGTATTGACCATCGGGGATTGGAAAAGAGTTTGGCATTGATTCTTAATCATTGGTTTAGCTTGAGCTCCTCTTTCCATAGCATTCGAATATTTATCCTGGATGTATCTTGGTACTTATCGATCTATGCTTGACTGCTTTGGACATGCACTTATAATCATGTCACCTACTTATGTCAATTACATTGTTTGAGCTTGGATGCTATTGGAGCTTTACTTGGGCTTGACATTCGATTGTCTAGAGCATATTTTGGAGATTTATTGGCTTGCCAGAGTTTATTTTGGGATATACTTGATGTCTATGGATGCTACATATGAATGTCACACCGCCTCCATGTCCAGGATGTCTCATTGATGCTTGATCTTGGACACTTGTCATTGGTGCTTGTACATGCTTTGTTCGAGCTTTGTTGCTTGATATTTATGGCCTTTGTGCCAGTGGGAGCGTCTTTGGATGATTGACAGACATTGAGCAGGCGGTCTATGCTATTTGAGCTTTTGAGACTATTTGGGATTTCTTATCCTTTGGGATGATGCATGGTTCATATGTCTTGGTTCCTTCCGATGCTTATGAGCTGACCCTTTGACTTGGGTCTCTTTCCTTGTGAGCTGACACCTACTTGTGTCAATTCTTGGTAGTGGCAAGTGTTGGGGTAAAAGTCCCTTGGGCCTGCCCGTGTACAATGACCGCCCATATTCTTTATTCATATATATATATGTATGAAAGTGCAATAAGGCTGTCATAACATTATTGACAGCACCTACATTGTGTGTGCTCTTCTCTCGTGTGTCTCCCCCGCATCTTCTACATCCCTTTCAACTAGTATCAGAGCCACTCCTTCGCGAGCTCTTCCCAGCATCTACATGAGGTATGAGATCTTGTTCTCTCTCATTCACTTCGGTCCACACAGGTACAGCAGGGTTTACAGGTTGGGGCAACCATTGATGAGCTTCCCCCTTGAAGCTTGAAGCTTCCGACCTTGCTTGCCTTGTTGAGGCTTTGTTTGGGCCTTCATTGGCACCTATTGAGCCCCCTTGTGGCTCCCTTGAGCCCTCCCTTTAGGACATTTTGTGCCATTTTTGGGTAGGCCCTAGACAGCACGTGATCATTCTCCAACTCCCTCGCCCAGTTGGCTACTCATTGGCACTTGATCTTGGTCCATTGGACCCCCCGACACTTGGCATTTGACCTCGGCACTTGTTATTTGACTTGCCATTGATTTGTGGGCTGATTTGCTTCAATCTAGGACTATTCATAGACAGTTTATAACAGTGCTACATTAGCATTTTATGTTTGGGCCACATTGGCATTGACATTGGTCGCTCGATTGGTCCCGAATGCTGCCCGAATGATGTGGAAATGTATGCCTATCATGTGAGATGGTTTTGGAGCTAATCTTGCTCAGCCATTGACTATTTTACATAGTCCACAGGCAACCCAAAACAAGGTAGCCCCCTGTCATTACATTTTATGCTCATGCTACATGGTCATTTGATGCCCGATTATGCCTGTTGGTGCCTATACATACGGGAATGTATGCCTATGGTTTTGCCTATGGATTTTAGCTTGGATTGAGCACTGATTTACTCAGTTTACAGAGGTTATATGCTGCTAGAAACTTTAGGGCTGAAGCTATTTATGCTACAGTTGGGTGTGGGAGCTTTCGCTCAACCGCCAAGACCCACGGACCGCTTATTGTTTCAAGCGTTCCAAGCCGAGCACTAATAGCTACCTCTCACATAGCCGATGCACCATCCACATCTACGGGTGTAGTGAGCTTACCTCCATGCCATTCGAGTTACCTCCTCTCCCGCGCACTTCGGTAGCTCCACGATCCAAGTGCAAGCTTCAAGCAAGTTCCATCCTCAAGATCCATGCTCCAAGCTCCATTGCTGCAAGCAAGACAAGAGAAGAGAAGAGAAGAGAAGAAGAGAGGAGAAGATGGAGAGCTTCTCCTCCTCGGTCCCTCACCCTCACACACTCACTCCCTCACACTCTCACACTCCCTCTCTCAAGCACAAGCTCAAGCAAGCAAGAACAATAAGAAGAAGAAGAAGAAGAAGAGGAGAGCTACTTTTGGCCACACACAAGAATGAGCTTTTCATTCACTTTTCAACTTTATATACAAAACCCTAAATCCCTTTTGGCCGGTCATCCCCTTTTCCCCTTTTTTACATGGCCGGCCATAGCCTAGGCCCCTTTTTCCCATTGTCCTTCTATCTTCCTAGCTTCCTTTCCACCACCCGTCTACATTTACAAATTGCACGGGTGAGAGCCCGGCGCTCCTTGAATTAAACCATGATTTGCTTGCGCTCTTTTACAAAAGTTTTGACTTGCGCTTTTCCTTGTGCGCCTTTCTCCCTTATTTAGGACTCTTCTCCTTGTGCTCTTTGTCCACCTTCGTTCGTTTGAGGGTTAACATTACCCCCCTCCTAGATGAGTGCCAGTCCCATGGCACTCACCGTCGTAGGTAGCAAGCGTTTAGCATGCACCGAAGACGTGGGTGGCAAGGACGTCTGTGGTTGCCATGGCAGAGTGTTGGTAGTGGTGGAGAGGAAGGTCATTGAGGGCACATTGGTGGGTTGAGTGGTAGGTGGCAAGGCAATGGGAGTTGGTGGTAGGGCTATTCTTTGGGGGGGGTTGCACTGATGGAGTACAAGTGGTGGTTTGTTGGGGATACTGTACATGCTGATCCTTGGCAAGTTTACAGGGTGATAAGATAGGAATTCAGAGTTGAGTGTTGATGAAGAGCAAACGACACCTTCATTGGAGTCTTCAATACCTGCAATTTAAAACCTCTCATGTGGTCTCTCCCTAAGGGGTAATGCTAGTCTTTTTATCGTGCACAAGACATATTTTGATTAGTTTGGGAGACAGGTGGACGAACTCTAAGCAAGCTGAGAGTATTGTCCTGGACTTGAGGACCCAAACTGTGTATATACTTCAGTGCAGATATGATGTGAGTGCTCGTGCATACTTAGATATTATGTAGTTAGAAGACCGCAGGCTAGTTTCTCGGAACAATGTGTTGATGAAGCAAAGTTGTCCATGTTGAGAAGAAGTACACGGGAAGGTATATGAGACATTCTTTGCATTGTAATTGCACGATGTAGCATAATTGAATACAGCGACACCGCGCTTTCGGTAGCTGGAAGCTATTGGACTTGCTTGATGAGGACGGTGTATATTTCATGGCCAATCGTGTGGTGCTTACCACAATTGATTGCAATGGTATTAAGGCAGAGTGCAAGAGGGAATTGTGCAAGTGGATCAGGGTGACAAGTCTAACCATAGGCGAGACAAGCTCCCTAGGTATGTCCTGCCCTTGATGTGCCTTGAACAATTGTGGGTGATGCTAAAGGGCTAGGGGACTAGGGACGGAGCCAGTCGATCAAGGTCACTGGACGTACCTAATTTGAGAACCCCTAGGTGTTGTGCTGTGATTGTGGGTGCTTCTTTTCGTTCCTTTCTTTTCTTTTCTTTTTCTTCTTCTTTTTTTTTGACTTGCCTGAGTACAACCATTGCAATATGTTGAGGCTATCAACCTTTCAGTGGGTTGGAAAATGTCAAGCTTCGAAGGCTCAAGAAATGGATATTACAGTGATGATTGTGCCCTAGCCTCGTTGTTAGAGAAGCAGTTGTTGAGATGGGAAAATACACTTGAGATATTGCAAACCTCCTTGCGACACCAGTGATGTTGGTACAATTGAGGTAACGACTGCCGTGAGCCAACTATAGAGCTTGACCCAGAAAGAGAGCGTAGCCCATGAATATGCTTTGGGCGATGCGATGTGGGAGGTTGGCAAGGGTGGTTTTTGCTTTCGGCAGCGTGGCTTTGTCACGGCTCTTTGTGGGGTCGATGGTCTTGCGGTGATCGGGCATTGAACACTTTCGCACAAAGACCTGTATCATCCTGTATCCACTTGTCACTTCATGAGAGTACATGCATGGTATATGCCGCAACTATAATAAACCAGAGCAACGCAAGCAGACATCACTTATCTGAATTCTATGGTGTTGACTTAGATATTTATCACCTGCACTTGATTAGCTTTTTCTTTTGCTAAAGACGTGAAATATATTAAACGCAGATATGAAAAGTTCGTACGATTCGGGAACATGTCAACACTGAACCATTTATAGGAAAAAAGTCCTGGCCAGGTAGCATTTGATAAGCCTTTATTCAACATGGGGCTACTCCATTTGTACGAGGCGGGGCAAGTCTGGGTGGTCAGGTGACTGGGGCTTTGCTAGTGCGGGGCTCCTGTGGGGTTGGGCAGGGAACATGTCGGCTGGGACATGAATGGTGTAGTCCCAGGCCGCCACCGTTTCCAAAATGCCTTTAAATAGTTCATTGAATTCTTCCCTGTCCCGAGCTGCCCTTTCTGCCCTTGAGCATCTGGTGCCCAAGCGTACGTTGGGGGTTTGTGCCACTCGTGTTGCCACATTGTGTGCGCCTCCTTGAGCGTCCGCTTCCCTGGCCGACGGATTCTTCGGCCTTCGTCCGGGGCAGTGTCGCTTGGGGCCACTTTCTTGGCGTACCTTTTAAGAGTGGGCACGTAGCGCACCGGCGGAGGGGTGTGTGCTGCATGTTCCCGTCGGCTGCGAAGAGCGTCCTTGCAAGCTAGCTGCCCTCGGTTCTCCATGTTTTCCTCGTGGGGGGCCTGTAAGATGCGAATCAAGGATTAGGATTTGTTACATGATAAGACCATTCATATGTAAAGGATTATAGTGCAGGTTATCAAGCGCATAGGATGAGAAGGGGAGGGGTGGGGCATGCAGTGCTTGTTGTAGAGGGATGGCCCCCGTGATGTATATTTAGCCTCCTGCCATTAGGAGATCTTGGCTCATGCCGAGTTACGTATGTGGGCGGTCATGAATTTAGGCAGGGCTCAGCCTTGGAAGGATAGATCGTGAAGGGAAGAAGGTGTATAGAAAAGGGGCTGCACCCTGTCTACACCATCAGAGTTGTTGGTCAAGGCTTCCTATGGCAGTAATATGGATTGCATGCCCTTCGCTTGGAGGTGCGGATGGTCACACGACTTTTAAATGCGTGATGAGAGGAGGACTTGAGGAGCTTAGCCTGTCAGACCCAACTCTTCTCCCTGCACTTAACTATCATTGCTTGTGTGTGTTGATATTGTCTATACACGGTCACACAAAAATCAGTGTTTATATATATACATATTTATGAATCCATGTCACTTCACGAGGATAAGAACCAATTGTAGAACTCGGGATTGTACTGGAGTGTGGCACATGCATCCAGCACTCGTGGCAACTTACTCAGTACTGATAGATATTTTGCCACATCAAGCAGCATGGGCCCTTGTCCGAGTCTACTGGCAACATGTAGCTCCTCCTCAGTGAGAACCTTATCAAACAGAGAGTTCTCTTAGCTAGGTTCAGCTAAGTCCGTGCCCCGAATGGCAGTCAGCACTCGAAGGGAAGTTGGTGCCACATAGGTTGGGTCTCTTTGAGACCGCCATTTGGCCAATTACTCCTCTGAAACTGTCATGATCTAGGCTCCTAGTTCGGCCATTGCAATGCGGTTTTCACACCAACACTATTGAAATCGACTCTGGCCTGTTGATAGTCGCTTTAGTTGCTCTATGTCTACGAGATTCGGTTGGCAGAGCACTTCATCGAACGTGCCGAGATGAGTTGCAAGCATTTATGTAGAAGCCTGCTATAGTGCCCATCAAGGTGTTCCTGCTCTTCCCAAGATAAAGGAAAGGGCAAGTAATCTCCAAGCTTATCCTTGGGGATTGTGTCCATGTCTGCAAGGACGTAAACACGTGTGAACACCTTGAGCTTAGCATCCAACTCAATTAAGCATTCTGCGACACTTCTATGTTCAACGAGGGCTTGCTCGATTGCTATTTCATGCAAGGTTCTAGGAGTTTGCCTAGGCTTTAGCATAGCTGGGGGTTCAGGCCTATATGAGCAAGATTGGTCAACACTAGGATTGCTCATGCTCTTGGGGTTTCCCTGTTTCTCTTGAGGCTTCGTTATTGCGTCATGGTTCTCCTTGGGTGTGACTGGTGTGAATTCGTCACCCCGTCGTGGCAGTGTTGTATCCACTCTTGATTTGTCAATGCGAGTTCTATTATCAGTGGGGGATAGAGTGTTGCAAGCAGCCATTGATGGTAACAACTGCTTTGATTTGTCGGAGCACACGGATGTGTCTGAGGTTTCACCACTATTAGGAGAGGCATCAGTGGGCCCATTGGTGGATGGACTCGATGCTTCATTCATCAGCTCTCCAACACTCTTCGTCCCAATGTTCTTGGGGTCCACAACCACCTACGACTGTTGTTGTTTTCGTTGTTTTCTCCTTGTTTTCTTGGTCAGTGAAGGTGCATCTCTCAACGACTCAGGACCCTGGACTGGGTCAACCGTTGGTGTTCTTGGTTGGGCCTTAGCATTCTCTTTCTCTAGTGTGTCCTTATGGGACATAGCCGTGGTCTGCTGAATAGCCTCGCTAGGTTGTGAGGATACAACTGTCTCCCTTTTTGGAGAGTCTAGCTCTTCCCTTCTGTTCAACTCCTCTAACCTAGGCTTTAGGCGCTTTGGAAGTATTGGAGTTGCAATGAAGTTGGTTGCGACACCTCCTCCATAGGTAAACTGCTAAGGACACGTTCTGCAAGGGGCCTTGTCACGGCCAAGGGCTGTGACTACTGTGATCCCTGATTTGAAGTAGTAGCAGCTAGTTCAGTGGACTTGCTACTATTGGTGGATTGCGGTGTCAAGTCCTTAGGACAATTGGAAGCATTCACTTGCGTAGATCGAGTATCCGTTGATCTAGCTATGATGGATTGCACAGACACATCCTTAGGTTGAGAGCTAAGGGTGGTGTCGTGTCCTGCCTCTTGGACATTTGGAAGCTTTGATATAGGTAGAGATTGGGATTGAGTAGCCGCACTTGACGAGTGTTGTGCTTCCTGTGTCCATTTAGGGGAAGAGGGTGTAGGAGCCTTGGGACTCCTAAGTGGCCTTGACACTGGCTAGAAGATTTTCTCGTGGCTGTTAGATGATTTTGGTATTTGCTTTGTTGAGTTTAACCTTGCCATGAGCAATGTTGTGCCTATGATGCCTGCTATCCTCTTGGGGAATCAAAGGCTCCTTGGGCACTAGCGGCTTCTGCGTATCCTCAATGATTACATCTGGCATCTGCTTGTCAAGCACGCTAGGCTGAGGATCTACTCTCCGATTGGTCCCGTTTGGTTTCTTGATTTCGACCATGAGGGGCTCGGTCACTCCACTGTTGTTAACTCGAGACTTAGTTTTTCGTTTAGATCTCCTCCTACACTTCTTTGCTCTTGATATAATCTGGCCTCAGTCGACCAGGGAGGTTTAGCAAGGGGTTTTGGCACCTAAATCCATGGGTTACCTGTGTAGTACCCTTGAGCATGTAGCAACGCCTTGGATATCCATCGCGGCGTTGTGCTAACCCTCCATCGATGCCTGCGTTTATAAGGCTTGCGCTTCTTTTGGGGTCTTCTACGATATTTGTAAGTCCACAGCCCGCCATCCTTGGCGTTGTCTCCTGACCTTCTTATTTCAGTCATGGCCTCACTCGCTGGTTCTCGTTGTTCGACCTGTGCTTGCATCAACTCTTCAAACAAATCCTTGCCCTTGTTAGTGGGCTTGATTGTTATGTCAGCACCTTCCTTGCCTTTCCCTTGAGGTTCGATGGGGTCACTCTTGCTAAAGGTTGTGACTATCCTCACACCCGGTAGTGTTAGGTGTATCCTCTATGCTACATAGTCAGCCTCACACTTGGTCGCCCTTTTGAAGGGTCTTCCTAGGAGGGTTTCCTTCCCGCAATTAGCACTATTTGGAGGAACATGAAATAGGATAGGCAAGCTTTCAGTTTCAATTGTTGCAAGGATTTTGCACTTCCCTATGAGTGCTTGTGGGTGTCCCCTGTAAGGGCTAAGAGTTGCATTAGTCGGTGTGAGCTTCATAGGTCAAGACATTAAAATCTGCTCCTTCATCAATCAAAGCATCGATATTATGCTCTCTTTTTGCGGTGAGTTTGACCCTAAGATAAGCAGGTGGTACTATGTCTTCATCTTCCGAGTCTTGGCTTGTAAATTTAAGCCTTCTGGCAAATGCCCTTGAGTCCCCAACTGCACGACTAGATGTGGATTCTCCATGGGTGCCTTGGATCATCAGTGTAGTGCTATTCAAGGAGCATCTGTCGTCAGGACTGTCATATCTAGTCATTCTCGCTATTGTAGCTTGATGCTGTTGCTTTTTGCTTTGACTAGATGCAGTCTGAATGCAACACGTATGTGTTTTTGCAGTGTGGCCTTTTTGCCCTTGTTGGCTAGATGGGCCCATTAAGGTTCTAGGGTCTCTGTTTGTCTCTATTCGGGTACGGGCTTTTGGTTGCTCTTTTGCAAGTGAGAATCCATGCTCGTGTAGAGCCATTGCTACACTAGGGTCCAATTTGGAGGACTTGTCACGACGCACATTTTCCCTCCAACCTACTTAGGGGAGGTGCCGAGGGGGCAGAGCCCCCTCTGCGGGGGTCCAGGGGAGGCAGTCCCCCCCGGCCCGCAGGGCCGTTATGGTAAACACCATACGCAATTTGGAGGACCATTTATAGCCAAATTTTGAACTACTTTCTCTAAGTTTCAACCCAGTGATGGATCTGTGATGTGCCTTTAGCTCTACGTAGCCTTTGGGGTCAATTTCAGGGTTTAGATGCGTCAAAATTTGTGTTCTAGATACTTGGCCGATTTTGACAATTTTTTGTCTGATTCTCAGATGTCCGATTTTCAAGAGTCCGATTATCAGAATCGAACGTACGATTCTAAGTGGTCCGATCAGCCCAGTGGTCCGATTTTGGTCACGTCTGATTCTGGGAGTCGGATCGAAAAAGTGGTTCGATTTTCACAAAGTGGTCCGATTCTGGGAATCAAATCGGACAGGGTGGTCCGATTCTGGACTGGGTCCGATTCTGGACTGGTCCAATTCTGGGAGTCGGATCGAAAAAGTGGTCCGATTTTTGGAGTGGTCCGATTCTGGAATCGGATCGGACAAGGTGGTCCGATTGCCTCGATCGAACGAGCGTTCGATCGGACAGAATGGTCCGAGTGGTCCAAGTCCGAGTGTCCGAGTGGTCCGATTTTCAAAATCGGACGGGTTGGTCCGAGTGGTCCAATCGGATGATTGTCCAAGTGTTCGATTATGGACTGGTCCGATTCTGGACGGGTCCAATTCTGGGACTCGGACGAGCTGGTCCAACTATGCGGCCGACGGCCCACGAGTTGCACGCGATGCCTCTAGGCTGACGTCTACTACACCGAATCGTCCAGCGCCTCCCAGATAGGTGCAAGACACTACAAGGGAATGCCAGACATGCCTAAAATCACTGTGGTACTCGAATCAAATGGCACTCCAAGGATCTGTGCCCCTATTTCCCTGTTTTAGCCTGTTATACAGCAACAGAAACCCTACTGTTTGCTTCTTTTTCTTTGTTTTTTCCTATCCTAAATGCATCCAAATCACAAAGTAAATACCTACACTACTCCATCTCACAACATAAATCTCAAAAAATCAAAAAACCTACTTGCCAAGGAGATCGAATACTATCTTCAACCCCCCTCACTTCCTACCTATCTCAAGCACCGGTTCGGGGGAAAACCCTTACTTTGATGCTCGATTCGAAGCGCGCAAGCGCTCAAGGCTTGAATCCGTTGGTCCCGGCAATGGAACCAAAATGTGGAAGCTTTCGCTCAACTGCCAAGACCCACGGACCGCTTATTGTTTCAAGCGTTCCAAGCCGAGTACTAATGGCTACCTCTCACATAGCCGACACACCATCCACATCTACGGGTGTAGTGAGCTTATCTCCATGCCGTTCGAGTTACCTCCTCTTCCGCGCACTTCGGTAGCTCCACGATCCAAGTGCAAGCTTCAAGCAAGCTCCATCCTCAAGCTCCACGCTCCAAGCTCCATTACTGCGAGCAAGACAAGAGAAGAGAAGAGAAGAGAAGAAGAGAGGAGAAGATGGAGAGCTTCTCCTCCTCGGTTCCTCACCCTCACACACTCACTCCCTCACACTCTCACACACTCTCTCTCAAGCACAAGCTCAAGCAAGCAAGAAGAAGAAGAAGAAGAAGAGGAGGAGAGCTACTTTTGGCCACACACAAGAATGAGCTTTTCATTCACTTTTCAACTTTATATACAAAACCCTAGATCCCTTTTCGCCGGTCATCCCCCTTTTCCCTTTTTTACATGGCCGGCCGTAGCCTAGGCCCCTTTTTCCCATTGTCCTTCTATCTTCCTAGCTTCCTTTCCACCGCCCGTCTACATTTACAAATTGCACGGCCGACACTCCTTGAATTAAACCATGATGTGCTTGTCCTCTTTTACAAAAGTTTTGACTTGTGTTTTTCCTTGTGTGCATTTCTCCCTTATTTAGGACTCTTCTCCTTGTGCGTCTTTGTCTTCCGTTTCTCTTTGCCTTGGCCTTTGTCTTTGTCTTCTGCTTTAGCTTTTTCGGATTTTCCACCTTCGTTCGTTTGAGGGTTAACATTGGGTTATGCCTATTGGTCACGGGGTGGTCCCAACTACTCGGTATGATATCATGATGTATTTGGACTATGCCACATGTCTTATTTATGCTCTAGAATGCTTTTGAGCTGAGATTAGAGCTTGTTTTGGTTTTGATTTTCACTTCTTTGCAGCTGGCATTTCATTTATGAGATGGTTTATGTCTAGGCTACCCAGTATGGGTTATGATGTCTTGGTGAATGCTTTGTGCTTTGGCTGTGGATGGCAGTTGTTTGAGCTCGTCTCGACATTCATTTGAGTATTCCCTTGAGCAGTTGGACATTGACTCGACTTTTTTCATTACGATCTTGGATGCTATATGGGATTTGATGCTTCGATTATGGATCTTGGCTATTACTTGGATGCACTTACAGGTATTGAGCAGTGAACTGGTCCCTTGTTTTGGCAATTGACTATTGAGTTGTGATTGCTCATTTGCATTTGATATGTGGGATACTTACTGATCAGTGGACTTGGATAGTGCTTGGGATTTACAGTTATGGTCGTCCTGCTTCTCTGTTGTATGGCATCTATGCTATTTGGGCTACTATTGCCCGTGTATGTCAGGGAGCAGTTGATCTTTATGGTCACCCGTGTATGCACATGGTCTGTTGCTATGTATTTTACAGAGCCTCTTACCTGGATGCTTTTACATAGATATTTGGGCTTTTATTGGAGCTTGATTCTTGCAGGTTTATTTGCCACCTACCGTTCTTAGCTGGACATGTATGTCAGTACATGGTATGAGACACTGCAAAGTTATGTATACTCCTATGTTTCGGGGATGCTTATGCATTTATGGCTCTGAGGCATGCTTATGCTTTTATGGTTGCGAGCTATAGTAGTTGGATATGTCATGCTTTTGTCTGGTAGGCTTGTCTGTGTGGGAGCTTTTGCATCCATGGTTGATGCCTTTGTGTTCTCCCCTTCTAGTTTGGATGATCCCCTTTGCAGTATGCTATGATGACTTCCAGCTCTTCTAGTCATGCAAACAGTCCTCTTGATGAGCATGTTCTCTCTGATGAGAGTTCCCCTGATTCTTTGAGATCCTTGGATGTATTGGACAGCCCTACTCATGCTATTATAGAGAGCAGTTGTCCTCTTCTACAGGTTTTACAAGTTCTGTTTGCTTTCATTGTGGAAAGACAGGGTGTGTGAAGCGTAAATGCTTCAAGTGGATTAGAGAGCAGAAAAGATTGTGTCGCACTAGACATGAGAGCAGAGTTAGTGATACAGTAGGTGAGACCACTATTGATAATGGTATGGTGCATGTAGTTACCCATGATGATGCAGCTGAGCCTAAACTCCTGGCATCGTGTTACCTTGCAGATTACTTGCTCAGTGGTATGGCCTATACCTTTGATTGGCTTTTAGACAATATGGCATCTTGTCATGTTACTCCGCATAGAGGTTGGGTTCTCTTCTTACAGGGAGGCTGATGGATGTATTTCTTTGGGCCTTGAGCAGGATTGTCATGTTATTGGTACAGGGGATATACACTTGGCTTTGCCAAATGGGTCTTCTCTTATGCTCCGTGATGTCTTGCATATACCTACGCTCAGTAAAAGCCTCTGATCTCTGTCAGTCAGTTGCATGGTGCAAGATATTATGTCTCTCTTGGGGATACTTCATGGAAAATCCATCATGGTTTCTTGGTATTGGCCAGAGGTGCTAGATATGGCAGTGATTATGTAGTGCATGTCTCTCATGTGGGAGATTCTATGGTTGCAGTTACGTAGATACCACATGCATTGTTATGGCATTGTCGCCAAGGCCATGTACGACACACATAGATGGATGTTTTATGTGATATGGGCTTATTGCCTGCTCTTCCCCATGCTACTTGCCCTCATTGTACTCATAGTCCGTGCAGAGCCTCTTTGGCTTATGGCGATCGTGTGAGGCATGCTCCTCTAGATCTAGTCCATGTTGCAGTATATGGACCTATGCCTTCCCAGTCACTTGGTAGAGCGTCGTATTTTGTGACCTTCATGCATCATGCTACCCACCCTGTTTGGGCTTACCCTTTGGTAGGGATTGAGGATGTTGTTACTATGCTTGACAAGTTTATGGATTCTGCTGGTAGCAAGCCTAGATGCTTGCAGATGGATTATGAGAGTCATGCTATCTATCCCAGCGTACGGATCTCTTGTCATCAGTATGGCATTGATTTCTTATGCCCCTAGTATTATGGGATTGCTCATGGCATGTGCCTGACCTTACAGGCGAAGGTTGCTGCTATGCTTAACACAGCTAGATTGTCTTATGGATTTTGGGCTGAGGCCCTTATAACGAAGTCTACTTGGTTAATCGGACGTCGTGTTTCTCTTTGGATGTTATCACTCTGCATGAGGCATTGAGTGGCATGAGTCCCTCCCATGATCACTTGAGGATGTTTGGCTGACAGGCATCTATCAGTATGCCACATGAGCCTATGTCACGTAGATGCATACTCCTCGGTTATGGAGATGGTGACTTTACAACTTACAGGTTTTGGGATTTAGATGCCCAGCAGATTCTACGCAGCCGTCATGCTGTCTTTTATGAGACGCAGACACCTCTCAAGTCTCTTGATGTGCATTCAGTGCACTTTATGGCTGATTCTACAACCATATGTCAGTCTTCTACTTCGTTGAGGTCGCATACTATCTTGGGACCCCATCTGGGATGCTGGCCCTCTTTCAGTGTTTGACTCTGGAGAGTTTGGATGCTCTTCGTTGTCTTGTATGCACCACGTTGATGTTATGCGCTACTCTGATGATGATGATGTACAACCTTGCACTCATGAGTTGTGTTGGATTGCTCCGTTGTATGGAGCTGCAGGATCACTTGCCTCTTGGATGTCTTGGACTCGGAGATTCCCACACTTTTGGACAACTCACTTTCCAATTGGGCGTTGGGTGAGATGTCATGATTCCTCACCCTGTCTCTTTTCTTTTGTTTTGTTTTTTCACTCCCTAGCCCATTGGCCTTTTAGTGGGAGGTTGTTCGGGTAAAAGGCCCTTGGGCATACCCGTGTACAATGACCGCCTATATTCTTTATTCATATATATATGAAAGTGCAATAAGGCTGTCATAACATTGTTGACAGCACCTACATTGTGTATGCTCTTCTCTCCCGCGTCTCCTGTATCCCTTTCAACCATGCACACTTTGCTCCGTTGACTTGGGGGTGTGCCTACTCACTGCAGATATTTCATGACATGTTCAGGTGTTGGATTCATACTTATCGACTATCATATGCCTATATTATGCCCGCATCATGCTGGTTATGGTCTTGGCAGTATATGATTGACTTGGGATCCGCTTCTGGCACAGTTAGCTCTCATTTATTGAAATCTGTCATTTATTACAGCAAGCTGAAATCTATAAATTTTGAGCACTTCTCTAAGGGTAATGCTTACTATTTGATGTTATCTTGGTCATATTGTGGATAGGTGCTTCTCTTGGTAAAATCCACTCTTTCAGCTAGTTTTAGCAGTGGTTTTAATGCATTTTCTGCTAATTACAACAACCTACAATTTTGCCTTTTTACATTGATTTGGGACAGTATGGCTGGTTATCTGAAAGACACAGCTCTCTTTAACATTGCCAAGTTGGATGGTACCAACTATGGATATTGGAAGCCCCAAATATGACAGGTTTTGATGCAAAAGTTGCAGATTAAACCCTTGTGTTTCAAAGGTGTCAAATCTGAGGATATGGATAATGATGTTTGGATGGAAGTTGATGAGCTATGCAAGTCTACCATTATTTTGTCACTCTTAGAAGAGGTCCATCATAATGTTGTTGAAGATGAGAATCAGAGTGCATGGGATTTATGGGAGAAGATTCAGGAGCTCTATATGCAGCAGAGTCCTGTGTCACAGATGTATTGGCTGAAGTAGTTAATGGACCTTCGCATGAAGGAGGGGTCATCCCTATCATCTCATTTCAGTCAGTTTCATGCTATCATGAAGAATCTATTGTCACAGGGTATTGAGTTCAATGATAACTTGCACCTGTTATTTCTGCTTCGCACCCTTCCTGAATCATGGGATGTATTACATACTGCCATATGCACGAACAAGCTTGATGGGTTGAAAATCAAAGATGTTGAGAGGGCTTTATTGATTGAGGAAATCAATAGGAGAAACAATGATGCTTTAGAGGTGGCAGAAATGGCAGGCATGATAATGATCATAAAGGCAGGGACTCTCAGAAGTCCAGGTCCAAGTCACATGGTCACAGTAAGTCCTGTGGACGGAAGTCTGATCTTACCTGTTATTATTGTGGGAAAGCAAGACATATTAGGCCGCATAGCCATAAAATGTGTGATGATAAGTGCAAGGAAAAGAGAAAAGATAAAGTGCAAGAAAAGTCTTCTAAGCGCAACATAGTACCTGCAAAGTCTAGTGTGAAGATAGAAGAGGTTAATGTCACGCAAGCCACTGATTCAGATGATGATTACATACTTGTAGCTTCTTCATGCAATGCCTTACAGACTTCTAAGATACATTCTATGTATACGCAGTGCTGGCTCTTGGATTCAAGTACGTCCTTTCATGTGACAACTTGTCGAGATTGGTTTCATACCTATCGTACCATGTCTGGTTCTGTGCGTCTTGGTATTGATAGGTCTCTTGACATTATGGGCATTGGAGATGTTAGGCTACAGTTTCCTTCTGACAGCTCTTTTATTTTGCATGATGTACGCTATGTACATGTGTTGACTCGCAGTCTTATGTCAGCTGGACATCTTGATGATGCAGGGTATTTTGTGTCTTTTGGAGACTTTGCATGGAAGATTACTCGTGGCGGCAAACTTGTACTTACAAGAGGTGCCAAGTCTGGCAGCCTTTATCCCTTACTTATATCAGGAGCTACATTGGATCATGTTTTGTATGTGGGTTCTATTCCCATGTATCCCTTTGGCATTCTCGTTTGGGGCATATGTCTCTTAAAGGAATGAAAATGCTCTGTGCTTTGCAGTATCTTCCGCCTTTTGACTCTTCGCATTTTGATTCTTGTGATCATTGTTTGTATGGCACACAGACTAGAAATACACATAAAAAGTCTGGTAAGAAACGTATGGGTGAGCCCTTGGCTCTTGTGCACTCAAATGTATGTGGGCCCATGCCCTATCAGTCACTTCGTGGAGCAAAGTACTTTGTTACTTTCATAGATGATTACTCACGTAAGGTTTGGGTTTATCCCATAAAGAGAAAATCCGATGTCTTAGACACATTTCAACGTTGGCTTGCATTGGTAGAAAACTAGTCTAGGAAAGGGCTAAAAGGCCTAAGATCAGATGATGGGGGTGAGTATGTATCATGTGCTTTTGAGCAGATTTGTGATGAGCAGGGTATTAAGCATCAGACCCCACCCCAGAATGGTATGGCTGAATGCATGAACAGGACCATTCAGGAAAGGGTCCTAGCATACTTAGCCAGGCTGGCTTACCGCTGAGGCAGTTACTACTATAGTGTATCTCATTAACAAGTTGCCTAGAAGTGGCATTGACTTTCAGGTTGCAAAGGAGGTATGGGCAGGCAAACCCCCCTCTTATGATCATTTGCGTGTCTTTGGCTGTGAGGCATTCTACCATGTGCCCAAGGACAAACACAATAAGCTAGATCCTAAGAGTGTCAAATGCATTTTCATTGGCTATGGAGATGCAGGAGAGATGGACTGTCGTCTATGGGATCCGCAGGTGCGAAAAGTAATCCATAGCCATGATGTCATCTTTCATGAGGACAAAATGCATATGCAACCCGAGAAAGGGATTGAGATACGCAAAGTTATCTTTCAGGAGGAGCCCCTGCTCCCATTCAGCCACGCCACGACCAGCTAGACAGCGTGCAGTATCACCTAATACTCATGGCCCAGATGTTAGACATGTTGATGTTAGACAGGATGTCGGTCAAGCAGCAGAGCCTAGATTGAGGCGTTCTACTAGAGATAGATGACCTCTGAACTGTTTTGCACCCTCTATGGATTATGTACTGGTTACAGATGCAGGAGAGCCTCTCACTTATGATGAGCCTATGCACCGAGGTGATTGTCACTCTTGGGAGAGGGCTATGCAGTCTGACATTGACTCATTGCATAAGAATCAGACTTAGGATTTGGTTTCCTTGTCTCAAGGTAAGAAGGCTTTGCCATGCAAGTGGGTGTACAAGCTGAAAAGTATCCCTGGACACCCCAAGCCGGCATACAGGGTTCAATTGGTTGCTAAGGGTTTTAAATAGGAGCATGGTGTTGACTTTGATGAAGTCTTTTCTCATGTGGTCAAGATGACCACCCTACACTTAGTCTTGGCCTTGGTTGCCCAACTTGACCTGGACTTGTACCAGATGGATGTCAAGACGGCTTTTCTATATGGGAACTTGCATGATGAGATTTACATAGACTAGCCTAAGGTCTTTGTAGACCCTGATAGAAAACACCTAGTGTGCAAGCTAAAGAAGAGTCTATATGGCTTGAAGCACGCACCTAGGGAATAGTACCATAAGTTTGATGCATTCATGCAGTCTCAGGGCTACAACCGTAGTGCTATGGATCCGTGCTTGTACAGGAAGAAAGCTCGTGACGGTTCTTTACTGATTTTGGTACTCTATGTGGATGACATGCTTTTAGCACGGACAGCTCATGAGGAGCTCGATGCTCTTAAGGCTCAGCTTAAGAAGAGCTTTGAGATGAAAGATCTGGGACAGGCCTCTCATATACTTGGTATGCGCATCACGTGCAATAGATCTCAGGGACTATCTTGCCACAAAGGAAGTACGTACATAAAGTCCTTGAGCACTTCCGCATGCAGAATGTTAAGCCTATTGGCTGTCCATTGTCTTCTCATGTGAAGGTTTCACAGGCCGATTGTCCGCAGACAGATGAGCAAAGGGCCGAGATGGCCAAGGTTCCCTATGCATCAGCCGTGGGCAGTCTTATGTATACCATGATAGCCACCCATCCAGATATTGCTTTTGCAGTTGGGGTTGTGGCACGTTATATGGCTACACCTGGCAAGAAATATTGGGATGCCATGAAGGGTATCATGAGGTACCTGAAAATGGCAGCTAGGATACAGGAGTCATGGGGTACATTGACTCTGATTATGCAAGACATGCAGATAGTAGGAAGTCCACTTTTGGCTAGTGTTCACTTATGCTAGAGGGGCTATCTCTTGGATATCCAAGGCGTAGAAGTGTACGGTCCTTTCTACAACAAAGGCCAAGTATATTGCAGCCACAGAGGCTTGCAAGGAGGCTATCTAGTTATGCCATTTGATTGTAGACCTTGGTATGATAGATGCTAGGCCTACACTGCATTCGGATTCTATGAGTGCCATTCAGTTGGCCAAAAATCTGGTCTTCCATGCAAAGACGAAACATATTGAGGTGAGGTATCACTTCATTCACGAGGTCATTGAGGACAAGTCTGTTGACCTTGTCAAGATTTTGACTGAGCAGAATCCTGCAGACTTGCTCATGAAAAGCCTCACTACCGAGTGCTTTGCCTTCCTCAGGAGATTGATGGGCATTGGATAAGATAACATCTCTTTCCTCATCCTATTGTACATGTGTACATGTTGTACTGTCTTTTCTTTTTTCTCTCTCACTAGGCAGATTCGCCTTTAAGTGGGAGCTTGTTGGGAGTAAAGGCGCCTCCCCCTAGCCGCCCGTGTATTACTACACTAACAATACCTGCCACTGCACACTGCAGGTGGTGGGTGCTTGTCACAATCACTTATTCTTTATTCTTTTAGTGACAATTTGAATAAAGGAAGGCCCGGCCACACATTGTGGTTGTTGGAGTTCTCATTTCTTGTCTCTCTCTTTCTTGCTCTTCTCCCGCCAACAATACAACCTGCGAACCAAAATGGTGCATCATGGTAGACCAGATGAGGAGATCATAACTGATCTTGAGGAAGAGAGAAAGTTAGCAAGGAAAGCACTGCAAAGCATAGCTGCCTACAACCAAGAGTAGCGAGCTGAAAATTTGACACAAGAAATAGAAATGTGTGAGGTCTAGTGTGTCTTAGCTCTCACCAATAGAACTAGGGTTGGACCAAATACTGAGAGGAAGAGAGCACTAGAGACTAGAGCAAGCTTCTCTCGAAGTGACTCTTAGACAATACAATTGTAGAGCAAATCGGAGTAGCCCTAGTGACCACATTGCTAGCAAGACTAGGAATCACACAAAACTTTAAGAGCTAGACCAAAATACTTACAGTTACTGAGCAGCTCGACAAGTAGTATCAACTCAATGACCCGTACAGCTTTTTGGAGCAGGTCAAGTAAATATGTGAGGCGATGGGCCTCATGAACCTTGCTCAATGAGCCCAAGCTTTCAAACTTTGCCTAGGAAACAAAGGATGGACATGGTTTGCTAGCCTAGACAATGCTGGCAGACGTAACAATTTTAATAACCTCAAGAGTCTCTTCATCAAGAGGTTCTTCAAAGTGGGATACTCCGACAACCTCATCATTAGGTTGATGAATGTCAACCAAAAGGATAAGGAGTATATCCAAGACTACATCACCTACGTGTAGAGTCTCTTTAAGAGAATCTTAGTGGTAGAACAACCTAGCAAATGAGCAATCTCCACTTTATTTATAAATAGAATTCGAAATGAAGAGCTCTACAAGGCCTTAGTGAGCAACTCGAACCTACAATGGATGTACTAGCTAGGGTCTTTGAAGAAGCCATATGCATGGATGTCCTGCTCAAGAAGAGAAACTGGAGAACCGCAACCAAGATGGCATTGCCTCTAGATCCTCAAAGAGAGCTATGGCTATCAATGAGAGTTTTGGCCAAAGCACACAAGATAAGGGAAAGGGTGTCGACCAAAGCCAATAGTTGGCAGACATGAAGCTAGAGTTAGCTAAGCTTTAAGAAATGATGAGAAGGCCCACACAACCTTACATGCAATGAATGCATTGGAGAGGAAATCACCTCCCAGTCAAGTGCTTGGATCTTAGGTTAAGACCATGTTCTAATTATGATAGATTTGGCCATGATGCGATACATTGCAAATTACCAAGACGATTTCCATACTTGCAACTGCAAGCCAATCGAGACAAAGCTGACCTGAGATGTCTGGAGTGCGGGATCACACACTTGCATGCCAAGTTCCCTAAGCGAAAACCTTCCACTAGTTTAGCAATCATACCATTCGTACCCTTGGGGTTGTTCTCAAAGTCAAGACATTTGATGGTGAGGCCACCCCAATTATGTTAAATGTCATGACCTAAGCAGAAACAATGTAGGCTAGTATCTCATTACCCAAACCTAGCAACCTTGATGCAGCTTCAATAAGGAAGAAGAGCCTTAAGAGAAGGAGAAAGAGGGGTGAGACAAGGGTGATTCTTAAGACAAATAGTGCCACCACATTACCCAAGGGGAAGCAAGTCACGGATGCAAAAGTGGAACCATCTGCTCCCAATACGAAAAAAAGGGGAGTGCCAAGATCGGGGAGTATCTTGACCCGAGGTGCCAATTGGAAGTAGTGGATAAGGTCAAGAAGTGGGCGAGAGAAGTCCAAGAGCACCTAAAAGATGCTAAACTCATCATAGAAGATGAGATCGATGAGCTCCCTAGCGTGAGCATACCAGTCTGACAAAGCCTAGATGCCACAGGAAGGCAAACTGATCGAGATTACTAGCAAAATAGTATAGAGCCTAATGAAAAGCAAGTAGTTGGCAACCTACTCACAACATTGATATCAACCCCTATGACTCTACCTCTAGGAGAGCTGCTTAGGTAGAACCCAATACTATGGTAAGTGTTGAAGCAGTGGGTAGAAAGAGCTGACGAGCTTTGAGAAATCGAGTTGCTTGACCATGATGCAGTAACACACATACCGAGCTTAACCCTGAACTCAGTGTCTAAGTCTTTACACATAAATACTTTTTGGGAAGGCACAAAAATGCACACAGTCTTACCTATCTTAGCATTAGGAGAAGCTACAAGAAAGGGAATTGTAGATATAGGAGTAGGAGTCAGTGTGCTTAGCCATGGAATCTTAGATGCTTGGGGTAAACTACTTTTAGAGACTGCTAGGTTTAATGTCATGCTGGCTAATGGAATGAAGATGAGACCATTTGGAGTACTAAAAGACTGGCCCTTGAAGATAGCCAGAGTCTAGTTCTCAGTGAACTCATAGTCATGAAGGGAGTGGACTACGATGTTTTGCTAGGCTAACCCTAGATGCGAAGTGCACGAGTGATAGAAGATTGGGGAAATAGTCTCTTAGGCAACAGATCGGAAGCTGTAAGAGTCAAGATGGACACCTAGAAGACAACATTGATCGACCTAGATGCCACCTCTCCTATCTTGAAAGGAGATGCACAAGTCGAAAATTCCTACGTGCCACTAACAAAGTATATCCCTTGCCCTAAGGATGAGTGAGATTGGAGTCAAGAGCTGTACTATTGATGATTTGTTCTAAACTATGCATTGATTGTTAGACCCCTTTACAAATTGCTGATTGTATTTGAGTGGACCAAGAAATGCCAATGCTCTTTTGAAGAACTAAAGAAGGCTCTTATGATTGCATCGATCCTATGAGTCCCAAATTAGAACATAACATTCTACGTGCACATTGATGCATCAAAGTTCACTGTGGGAGTTGTTTTGTGCCAACCTAGTGAACATAATCTTGATTATCTTGTGAGCTTTGCCAGTAGATGTAATAAAGCATAAATGCCTTAGCTTAGGGTAGGCAAGGGTTAAGTATAAAAGGTGGAGATGTAACATGTGAAGGATCTTTTTTCCATTTTACAACATTACATGTTTGAGGTCTCAACCTCCCACCATCTAAGAGGGTGAATAACCTTGGCCACCATAGCTTGGGGTGCATACCATGTTGCAGCCTCTCATCATTTGATTCTCAACCATTTATAATAATATCATTTCATGCCTAGCCACCTTGGCTATGGTTTCTTGGCATTTTAGTCTATTTCTTATATTTTCAGTTTAATGGCTTCTTGTGGGAATTAGCTTATTTACATTGGTATAAGAGCACATCTTAGATCTAATGGGAAGGTTATTTTCATGGTGAATCTGGTTACAGTTTAGGCACAAAGTAATTGGAAGACAAGAATTAGTGACAGGTTTTGATTCAGTTAAAACCATGACTAGTTAAGGTCTCTGCAGAGTAAGCCGTGACTAAATTTGACGGTCTTGAAGAATGTCTGAAGAAATAATGGCAGATTCATGGTCATTTTGGTAGTTCATGGTCAATTTGGGACCATTTTGAAGGATCATAGACTTAACTGAGGCCTAAATAGGGTTTACAGAGGTTAAACCATGGTTACTTTTTGGAGCAAGCTTCTCTTTCCTCTTTCCAAGCTTCTTACAGAAAACTACCATGGAGATCTCTTCTTATTTCTCTTTGCCATGGCCATATCTCTTCATGAGACCTTCACAGAATGATTCATGATGTCTTAAGCAACCTGTGGACTACCTATTTGGCCAAGCATCATCAAGTTTATGATCATGTGGAGTAGAAGAAGGGGTTGGATAGTTTGCGCCATTTTTTTTGTGCTCATTCCTGACTGGTTATTCAGCAATCTCCTTCATCACTGAGCTTTTTCTTCATTTGTTGGATCATTGGTAGCCCTTACATGAAGTACCTACACTCTATTGCTTGATCTTTCACTCTCCTTTAGCCCTGAAGCTTCCTTCACAATCCTAGCTATGGTTGAAAGTGGACAGCATGAAGATCTCAGCATTTTCTTGAAGTTTTGAGTCAATCTTGATCTCTTTTAGCTTCAAAAAGCGGAAAGCAAGCATCCACAACCAACATTGGGCAAACATTGGAGCTTCCAAGCAAGATTGAAGCATTTTCCTCATCTCAATTTGGGAAGAAACATGGTAGTTATCAATCTTCATCAAATTTTGCTTCATTGAGGCTTCAATTCATGGGGCTTTTGTTGTCTACAACCCCATGAAGGTTTAATTGAAGGTATTTCATAAAGATTGGGCTTACATTGAAGAATTTCTTCAAGATTGAAGGCGTTTCTAGCCTCTTGAACATGGCAATGTCTGAACATTTATGGAATCCTTGACTCTAACAAGAATTTACACTCTTTAAAGCTCAAAGGATCTTCTCCAACAAGCTATCGTAGACTTTTATTAAATCATTAGCTTCTCTTGATTGCATTGGAGCAACCTCATTGATCAAGAGCTGAAGATTACATGGAATCAATCATATTGAACAAAGCTTTCTTGAAGTTGGTCATATAATCTTCAATCTTGGTCCATTGATGGTGGTTTATGCTGAATGTTGATTGGTTGGATTTATCTACTACTCTTCATCAACATTAAAGAGGTAATTCTATTGCTTTCAGCTTAATCTCTCTTTTTATCCAATTGTTGAACCAATCCTATTGTTCATAAGAGAGATTGAGTGTAGTAGAACCTCTTAATCCCCATTGAAGGGCATGTAGAATTCAGCCTAGGATTGATTATGATTGCTTGATGAATTTCTTTCCTACTCATTCAAATGTTGATGTTGAACTCATTGCATAAATGCTACTTATTGCTTACTTAACTTGGATTTTTGTTGGATAATTGAATATTGATGCTATAGGACTGAAATAATGATGAAAATGGTAAGTGGGAATATTATAAAAGTAGTGAGTCGCTGCAAAAGGGTAATGCCCTATCCATAGCCCCTTCAATTCAATCATTTCCCAATATCCACTTGCATTTCATTGAAGAATTTAAAGGCTTTTTCAGTCAATGCATAGCATCCTTGTTTGATTAGCCATTAGAATGTACTTGCCATGCAACATGGAACATGTTAAGGGATTACACTTGTGTGCCTATCTGCACATAATGTGATGCATTTAGGTAGACATAGGGAGCATAAATACAATTTACAAGGTGTCACAGACATGCCATGATCAAGTGCATGGATTAATTCTTGCTCATGCCATATGAATCCACACGCCATGCAAGCGCACCTTTAATAGGACATCCTCGTTCCAACCATGTGAACCCACCCTTGCCATATCATCATAGAACCTTCTAGAAGATATGCCATGTCATCTCTTGCATCATCAATGATGCCATCATGAAACATTCTAAAATATCTTCAACTGCCCTCCAATACCTATAAAAGG
Source organism: Lygodium microphyllum (assembly GCF_053477565.2). Lineage (NCBI taxonomy): Eukaryota > Viridiplantae > Streptophyta > Polypodiopsida > Schizaeales > Lygodiaceae > Lygodium > Lygodium microphyllum. The sequence continues at coordinate 121,888,590 of NC_141147.1, forward strand.
AGGGGATCGCCATAGAGATCCTCAATCTTGCCAATGCCAGTCTTGGGAGCTCAAGAAGTCGAGACCTCCAAGTAAGTAACTTCGAGTTTCAGTTCTAGTTCTTATCTAGTCATGGTACCTAGTCTTGACTTGTCTTCCATTATACTCTTGTTGTCTTGTCACCTTGTAATCTCCTAGTTTGAGCTCTTGTCTAGTATTGTCTTGTATCTTGTTCATCCTCGTCGAGGGAAGTCTTGTAATTCTGATATCATATATCTATACCTACAGTCCCAGGTTGTGGGATCCTTCATATCCTATCGAGTCATGTTGTCTATACCTATGGTCCCGGGTTGTGGGATTTTTTTTATCTTGTTAAGTTATCATTGAACATTGTGCCCCTATGTGGGATTATCTTGTAATCAGAATTCTTGTAACAAATCTTACATCTAGTCTAGCCTCTCGAGCATAGTCTAGTGCTCCCATTACAATTTGATAGGACTACTTTCTAGCCCTACTGAGCACCATGGAGGTGACCCTTGAAAGAATCATGGCCTCTCTTCAAAACCTCCAACAACAAATTCAAGACTTGAATGAAGGACAAGCACAACTTCAAATAGAACACCCTATGAATCTAGGCTCCACGCTTTAAGAGATGCAAGACCAAATCTGAGACTTGCAGAACAACAACGAGAGTGATTAGATGATTCCGCATGTTTATCAACCTTCAACAAAAGAACTCAAGATCAGCATGCTAGAGAAGTTCAATGGTGACCATTCAAAGTTCAGGGGATTCCTGCAACAAGTAAAGCTCTATATCCACATGCAATCGGATAGGAATCCAGATGATGCTTCCAAGGTGGGATTCATTGAGAATTTTCTTTGTGGTCAAGCTTTATCATGGTTCACCCCAATCTTGAAAAAGGATATGTTAGTACTTCAAAACTATGAGGCATTTCTTTGCGAGCTTACTTCCAAATTTGGAGATGTAGACACTAGTTGAGTAGCAAAAACAAAACTTTGGAAGCTATGACAAGGTAAGCGTCTTGCCTCTTCTTATGCATCTGAATTTAAACAATTAATTTTTTACCTCACTTGGCATGAGGAGAATTTCATTAGCCAATTCAAATGGGGTTTTTGAGATGACATCAAGGACCTCATTCTCACTATGCCTAAGGCAAAAACACTCAACAATTATATCATGCAAGCCATCTAGTGTGATAATAGATTATTTGAGAGGAAGCAAGAAAAGTGAGAAGAATTAAGGCCTTTCCAATGGAACCTAGCCTCAATCAAAGACCCAATCAGAGAAGAAACCAAGCCTGAACCGATGCAAATAGATAATACCAAAATCTAGCCCTTGACCCCATAAGAAAAGCAAAGATGAAGAGAGAATCATCTATGCCTATATTGTGAAAACCCTAGACAGATCGCCCTAAATTGCCCAAATAAGAGGGCAAGAACTCCAAGAGTTGCTGCAACCATCCTCAAGCAGGAAAACAAGGATGTCTAGTTGTAAATGAGACCGTACAATCGAACCTTGATATAAGAAAGGGTCTCTTGATCACATCCATACCCATGGAAACTTTTCTTGTCACAATCCAAATGATCCTACTAAGAAAGGACCCTTTCCCTTAAAGCCCTAGTCGATTCCAAGGCCTCTGCATGTTTCATTTGATGATGGATTTGTGAATAGATACCAAATTCTAGTACTTCAAAAGAGCAATCCTACAATAGTTGAAGTCATGGATGGAAGACCTCTAGCATCTAGAGATATTACCAAGGAAACCCGACCACTCGATGTGGTAACTCTTAACGATCACAAATCTCATGTATGCTTTAATGTCATATCCAATCCCACAAATCCAATCATCCTTGGCATGCCTTGGCTAAAGAAACACAATCCAAAAATGGATTGGGTTAAGCAAAAGATTGCACATCATGAAAATCAAGGAAAGTCGATATATCTAGGAGCCAAAGCCTTTATGCACATAGCAAGGCAAGAATAGACCTACAATATATCATGTACTAGCTCAAGAATCTAGTAAGGATGAGTCAGTCAAGCTACCAAGACAGTATCAAGAATTCCAAGATGTCTTTGAAAATAAGAATGGAGATCTCTCACTTGAATAAAAACCATATGATTGTGCTATAGAACTCCATGAGGGGGCTCAACCACCTCTTGGACCACTATCCCCTAATGAACTACATTGATGAGAACTTAGCCAAGGGGTTCATTAGGCACTCGAAGTCTCCTGTTGAAGCCCCAATTCTGTTCGTGAAGAAGAAAGATAGGTCACTTTAAATGTCTCTAGATTATTGAGGATTCAACAAGATAACAGTTAAGAATCGATACCCTTTGCTATTAATATAGAGCTCTTGGAGCATCTTGGAAAAGCCAAGATCTTTGCAAAGATTGATCTATGAGGGGCTTACAATCTTGTATAGATCATAGGAGACGAATGGAAGATAGCCTTCTACACAAGGTATGATCACTTCAAGTATATTGTTATGCCATTCGGTCTCACCAATGCTTCTATAATGTTTCAACATATGATGAATGATATCTTCCAAGAGCATCTAGATGCGTTTGTAGTTACATACTTGGATAATATATTGGTATTCTCAAAAGATCCAAAGGAGCATGAGCACCATGTAAAATTAGTTTTGGAAAAGCTCAGAGAAAAAGGACTATATGCAAAACTTGAGAAGTGTTTTTTCCATCAAACAGAAATGGAATTCTTGGGTCTCCCAGAGAGGAATCTTCATGGACCCCAAGAAGATCAAGACTATTATTGACTGGCAAACACCCACATGTGTCCACTATGTCCAATGTTTCCTTGGGGCTTTGCTACAAGATATTTATCAAGGAGTACTCAAAGATAGTCACACCACTCACCAGACTCACAGGAAACTCAAAGTTCTCATGGACCCCAGAAGCCAAGAAGGCCTTCTAGACCCTGAAGACCTCTTTCACCACTATCCCGATCCTAGTCCACCCAGATCCTACCAAGCCATTTTTGTTGGAGACCGATGCATCAAACTATGCCTTAGGAGCCATCTTGTCCCAACATGGAGATGATGGTCATATGCATCCAATGGCATTCCACTCAAGGAAGTTCTCCCCTCTAGAGATAAACTATAAGATCCATGGCAAAGAACTCCTTGCCATTGTAGATGCCTTTAATACTTGGTGTCATCATCTAGAGGGTGTAGCCCACAAAGTTATCATCTATACAAATCACAAAAATCTAGAATACTTTATGACAATCTACATCCTCAATAGAAGAGAATCTTGCTAGAGTAAATTTTTATCTAGGTTTAACTATGTCATCACCTATCACCCAATATGCTAACAATGCCAATCAGATGCTTTATTAAGAAGATCTTGTCTAGTACCTAAGAAGGGAAAAGAAGCTTTGAATCAACAATGAGCAATCATACTACTTCTTGGGGATAAAGGTGCCTATACCTAGTTGCCCATGTATTACTACACTAATAGTACCCGCACTTGCACACTGTAGAGGCGGTGGGCACCTATCACTATCACTTCATTCTTTATTCTTTCAGTGACATTTGAATAAAGGGAAGCTTGGTCACACATTATGACTATTGGAGTTCCCACATCTTGAGTCTCTCTCTCTCTTGCTTTCTTGCTCCATCCGCCATAGCTTACACCTCTCTTGCTTTTGCTTGCTCGTGATTTCACCTGGGGTTCTCCCTCCAACTAGTATTAGAGCCTTCTTCTTCGTGAGCTCGAGCTCAATCCAGCATTGGTTCAGCTCTTATTCGAGTTACCTACAGTAGGGTTTCACCATTGGCAACCATAGCTCCACATCTTAAGGTTCATATTGCGCTTTCATTGCTCTAGGGCTTCTCAAGACCTTTTGGGGCTATCTCAAAGCATTTTTTAGCCTACATTGAGCTTATTTCAGGGAGTAGTCAGCTCAGTATTTAGGGCTAGAAACACAAAGCACTTTGTGCCTGCTCAACCACTCCCCGACATTGGACAAAGGCTTTAGTAGTGTTTATCACTCCTCCTAGCATTGACCATTAACATTGAGCTTTGGTTTTGATTCGTTGAGCTTTAGCTATAAAATAGGGACAGCCATATCTTTAATATTTGGAGCTCGTATATGCTTCTCAGGATGTCGTATACATATGTTTTGCTGTTAGATACTTGGGGGATCATATGTCATTAGTTTGAGATACTATTGGATTGATTTGAGCACTCTTTTAGCTCAGTTTTCTCATAAATATCACTGTTGGCATAACAGAACTGAATGTTATTTGTCTGAAAAATGTCATGTTCTTGGCCTATGTGATGTTCCCGGGATGCTCATTTGATGCTGGGACACTTCGGGAATGTTTGGCCAATGTATTGGAATGCTTTTGGATTGATTTGAGCCCATATTTGGCTAAGTTTTACTGTCATTTTTATTGTTGTAATAAGTAAAATTGAATGTTATTTTATCAATGAAAGCATATGTGTATTGCTTGTTGATGCTTCCTGGCTACTTGGGATAATACATTGATGTCTATGGTTGATGTCACATGCTTGGTCATGCTCCTAGACTACTTTTGGGCTTCGATTGAGCTCGTGTTTGCTCAGTCTTGACTGTCATTTTACTGTTGTACATATAGTAGAAAACAAGCTTTTAATAGGGATCGTCTATGCCTAATCCTATTTCATGCTATTTGGGCATTATATCGGATGTATTGGCACATGACATTGAAGCTCTATGCTTGGTTACGCTATTGAATGCATTTGAGCTTTGATTTGAGCTTAGGACATTTGACATTGGTTATCAGTTATTTCATTGCATGCTTTCAGAGGTCTATGATCTTACAGGCTTGAAGCTTTTATTGGGTCTTATGCTCTTGGCTATGTACTTGATGTATCTTAGAGGCTTGGATGCCACTCACATGAGGATTTGAGATTTGTTTGCTCATCTGGCATCTAACTTCTGTTTCAGTGGAAGATACTTACTTTGATACTTAGATGTTACATTGAGCTTTGGATTTTATTTGCAATTGAGCTAGGGCTCCTTCAACTTCTTCTCACGTGCTATAGGTTGTTTTGTATCAGTGATTGCCCCTGTTTGGCATTGATTTCTTAGTGCTATACCTCATTTTTAGCATACTGTAATTGCAAATTGTTGTATTATTTATGAGAGCATTCCCCTACATTTGATGTTATTTTGGTCATAGTTTGTGGATATCTCATTATTTGGTATGTATCTCTTGTTTTTAGCTTGTTTGGCTAGTGGTTTTGGGGCTATTTGCAAGTATTACATCAGCCTTTTTGGCCTATAGTACTATCACTTTTTCCTACAGTATGGCTAGTCATTCAAATGATAGTACCATCTTCAACATTGAAAAGTTAGATGACATGAATTATGGCTATTGGAAGACCCAAATTTGGTAGGTTTCGGTGTAAAAATCTCATATTAGGTCGATCAAATGCAAGAGCATTAAGCCTAAAAATCAAGATCAGGATGTATGGGAATGACTTAGATGAGCTTTGCAGGTCCACAATTATCTTGTCCCTCAACAAGCAGGTTCATTATAATGTTGTCACAAATGGGTAGTCTATATGGGATCTTTGGGGGAAAATCCATAATCTCTATGATAAGCAGAGCCTTCCTTCTTAGATGTATTGGCTAAAGCAGCTTATGGACCTTTGTATAAAGGAAGGTACCAATGTTTCTCAACATTTGAGCGAGTCTCATGCTATCATTGGCTAATTGTCATCATAGGGTGTTGACTTTAAGGACAATCTTCCACCTTTATCCTTGTTGGTCACACTGCATGGGTCTTGGGATACATTTCATACTGCTATGTGTGCAAATATACTCGAGAATGGGCTGAGATTATTTGAGGTAGAGGGTGCACTCCTGACAAAGGAGATAAATAGGAAGAATGTGGATACTTCTCGTACTTCTCATGCTTTGACTGTTCAAGGTCGCCATGATGGCAAGAGTGGGAATGATTGCCATGGTAGAGACTCACACAAATCTCACTCTAAGTCTTGTGGATAGTCTCACAATAAGTCCCATGGACCTAAGTCCCATGGACGTAAGTCTAATTTGACATGTCATTATTGTGGGAAAGCAAGACATATCATGCCACATTGCCATAAAATGTACAATGACAAGCACAAGGAAAAGGGCAAAGGGAAAGTATAGAACAGGTCTAATGATCGCAACATTATCCCTGCTATGTCGTGTTAAGTTCGAAGAGATCAATGTAGTGTAGCAACCTGACTCTGATGATAGTGTAGCAACCTAACTCTGATGATGATTACATACTTGCAGCTTCTTCTTTGGATAAGTCACAACTAACTAATACATCACCTGACTGGATTTTTCTATTTGGGAAATGACTTGGCATTCCAAATAGTTGGTATTTGTGATATTTGATTGCAATTTGGTTCAAGTAGTATGTTTACTTTGCATAATGTTCGACATGTAGTAGTAGCTCTTATGAAGAGTCTTATCTCTACTAGCACACTAGATGATGAGGGTTACTTTGTTTCCATTGGGGATTCTTCTTGGAAGATAACCCATGGAAACCTTGTTTTGGCACGTGATGCCAAGTCTTGTACTTTATATCCCTTGGTTGCACCTCAATTTCTAGATCATGTTTTATCTGTGGCGGCTGCAGTTCCACATATATCTCTTTGGCATCGTTGCCTTCGGCAATGTCCTTAAAGAAAATGAAAATGCTTTCTCATTTGTAGTATCTTCCATCCCTTGACTATAAATGTTTTGAGTTATGTGATCATTGTTTGTACAGTAGGCAGATACATTATACGCATAAGAAGCCTGGAACTTTGGGCATGGGTGAGCCTTTGGCTCTTGTTCATTCTAATGTCTGTGGATCTATGCCATGTTAATCGTTAAGAGGCCCGAAGTACTTTGTCACATTCATTAATGATTACTCACATAAGGTCTGGGCATATCCCATAAAGCTAAAATCTGATGTTTTAGCTACCTTTCAGCATTGGCTTGCATTAGTTGAGAACCAGTCTGGGTATAGGTTGAAATGCCTACAATCAAATAATGAGGGTGAGTATGTCTAAAAAGCATTTAAGCAGTTTTACAATAAGAGAAATATTAAGTGTCAGTTAACCGCCCCGTACACCACACCCTAGAAATGATATGGCTAAGCGTATGAACATGACAATACAGGAAAGGATCCGTAGTATGATTAGGCATGCAGGCTTACCACAATCGTTTTGGGCTGAGGCAGTGTGACTACTGCCATACACTTGATCAATCGATCTCCTTGCAGTACTATTAACTTTCAGGTTACAGAGGAGATGTGGTTTGGAAAATCTCCCTTGTCTGCTCATTTGTATGTCTTTGGTTGTGAGGCTTTCTACCATGTACCCAAGAACAAGCACACAAAGCTAGATTCTAAGTCTGTGAAATGCATCTTTCTTGGTTATGGGGATGCAAGTGAGATGGGCCATCGGTTATGGCATCCATAGGCTTGGAAAGTCATCCGTAGTCATAATGTAACTTTCCATGAGGAAAAGATGCATAAGCATCTTGAGCGGATAGTTGAGATACATAGGATTATATTTTAGGAGGAGCCTCCTGCTCCCATACAACCAACTAGACGACCTACAACAACATGTGATGCTCCAATGGCCCATGACTATGATGTAGACAAAATGTGCAGGCTCCTCAGCCTACCTTGAGATGCTCTGCTAGAGCTAGACATTCTCCGAAGCAGTTTGAGCCCTCCATTGATTATGTGATGGTGACAGACGTAGGTGAGCCTCTCACTTATGATAAGGCCATGTACCATGGTGATAGTCACTCTTGGGAGAGGGCCATGCAGTCAAATTTTGACTTTTTATAGAAAAATCGTATGTGGGAGTTGGTTCCTTTGCCTAGTGGAAAGCGTGCTTGTTGCCATACAAGTGGGTGTACAAGTTGAAGAGTACCTCTAGACGCCCCAATCTTGTCTACAGGGCTAGATTGATTGCTAAGGGTTTTAAAGAAGAGTGTGGAGTTGACTTCGAGGAATTCTTTTCTCTTGTAATCAAGATGACTACCCTATGCTGCTTGATATTAGCATTGGTTGCTCAGTTAGATCTGGACCTTTATCAAATGGATGTTAAGATGGATTTCTTACATGGGAACTTGCATGAAGAGATTTATATGCATTAGACTAAGTGCTTCAAGGAAAAAGGTAGAAAACACCTAGTGTACAGATTGTGAAAGAGCCTTTATGGCCTTAAGCTGACACCTAAGGAATGGTACCACAAGTTTGATACTTTTATGCATTCACAAGGCTATACCTACAGTGATATGGATTCGTGTTTATACAGGAAGAAGGCTCGTGATGGCAGCCTTTTGATTTTGGCACTCTATGTAGATGACATGTTGATTGTTGGGAGAGCTCTTAATAAGCTAGATGCTTTAAAAAGTCAGCTCAAGAAGAGCTTTGAGGTGAAAGACATGGGACATCCTCACATATTCTTGGGATATGCATTACGTATGACCAGTCTTTGGGGCTCCTTTACTTGTCACAGAAGGAATATATCCTGAAGGTCATTGAGTGGTTTCATATACAAGATGTTAAGCATATTGGTTGTCCTTTGCCTTCTCATGTGAAGGTGAGAACCAGGCCAATTGTGCATAGTTTGTCCGCAACAATTTGATGAGCAAAAGGCCGAGATGGCCAAGATCCCTTACAAATCTTCAGTGGGTAGTTTGATGTATGCCATGATAACCGTTCATCCTAACATAGCTTTTACAATGGGAGTTGTGGCATGCTATATGGCTACACCTAGCAAACGACATTGGGATGCCATCAAGGGTATCATGAGGTACCTGAAGGGCACAACAAATATGTGCATATATTATGGTAGCTAGGATACATGAGTTGTGGGATATGTTGACATATAGATAGTAGAAAATCCACCTTTGGCTATGTGGTTACCTTTGCTAGGGGTATTGTTTCTTGGATGTCTAGGATGCAGAAATGCACGGTCCTTTCTACTACTACAGAGGTCGAGTATGTTGCAGCCACCACTGAGGCTCATAAGGAGGCCGTCTGGTGGTTAGCACACCTCGGTATGACTAACATGGTCCCTACACTACATTTGAATTCTATGAGTGCTATTCAATTGACCAAGAATCCAGTCCTCCATGCAAAGATGAAGCACATTGAGGGGGTATGATACCGCTTTATTAGAGAGGTCATTGAGAACAAGTTTGTTGACCTTGTCAAGAACTCAACTAACCAAAATCTTATAGATTTGCTCACAAAAAGTCTCTTAGCAGAGCATTTTGCCTTCCTTAGAAAGTTGATGGGCATTGGATGAGATGACCCCTATTCCTCACCATGTTGTACTCTATGCACACATTGTACTTTATCATTTCTTTCTTATTCCCTCTTCACTCGAGGCACGTTTGCCTTTAAGTGGAAGGTTGTTGGGGGCAAGGCGCTTGTGCCTAGCCGCCAGTGTATTACTACAATAATAGTACCCGCACATGCACACTATAGGTGGCAAATACCCATCATTCTCACTTCATTTTTATTCTTTCAATAACATCTGAATAAAGGAAAGGCCGGTCTCACATTGTGACTATTGGAGTTCCCACATCTTGAGTCTCTCTCTCTCTCTCTCTCTCTCTCTCTCTCTCTCTCTCTCTCTCTCTCTATCTCTCTCTCTCTCTCTCTCTCTCTCTCTCTCTCTCTCCATCATAGCTCATACCTCTCTTGATTTTTCTTAATCGTACTTCCATGTGGACTTGTCCCTTCACTACTCAAGACAAAGCACCTCCAACTACTAGCAGCCACCTCCAGTTGTCACCAAGACGACCCTACCTTGATCCAATTAATCCACGAAGCCCTGCCACATGATGATTTGGCCAACAATGTCAAGAGGAAAAAGGAAATGAAGTTTGTGAGTTTCAAGAAACTAATGGATTGTTATACTATAAGGATTCACTTTATATCCCTTATGGAAACTCGAGATTCCAAGTACTCCAACAATGCCATGACATCCCAAGAGCATAGCACTTTGGAGTTAATAAGACCTTAGAGTTTATTTCAAGAGATTTTTGGTGACCCCAGATGTGGAAAGAAGTTAAGGAATATATAAAATCATGTGATACCTGTAATAGGGCCAAGGTATCTTGTCACAAACCACATGGCGTCCTGCAACCCTTGCCCATTACAGCATAACCCTTGACTTCTTTGTCCACGGATTTCATAATAGATATTTCCAAATCAAACAAATATGACTCTATTCTTGTTGTGGTAGATAGATTCACAAAAATTGCACATTTGATCCCTACCACTTGAGACCATCATAGGCGCAGCTACCGCTAGACTCTTCCTCAGATACATTTTCAGATTACATAGACTCCTAGATGACATCATTAGCGATCGGGGTCCCCAATTCATATCTAGTTTTTGGAAGAGCCTTTGCAACCTCCTTGGAGTCCAAGTTAAGTTATCCACAGCTAATCATCCACAGACTAATGGTCAAATAGATTTGGTAAATCAAGTCTTGGAATAATATCTCCACTACACCATCAACTACCATCAAAATGATTGGTTTGAGCTTTTGTCCTTTGTAGAGTTTGCTTATAATAATAGTATCCATGCATCTACCAAGCAAACTCCTTTCTTTGGAAACTATGGCCAACATCCAAGGATGGATGTACATCTCTCCAATCAAATAAAGAACCTTGCCACCCAAGATAAAGGTCAACACCTAGCAGATATACACCAAGAACTCAAGCAACAAATCTAAAAGGCTCTGAATCAATACAAGCACTATGTGGATCAACATTGTCTCCGACATCTAGCATACAAAGTCAATGATAAAGTATGGTTACTCAGGCATAACCTCCAGACAACAAGGCCCTCCACCAAGCTAGACCACTGAAGATTTGGACCCTTCACTATCGTAGCCCAAATCAATCCAATTGCTTACTGACCCCAACTCCCCAACACCATAAAGATCTAACCAATCTTTCATGTTTCCTTACTCGAGCCATACCATAGCTCACCACTGAGAGGGGAGAGATCTAATCCCCCACCACACATGTCCTGATTGAAGATTATGAATAATTTGAGGTTAAGCAAGACTCGAGAATCTCTTGAGGTCATTGAGAATACCTTGTTCACTGGAAAGGATATAACATCAATAATCACACTTGGGAACCTGCAGAATATCTCCAAAGAGCAGCTCTCAAAGTTAAAGAATTTCACAAGAGGAATCCAACGATACTTGGACCAAACCACCAAGCTGCTCCTCATGGAACTCGTCACTAGAGAAGGGGGTGATATCACGGACATGCCATGATCAAGTGTACAAATTAATTCTTGCTTATGCCATATGAATCCACGCCCCATGTGAGCGCACCCTTAACACGACATCCTTGAGCCAACCATGTGAACCCACCCTTGCCATGTCATCATAGAACCATCTAGAATATATGCCATGTCATCTCTTGCGTCATCAATGGTGTCATCATGCAACATTCTAAAAGATCTTCGACTGCCCTCCAACACCCATAAAAGGAGGGGCTTGCCATAGAGCTCCTCAGTCTTGCCAATGTCAGTCTTGGGAGCTCAAGAAGTCGAGACCTTCAAGTTAGTAACTTTGAGTTCCAATTTTAGTTCTTATCTAATCATGGTATCTAGTATTGACTTGTTTTCCATTATACTCTTGCTGTCTTGTTACCTTGTAATCTCGTAGTACGAGCTCTTGTCTAGTATTGACTTGTATCTTGTTTATCCTCATCGAGGGAGGTCTTATAATTCTAATATCTTGTATCTATACCTACGGTCTTGGGTTGTGGGATCCTTCATATCCTATCAAGTCTTATTGTATATACCTATTGTCCTGGGTTGTGGGATTTTTCGTATTTTGTTAAGTTATCATTGTACCTTGTACCTGTACATAGGATTATCTTGTAATCAAAATTCTTGTGACAAATCTTGCATCTAGTCTAGTCTCTCGAGCACAATTTAATGCTCCCATAACACAAAGTGCACCATCTATATAGCATGAATCACCCTTACTATTTATTAGCCCTTAAAGTGTGTTAAAATGCATATTTCTACAATAAATAAATTTTAGTTGAAGAGATATACATACCTAAGAACACCAAAAGTTATTCCTTTAAAAATCTGCTAACGTTTGTGGATTGGGATTGGTCTTTATGGGCTGCCCAAAAGCGGCCAAAATAATTGTGAGAGTAAATAGGGCTGGTGAGAGAAGTATGGCGATTCACGATCCACGTGGACACTGCACGGGATCTGCGTGAGTCATTTAATAGCACATACGACGACCTAGCCACTCAAATTCGGCGCACCAGCCAGGTTTTGCAGTAAATGAATCGCTTAATTGTCCGGGGGGGGGGGCATTCTCAGGTTGACACGTCTCCTTGTTGCAGCCTTAAGTTCTCGCTCTTGTGCTTTGAAGTTTGCTCACATGCACGGTCGAGACTCGAACGCATCATTCCAATTTCCATCGCCTTCCAACTTCCTTCCCGGCTCGACTTCGTTGCACGTGCGTCTCCTCACAACGGACACTAGAATAGTGGAATGTCCGCATGTCCTCTTTCACAAGTCATGGGGAGATCAAAGGGTCGTCTGACGTCTCATGCCTAACTAGCTCACGTTAGACTTTGTGGAAGTCTTCCAAATGAACATGGTGTGACATGTTTTTTTTTGCCTCCTTACTTATTCAAAATATGGTTATCTTTGCTTTGATAGTGTAGTCGAGATTCTAGGTGTGACATTACCCTAAGAGATTTCGCACACAAACAAAGCTTAGGAGCATACATTAAACTTTTCCTCCCTTCTTACTGGTTGAAAATGTGTATGTAAGCAAATTTTTCCAAAAGAGGTGTACTTTTCTATTCAAAGCATTGTTTCTACAAACGCACTAAACTATAAACTATGCCCATTGCCGATGTGCAAAGCCCATCTAAAGCTAAGGTGTGGGACAAAACTTTTAAGTTCTATCTAATGCTCTCAAATCTAGGAACCTCTCGTCTTTGTGATATTGGCCTTAATCTGGCCAATGGAAGTCTTCGTAGTCTTGTGCAAGCCTTGGAACACTATCTAGACACCATGGGAAGGAATTGAGTTTATAGCTCAATGTCTACTAGTTAAGGGGGGAAATGGGAGATAGTTGGTAATGCCCCGAATGACTTTTACTTCAAAAAAATCAAAGAAGTGCAGCAAAGAGAAACCATTGTGAAGGTAGTTCAAGATGATGGCATAGTGATCACTAAAGATACAAAATTTGTAGCAACTTTGTAATCCCACCTCTCCTCCATTGTCGGAGCTACATCCAAAGTGTTAGAGGACTATCATTAGAAGACTAGTGGTATTCGTTGCAGGGATATCCATCTCCCCTTTTTTGGAACATCATAGAATCTTGTTAGAATGACCCTACAGTAGAGAAGAGCTAGGCTTTGCATTGTTGAAATTGAAGTCAAAAAGATGCCCTCACTCAAAAAGCTATTAGCAAATTTCTTCCAATAGCCTTGGCAAATTGCATAAAACTCTCTCTTCCTCAATTGTTTCACCCAAGCCAATGTGGATTTGTCCACAATAGATAAATTCATGATTCTTAAACCTAGCACTATCCATGAATCATACCTTGAGCCCAAACAAAGACTTTATGGTTCTTAACATGAACTTATTAGGTAGAACTTCATCCTCTCCACACTTAGCTTGATGGGCTTTGAAAGCAAGTTCATAAGGGTGGTATGCACCCTATTCTCAAACACTAGAATAAGCATCCATGTGAATGGGCATTGCTTAGAGACTTGTGCCCTAATGCAATTTGTACAGCCAGGATGGCATCCCTTACTTTTGTTGCACTGGCTGACCTCCTCCTCAAGAGAGTGGAAAAAAGGTTCAAGAAGGTACACTTTATCATTGTTCTAAGAAAAGAAGGTTTCACATTGGCTCCACGCAAATCATTATATCTAAACCCTTACTATTATTTGTGTTCAAGGTCTAATTAAAAATCCCTTATCTATGAATTATCGTGAATAAAGCATACCCTTTTTCTACTTGATCTATGAATCCCCATTAATTGATATCCTCATGATATCCAAATTATGTAGAAATGATCTAAGAAAGGGTTTTTAAAAATCCCTACCATTAAACCCATGTGATAGCCTTACATATTTATGAGAGACCCCCCAAGCTTTGACTTTGAAGTATCAATACCAAGTGACATTTTTAGCTTTCCAACCTACAAACATTGGTATTGTTGTATATAAGACAAGCCTTCTAGTATGAGACATGCCTTTTAAAAGGGTCTAAGTTAAAGATTGGTGATTGTCATTATCAATTATTCTTAACCTCTCAAACAAAAGAAAGACTACTCATTGTCATCCATAGTGTTTGGGTTGAAAGAGAGAACCAAACATGCATAGTTTCTTTAGGTTTTGGTGAGTATATGGTCATTTAGGATGTATGAAGATGTACTTACTATTTTGTAGCATATATGATGGTAGTCACGTGTTATGTTTTGCTCTTGTTAATTTCCATTATTTTTAATAGTAGGTCCTTACCCCCATCAATCATGTGCCCAAAAGTAGCGAAAAACTCATCCTTTGATGAAATGGAAAAAATATTGTGGAACCTACCTATATCCCAAGCATATAATAGGTCATCACTAGTTAAAAATAGATCTAATAAAGGGAGACAATCCCATTATTATAAGAGGATGGTTTTCATCTAGCTTGTGAGATTCTAAATAACATTTTGACAACCAAAAAATTTTAGATGTGGAAATCAATGATTGAGGGGATTGTGCCATTCAATAAAAGCTCAAAGTGTTTTGGAGGATTGGTTTGAGTTGGTTGCTAAGTAATGGAAACAAAGTATCTTACTACTGTATTATTTTCACTATAGGTTCATAAAGCCTCGAACCTCTAGAGGGCTTCACAAACCTACCCCTTTTTCCAAACCTCCCTTTTTCAATCAAAACCCCCTTCCCTCCCCTCTTTCCCACATGTAATCTCTCATTTTCTCTTCCCTCTCTCTTTTTTCATTAAAGCGCCCCCACCCCCCCCGCCCCCCTCGCCCTCCCCCAACCTCCTTTTTATTAAAACCCCCTCCCCTCTCTCTCACTTATAATCTTTCTCTTTCTTTTTTCCCCCTCCCTTTTTAAAATTAAATTCCTCCCCCCCCCTCTCTTATGTGTAGGGCCTGGGTTCTCTCTCTCTCTCTCTCTCTCTCTCTCTCTCTCTCTCTCTCTCTCTCGTTAAACTTTTTAATTGAATATTTAAAAAATAATAATTTAAAGTTTTTCAAGCTAGTTTTTCACACACTTTGAGAGGGAGATAGAAGAAGAGAGAGAGAAAAAAGAAGAAGAAGATGGAGAGAGGAGGAGGGGAAAGAGGAAAGAGAATAGTCTTTTTTAAATTAAACATTTTTCTTCTCCCCCTCCCCCTCTCTCTCATGTGTAGGGCCTAGGTTCTCTCTCTCTCTCTCTCTCTCTCTCTCTCTCTCTCTCTCTGATTAAAATTTTTAATTTAAAATTTTTTAATTAAATATTTTTACAAGATTTTTTTTAATTTAAAGTTCTGTACACACTTTGAGAGGGAGATAAAAGAGGAAGGAGAAGGAGAATGGTAAAAAGAAGAAGAATAAGAAGAAGAAAGAGAAAAAGACGAAGAGAGGGGGAAAAGAGAAAAGAGAATAGTCTTTTTTTAATTAAACCTTTTTTTATATAGTTTTTGACTTAGAGAGAGACAGATAGAGAGGAAGTATATAATTTGAAAGAGAGAGAAGAAAAATTATATAGAGAGAAAAGAGAGTGAGAAAAAAAAACTTGAAAGAGAAAGAGAGAGAGAAACATACAAAGAGCAAAAAATAAAGAAGAGGAGAGGGAGGGAGAGAGAGGGGGAACGAAGAGAAAGATAATTATATATATATATATATATATATAGAGAGGGAGGGAGAGAGAGGGGGAACGAAGAGAAAGATAATTATATATATATATATATATATATATATAGAGAGAGAGAGAGAGAGAGAGGGACAAAGAGAAGAAAATGAGAGAGAGAAAAGAAGAAGAAGAAGAGAGAGAATTTGAACACGGAGAGAATTATAGAGAGAGGAAAGAAAATCTAAAAGAAAGAGAAAAGAAAATAATTTAAAGAGAATTAAAAAAATAAAAAAGAGGAGAGAGAAGGAAAAGAGAGGAGAGGGGGGAGAAACAAGAAAGGCAGAGAGAGAGAGAGGAGAAGAAGAAGAAGAAAGAGGAAAAGGGAAAGAGAGATGGGAAAAAAAAGAAAAGAGAAAGCATTTTTTAAATTTAAATAATTTTTAAGAGAGAGAGGAAGGGAGAGAGTCGAAGGAAAGAGGGGGAAGAGAGAGAGAGAGAAAAGATTAAATTTAAAAGAGAGAGAGAGAGAGAGAGGGAGAGAATAAAAAAATGAAAATTAAGAGAAAGGGGAGTAGAAGAAAAGGGGGCGGAGAGAGAGAGAGAAGAAAAGAAAAGAGAGAATATAAACATAGAGAGAGAGAATTATACATAGGGAAAATATAAAATTTACATACTTTAAGAGAGACTGAGGGGGGGGGGAAAGAAAGTGAAAGAAGAAGAAGAAGGAGAGAGAGAGAGAGAGAGAGAGAGAGAGAGAGAGTAAATTAAAAAATTTAGAAACACAGGGAAAAGAGGAGAGAAAAGTATGAGAAATGGATTGTTGAGCGAAGTTGTTGTGCGATAGCACGGCAACTTTGCTTGCTTAGCGTTCCGTGCGCATTGGTTGAAACAATTGATAACATTGCAATGAGGGTTATGTAACCATGTAATGATATTTGGGAAAGACATGATCTTCATCATGCTCCTCCATTATGGCTAGTGTTATAATTTTGCTATCTTGCCATTGTTTCAACATAGTCCCTCCATTTTGACATTGGAGTAATAGCCATGAAAGCACTTAAAAAGTGTATGTATCCTTTGGATCATTTACTCTAGTACCGTGTACAATTTTTGTTCAACCTCAAACATTGTTTTTTGTTTGGTTTGGAAAATCCTTTAATTTCTAGCTTTGGTTAAACTCTAAAATCTCCAACTTTAAAAAAAAAACACCATGCCCCATCAATCCAGTCCCTTAAGAAACAACAAGGTTGGCCATCCATCTACGAATTCTCTTTTATGCAACTCAATCAATATCATGGTTTATTAATGTTGAGTGGCCTTCCCTTGCTTGTTTTGTGTGTGTGTGTGTGTGTGTGTGTGTGTGTGGTTCGGAATCTTATTAACTTGACTTGACCTATTAGTACTTTGAGCCCAAAGTCTACAAATCCCTTCAACCCATGGACCAAAGGAGCTTAGCAAAAATAGAAAATAAAGATGGATAACTTGCAAATGAGAATCAATGCAAATAAGATGCACATTTGAGTATATTGTTATCATATAATCCCAATGAAATATGCAAAATAGTCAAACTATAGGATTGAATGTATTGAAAATGATTGCGGGTGTGAAGTCCACACTTGCATTAAATATGTAGCTTATGATCTTGAGGTAATAAATGACCACCTTTTTACACCAATATCCAAGGGAAAGGTACCTAATTAGTTTATATTGCAATTTATTGGTAGCATTATAAAATGAAGTCAATAGCTATTCCAATGGTAAGTCTTTTGAATAAAGAGCATTATGCTATTGTTTGTATATTAAGTTATTTAGCTAGTATTCTAGAAGGGCAAATGCATTGGAATCATGGTTATATGCTTAGATGCAAAAGGCTTTCAAACATATTTTTTAATGGAAGACGTATTGGTACTGTTGTGTTGTTGTCTGTATCCACACTTTCTAAGCATATTCAAAGGCAATTGTCCTACTTGGGTCAAACTTCAATGCTCACTTGGTAAACTAAAACATATGCATTGAAATTGGCAATATCTATTATCATTAGCAAAGAGGACGATTCCATGTATTTTCAAATTGTACTAGTGTCCCCCCTACCCATGTTGCTAGGTCTAAATGCTCTCTTAGTGTACTCGCTACTAAATCGATCCACATATCATGAGCATTCAAACCTGTCCCATGCTACCTTGCTAGCCCTAAACGCCTCATAAGCGTAGTATGCTAGTAAATTCCCATGTTAGCTTCTCTTTGATCTTATTTTTCAAAATTTCTCAAAGTGCCCCCATGCAGCTTACATGTGACATGGTGCGTAACTTATTCTATGATTTTATGTTGAACCTAATATTTTGTTAAATGATCGAGACATGACCCACATTGCTAAGTTTAAATAAGTCATGTGTATGACTTAAAACACCCTTTGTAGGAAATTTGCTTGCTCTCATTTCTCCATCATCTACCACATAGATAATGGAACCTAAAATCTATCAAAGTGGCTTCTAAAATATAGGTTTTTGTCACTTCAAGGACCTATAAAGTGGATAATTTGAAGTGGACTTTTCATGTATTCATTTGGGGTGTTGAACACTAAAATCAATTTAAAAATATGGAAAGTTTTTCGAACATGACTAGAGAGAAACCCAAACCCAAAATTTGTGTATAGTGATTCATAGGTTATAGTAAAGCTAGGTTGCAATTGCATATTATGTTTGTAAGGTCTTATGTTGCTTTGTGTAAGGACTTCTCTACATACTGCTCTATGCTTAGATTCATATTTACACATGGCTATTGCTATATGCGTGATAATGATAGTACATTTATTTCAACAAATATGTTATGACCTCATGCTTACATCATGCCAAATTGTATATCAACATTGATGCATTCTCTCTCTCTCTCTCTCTCTCTCTCTCTCTCTCTCTCTCTCTCAAATATAGTGTCATACTTGAGTGCCCACTCTTACAAAACAAGATTAAAGTTTTACTTGAGCTCACCACTTTAGCACTTGCTCTAATGCAAGCAAGAGTAAAATTGTTATTTAGGTGCAAGCGGAAAGCCATTAGCATCTTACTACTATATTATTTTAGCTATAGGTTCAGAAAGCCCCGAACCTCCAGAGGGCTTCCCGAACCTATGCCCTTTTCAAAACCTCCCTTTTTCAATCAAAACCCTCTCCCCTCCTCTCTTTTTCACGTGCAATATCTCATGTTCTCTTCCCCTTCCCTTTTTCATTAAAGCCTTCACCCCCCCTCCCCCCTCACCTCCCTTTTTTTAATTAAAACCCCTTCCCCTCTCTTTCACTTATAATCTCTCTTTCTTTTCCCCATCCCCTTTTTAATTAAATTCTTTCCCCCTTCCCCCCTCTCTCTCATGTGTAGGGCCTAGGTTCTCTCTCTCTCTCTCTCTCTCTCTCTCTCTCTCTCTCTCTCTCTCTCTCTCTCTCTCTCTCTCTCTCTCTCTCTGTGTTAGATTAAACTTTTTAATTTAAACTTTTCCTTAATTAAACATTTTAAAAGCTTTTTTTAATTTAAAATTTTTCGAACATAGTTTTTCATACATTTTGAGGAGAGAATAAAAGAGAGACAGAGAGAGAGAGAATAATAATAATAATAATAATAATAATAATAAGACGGAGAGAGAAGAGGGAGAGAGAGGAAAGAGAATAGTCTTTTTTAATTAAACATTTTTCTTCTCCCCCTCCCCCCTCTCTCTCATGCATAGGGCCTAGGTTCTCTCTCTCTCTCTCTCTCTTTGTTAGATTAAACTTTTTAATGTAAACGTTTTATTTAATTAAAATAAGGAGAGAGAGAGAGAGAGAGAGAGAGAGAGAGAGAGAGAGAAGAGCAAAAAAAGAAGAGGAGAGGGACGGAGGGGGGAAGAGAGAGAGAGAGAGAGGAGAAGAAGAAGAGAGAGAATATAAACATAAAGAGAGAAGTATATATAAGAAAAAGATAAAATTTACATACTTTAAGAGAGACTTGGGGGAGGGGAAAGAAAGTGAAAGAAGAAGAAGAAGAAGAAGAAGAGAGAGAGAGAATATGTAGAGAGAATTATAGAGAGAGAGAATAAAAAATAGAGGAGAAAGAGAGAAGGAAAAGAGAGGAGAGGAGAGAGAGAGAGAGAGAAGAAAAAATTTAAAAAGAGAATGGAGAGAGAGAGAGAGAGAAGAAGAAAAAAATGAAAAAAGAGGAGAGGGAGAGAGAAGGAAAAGAGAGGAGAGAGGGGGGAGAATAAAAGGAGAGAGAGAGAGGAAAGAAAAGTGGGGAGAGAAAAGAGAGAGAGAGGGAAGAAAAGTGGGGAGAGAAAAGAGAGAGAGAGAGAGAGGGAGAGAGAGAACCAAGAGAAAAGAAAAAAAACTAAAATAGAAGGCAAAGAAAGAGAGAGAGAGAGAGAGAGAGAGAGAGAGAATTAGACATAGGGAATTTGGGGGAGAGAGAGAGGAAAAATAGGAGAGACAAAGATGACAAACGAATTGTTGAGCGAAGTTGCCGTGCGATAGCATGGCAACTTCGCTTGCCGCTTCGCGGTAGCGAAGCTGCCTCGAAGCGGCCTAGCGCTCTGTGCGCGCTGCTAGTTTACATTAAAGAACAAGATCCCTAAAGCAACATTATAATCTTGGTGAGATAACAGTCAAGAGGATTTAAACCCTGAACATGCTCATTTTGTGTGCCTACCAAGTATTTTAAACTCCCAAAATATTTTATAAAAAAAGGATGCATGATTAGCTTTGAAATCATTAGTTCCTCAAAGGCAATTATCTCTCTCTCTCTCTCTCTCTCTCTCTCTCTCTCTCTCTCTCTCTCTCTCTCTCTCTCTCTCTACTTAATATTTTCCTCATTGTTTCTTTATGGATGTTTTAAACCTATCCAAAAATAATACAAAGGATAGATACAATTTTAGATCATAAAAGAACATGCAATGCAAGCTACTATTCTTACATATAAATTGGTAGAGCTTCTTTGGAGCTATATCAATAATTGCCAATATTCTATAATGACAAAGATAGTGCTCTAGTACTCATACTAAAAGGGTCAAAGATATGATGGGATGGCCAAGCTAACAAGTGGATGAACTATCCCTTGCCTCTATGCATTAAAACATGTTTAGCCTTTGGTCTCCATTATGGTTATGCTAATGACATGAAGGAGGCACTATGCAAAGAAGCTCCTCATCAATGATATTAATGCAAGTTCTTGTCACATATGAATAGAAAATCCTCAACAAAGGAGCCAAATGAATTCAGAAGTGTTCGTTTAGCCTTTTAATTTTGCTTACCAAAGGAATAATCCGTTTATGCAATTATGATTGTATGCTCTATCTCACTAGCAATTCATTCAAATCTAAGGATGTTGAGGATGTGGTTAATGTAGTGGATAAGTTACTTGCTACTATTGGTATGTTCTCTCTCACCAAAAGTTTGTCATCGTGAGCAAGTCCTAGTGATCCCAAGGATGTGGTTAAATTACCAGTTAAGTTGTTTCCATCCTTAGATTCAACATCTATAAATGAAGCAAGGGCCATGTTATTGTTAAGCAATAAATAATGTTGTGCTTGCAAAAGTGTAATGAGAAGGTCACAAACAACAAGCATGTGTAATTTGACAAAGATAAGAATCCTACTACTTTAGAAACATAAAGAAGCTCATCCATATCATAATACATGGCTTTCTTGCATCTCCTTCATCAAGAATACAAATGGGACTCAAGGAAGAGGTTGCCATGTTGAATAAACAAAGCTCACCTCTATACACACACACAACGGGGGACGTGTGCTTCATGCCATTCTAAAGAGAGAGAGAGAGAGAGAGAGAGAGAGAGAGAGAGAGAGAGAGAGAGAGAGAGAGAGAGAGAGAGAGAGAGAGAGAGAGAGAGAGAGAGAGATCTTACTATTGTTTTGAAGGTGCCCATTAAGAGAGACATAAGTGGTTGAAAGGAGGCTCCTCTTGTTTTTCCTTATGCCATTGCATATCCATGAGCTAGATCCATGCTAGAGAGACAATGCATATGTATTTCCTTTCTCAAATGTGTATAGAGAGAGTGGGAAAACTTACTCAACAAGGCTCCTTAAAAGATAGGATATTGACACATTGACATTGGCTACTTGGTTTTTCATCCCTAGTAGGTTCGTATCATAGCTAGGTACTCCCTTTGACATTGGCCAAGTTTTGTCATCATCATTTCACTCTCTCAAATATCATGTCGTTCCATTGAGCTCCTACTTCATTAGGCCATCAAATAGTTTAAAAAAATTAATAGGCAAAATATATACATCATATGGCACTCATATAAAAAATCATGAGGCATTTTGATATTTGTATCTAGTACACCTAATTAGAAATGAAAGGTTCACAAAAGAGTGATAAAGAGGGGGCCAATAGAGTGGCACTCAAGGATGCATTGTTTTAAGCCTTAACAAAATCCAAAATATGAGAAAACTTACTATTGTTTTGAAGGTGCCCATTAAGAGAGACATAAGTGGTTGAAAGGAGGCTCCTCTTGTTTTTCCTTATGCCATTGCATATCCATGAGCTAGATCCATGCTAGAGAGACAATGCATATGTATTTCCTTTCTCGAATGTGTATAGAGAGAGTGGGAAAACTTACTCAACAAGGCTCCTTAAAAGATAGGATATTGACACATTGACATTGGCTACTTGGTTTTTCATCCCTAGTAGGTTCGTATCATAGCTAGGTACTCCCTTTGACATTGGCCAAGTTTCGTCATCATCATTTCACTCTCTCAAATATCATGTCGTTCCATTGAGCTCCTACTTCATTAGGCCATCAAATAGTTAAAAAAAATTAATAGGCAAAATATATACATCATATGGCACTCATATAAAAAATCATGAGGCATTTTGATATTTGTATCTCGGACACCTAATTAGAAATGAAAGGTTCACAAAAGAGTGATAAAGAGGGGGCCAATAGAGTGGCACTCAAGGATGCATTGTTTTAAGCCTTAACAAAATCCAAAATATGAGAAAACTTACATGGCTCACTTAAAGCTTACATATATGACATACAAGAATTTGTTTTGTTGCTTTAAATGGCTTTACATAATGCATCTTCTATGCACAACTATCACTAAATTGGGGTTGGGTGTGTTTTCCTTTTGGGTCCCTTTACCCTAGCAATGCTCTCACATACCATGTTTCTTGTTGCTAAAATCAACACTCACCATGGGACAAAACGATGCCTCCCTACCAAGAGGTAGAGATGGAGAAAAAGGTTGCTTAGAGAGAGAGAGAGAGAGAGAGAGAGAGAGAGAGAGAGAGAGAGAGAGAGAGAGAGAGAGAGAGAGAGAGAGAGAGAGAGAGAGAGAGAGAGAGGATATTTTTGGCACTCACCATAAAAGATAGAGTGCATTGAGCCAATGCCATATCTCTTATAGTAAAGCAATTCCCCTTTTTCTTTGAACTTTAGGTTGAGGAAAATTTTAGCATGTGCTACAGAGGATCAATTTCAATTGAAGGTTTGGGCAATATCTTCAATTCTTTTATATTGATAGATACAAAAGATGAGAAAGGGACATATTTAGTGTTTAAGAACTCCTTGTGGTGATTTATGTCAAATAATGTTTATAACACTTTATCACAATGACTTGTGAATGTGGTTTGCTTTTAAATAATATTATAGTCAGATTATGTGAGGGCAATGGGTGAGTAGGGGAGAGTTATCCTCACTTCCATGCCTTCACACACGGGGGTAGTAGGAGTGGAAATAACTTCAACCAATACTCACTCCACCAAAATCCATGGAAAAATTTGCATTGATGCAAAGGTAGGAGGATATATTCAAGAATGAGGTGTTTGTTCTCAATTAGCAAACATAAACCAATGAGCAAGCTTCTCTCTTGTATTTTTATGAAGATTGTCTATAGCATCTTTCCTAGATTTGCACCATTGTTCTTCTATAACTAGAAGCCATGATATTTGTCTCTATCATTTTGCTATCCCCCCCCCCCAAAAAAAAAAAACAAAAAACAAAAAAAAAGTGCCATGAAGTTTTTACCAACAAAAATGTGGTACGTGAGAACTTGTTGCAAGAGATACCTATGAGTTGCATCAAAAATACTAGTATCATTGAACAACATGCATAAAAGAAGACCTTACAACTACATTGAATTATCTTTGCAACTATATTATATACATGACAATTATGCCTATTAGATGTATCTCTCTTTGATACATTGAGTTTGATGGTTCTCGATATTGGTTGTATGCTCAGTGATACTAGTGGTTTGTACATATCCCATGTATTGCATGATATACCTAGCAATTGCAGATTGGATTCTATCAGTTGATTTGCTTACACTTGGCTTTGGATTTATTGTTGTCATTATTTTCACATTGTTGTAATTGCAAGTTTATGCATCATTTATGAGGGCAAATGCTTTGACTTGACCATCATTCTTTTGCAGTCAATGGACATGCCTACTCTTTGTTAATTCCATCGTTTTAGACACTATATTGGTCTTGATTCTGTCCTATTTTGGTATCATTTGCAATAGCCTGTTTGTCATGGAATATGCTTTCATTCTTACATTATGGCTAGTGGATCGAATAACAATGTTATCTTCAACATTGACAAGTTGGATAGCACAAATTACAGCTATTGGAAGGCACACATCTAGTAAGTTCTAGTGCAAAATTTGTGAATTAAGACATTAAGACATGAGGATGTAAAGCCTGAATGCTTTGATCCAAAGGATTGGGTTGAATTGGATAAGTTATATAAATCTATGGTCATTTTATCACTCTCTAAGCAAGTTTTCTATAATGCTATCTCTAAAGGGCAGATTGCATGGTAGTTATGGAAGAAATATTGGGTGAAGAAACTCATGGACCTTTGAATGAAATAGGGGACTTCCATGTTCACCTACTTGAATGAGTTTCATTCTATTTTTAGCCACTTGTCTTTGCAAGGGATTGACTTCAAGGAAAATATTTCACCTTTGTTCCTACTGGTTACATTGCTTAAGTCATGGAATACATTTTGTACTGCTATGTGTGTAAACATGGTTGTGTTGAAATTGCAAGATGTAGAGGGCAACTCTTGAATGAAGAGGTTAACAAAAAGAATGCTAATGCTTTCTGTAGCTCTCATGCTTTGACAATTAGAGGCAATGATGGTAAGAGTGATAATGACCACCATGGGAGAGACTCTTAGTAGTCTTATTCTCAGTCATGTGGATAGTCTCATAGTGAGTCCCTTGGCCATAAGTCCACATTAACTTGTTATTATTCTAGGAAGCAGGGACATTTTTTGCCATAGTGCCATAAAATATATGACGACAAGCACAAGGAAAAGGGAAAAGATAAAGTGCAGGAAAAGAATGATGATCACAATATTATCTCTAGCAAGTCATCCAACATCAAGATTGAAGAGATTAATATTGTGCAAAGTAACTTTGATGATGATTACATACTTGCAATCTCTTCTCTTGATGTTTCACAATTGATTGATGCCTCATCCACCTATGCTCAATGTTGGCTAATCGATTCAAAGGCTTCATTTCATATAACACCTCATCGAGAGTGGTTCCACTCATATTGCAACATGACAAGATCCATCAGATTGAGCAATGACTTGGCATTAGATATTATTGGTATTGGAGATGTTCAGCTCCAATTTCCTTTCAGTAGTTTGTTTATTTTGCATGATGTATGCCATGTTCTGACTTTGACTAAAAGCCTACAGTCTACTAGACAATTGGATGATGCCGATCATGTTGCCCCTTTTGGTGATTCCTCATGGAAGGTTACATGGAAATCTTATATTGGCAGGAGGTGCCAAGTTTGTCACTCTTTATCCTTACTTGTATCTAGGTCTATCGACCATGTTTTACCAGTAATTGCTGTCCCACATATATCATTATGGCATTCTCACCTTAGGAACATGTCATTAAAGGGAAGAAAAATTCTTACCCGTTTGTATTATCTTTCGCACCTTGACTATAAG
The DNA here is from genome assembly GCF_053477565.2 of Lygodium microphyllum. Lineage (NCBI taxonomy): Eukaryota > Viridiplantae > Streptophyta > Polypodiopsida > Schizaeales > Lygodiaceae > Lygodium > Lygodium microphyllum. Next base: position 121,914,417 of record NC_141147.1, read on the forward strand.
TGTTTTGATTCTTGCATTCATTATCTTTATGGCAAGTAGACTTGCAGTTTGCATAAGAAGTCAAGCATTACACACATGGGTGAGCCTTTTGCTCTTATTCATTCTAATGTTTGTGGAGCTATGCCCTGTAAGTCATTAGGTGGCACAAAGTATTTCATTACTTCAATGGATTATTACTCACATAAGGCCTGGGCATACCCCATAAAGTAGAAGCTGGAAGTATTGCCTACCCTTTGGTCTTAGCTTACTCTTGTTGAGGACTAGTCTGGGTATAGGCTAAAATGCCTACAATCTAATAATGAGGGTGAGTATGTATCTAAAGCCTTTGAGTACTTTTGTGATGAGAGGGATATTAAGTGTCAATTGACTGCCCCATACACCCCATGCTAGAATGATATGGCTGAGCACATGAATAAGATGATTTAGAAATGAGACTGTAGTATGCTTAGCCAGTTTAGGTTGAGGCAGTTACTACTATTGTACATTTGATTAATTGATATCTGTGCTCTACTCTTGATTATCAAGTTGCTGAGGAGATATGGTTTAGAGAACCTCCATTATATTCTCATTTTCCTATCTTTGGTTGTGAGGCTTTCTACCATGTTTCCAAAGACAAGTGCAATAAGCTAGATCTGGGATGCAAGTGACATGGGCTATTGCCTATGGGATTCGTTGGCTCAAAAGGTCATCCATAGCCATGATCTTGTTTTCGTATGGAGAAAATGTATAAGTAGCTCGAGTAGGTCGTTGAGGTATGCAGGGTCATATTTGAGGAGGAGCCTCATATTACTATACACCTAGCTAGATAGTCTGTAGGAACTAATGCTCCCATGGCCTAAGACCATGATGTTAGACATCAGGTACATGCCCCATAGCTTATTTAATGATAGTTTTCTATTAATCAGTTTATGCCCTCTATGGATTATGTCATGGTCACAAACGCTAGTGAGGCTCTTACCTATGATGAGGCTATGTGTAGAGATGATAACTACTCGTAAGAGAGGGTCATGCAATCAAAGTATGACTCAATGCTGAAAAACTATACGTGGGATTGGTTCCTTTGCCTAGTGAAAAGCATGTTTTGACATGCAACTGGGTGTACAAGTTGAAGAGTACCATTGAATATCCTAAGCCAACCTATAAGGCCAAATTGGTTGCTAAGGGTTTTAGGTAGGAGCATGGTGTGGACTTCAATGAAGTCTTCTCTCCTGTAGTCAAGATGACCACCCTACACTTGGTGTTAGCTTTGGTTGTGCAGCTAGATCTGGACCTCTATCCGATGGATATGAAGACAGCTTTTTTACATAGAGACTTGCATGATAAGATTTATATACAGCAACCTAAGGGCTTTGAGGATAAAGGTAGGGAACACCTAGTTTGCAAGTTGAGAAAGAGCCTTTATGGTGTTAAGAAAGCACCTAATACCACAAGTTTGATACCTTCATGCCTTCATGGGGATATACCTGTAAGTAGTGATATGGATCCATGTTTATACACATAAAGAAAGCCCATGATGGCATCCTTATACATTAATAATCATCAATAAATGTCACAAAGTACTTCACACAACCCAATGACTAACTAGGCATGGGATCACATATATCAGAATTCATAAGAGTCAGAGGCTCACCCAATGATAACAAGGCATGAGATCACATATATCAGAATTCACAAGAGTTTGAGGCTCACCCATGCACGTAGAACCAAAATTCTTATGCGAGTTACCAATCTACCAGCCATAAAGACAATAATCATATGAATCAAAATGTGAATAATCAAGAGATAGAAGATACTACAAATGAGTCAAGACTTTCATTTCTTTTAAAGACATGTACCCAAGCTAACGATGCCATTAAGACACATGTGGTAAATTGGTTACCATAGCCAAAACACGGTCAACAAACCCAGATACAAATAAAGGACAAAGGCTGCTAGCCTTGGCACCTCATGCAAAAACAATGTGACCACAAGTAATCTTCCATGTAGAATCACCAAAAGAGACATGATAATCTACACCAGTAGAAAGTAGGCTTTTGGTTAAGCTGGTAATGTTGTGATAATTATAAAACCAATCCCGATGTGGAGTAACATGGAAAAAATCCCCCAAATTAAGTAGCCAACACTGAGAGTAAGTGGAAGAAGCATCAGTAGTATCAAGAGATGAAGCAACTAAGATATAGTTATCATTAGACTCAAGTTGTAGTACATCTATCTCTTCAATCTTTACATTAGACTTATTAGGGACAATGCGATGATCATCAAACTTTACAATATCCTACACTTACTGTGAGATTGCCTACGAGGCTTAAGACTTGCACATGTTGTTGGGCTATGAGTCTCTACCATGGTTTTTATTGCCATTGCCACTACTTTTGCCTCTAATAGTCAATGCATGAGACATGTGGGTTGCATCAATGTTCTTCCTAGTTACCTCTTTTGTCACTAGAGCACTCTCTACATCATTATATTTAAAACCATCCTCAAGGGGATGAGCACTCTTGGTAAAATGAAAGGTGTCCCATGACTCAAGAAGTGTAACAAGCAAGAACAAACACTTGATATTATCTTCAAACTAAATGTCTTGCGATACAAGCATGCAAAAATGAAGTGCAACTCATTCAAATGAGTAGATATAGCCATATCCTCTTTCGTGCAAAGGTCCAAAAGGTTCTTTAGCTATAATACAATTGAGTTGCAAGACTTTGCGTGTCATAAAGTTTACAAATTATTTTCTATAATGCGTAAACACCACCATCAGAGTCAATGACATTAAAATACATCTCCTTGGTAAATGATAGAATGATAGCAGACTTGCATAGCTCATCAAGTTTTGCCCAATTCTTTGCATCATAATGCTTTATGCCCTTTAACTTCAATTGCTTAACCTATCTCTTTTGCACTAAAAAATTCCCATATCTGTGTCTTCCAATATTGGAAGTTATTGCCATCAAACTTTTTAATGTTGAAAATAGCACTATCAGTTGATAAACTTGCCATAATGACTACAAATGTTTGTAAATAACAAGAGAATAGGATGCTAAAAATTCCGCAAGTCCCAAAATTGATGGAAAAGGGTTGGCAAAAGGGAGGGAACAAATGAGGGTATAGTTGCCCACAAATTACAATCAATAGAGTATCAAAACAATCTGTTTGCTCTCTAGAAGAATGCTAAAAACTGTAATTATAGCAATGCAAAAATAAAGACAGCTATATATGTTAATCCAACTATGGGCAAATAGCGAAGAAAGTAAGCTCCCACTATGAGGGATATCCAAGTAGCAATCTGAGATATATAGGATGCAACTAGCAGTGTAGCAACCAAGTACCAATAGTTGTTAAAGCGTACAGAGTGTCAGATACATAGATGCATACAACTAATGCATATCAAAAAGTATCCACCACTGATAACACACTGACAATGATAGGTATCGGGTATCCAAATGCTCAAAAGCAAATTAGCCCACAAGAGTTAATATCTATAAGAACAATGTATACATATATCAATTGAGCATATACATAAGCAAGAGACTCGCACTGTCTCTCTCTAAAGAACCAAGCTCTACCAAGTAAGTACAAGCGTCTCCCACTAGAAGTGAATTCAGAATGCAAAGTCAACAAGCAAAGCTCAAGACATGTACATTAAAGCATCCAAAAATCCCAAGCGCATCATAAATACATCCAGGAGCATAAGTGTCCAATGAGACTTCAATGTTTATAAAAGTGAGTAAGGCAGAAACTCAAAGTTATTGGTCAAAGCCCAAGTACATCAAATGTAACTCAAATCCAAGTACCAAAGCATGTCATAACTATATTCGAGCTCATACATCAATGCTAAACATCACCATAGATATGTAGCATATCTGAAATACCATATAGGTATAATAGGTATTCAAAGTATGAAGCTCAATATTGTATGCTATTGCCCAAACTATTATTACATCAATAAACACTTCAATGACAGAGCTAATCAAGCTCTAATCGTCCCAAAAGCCTTTTCAAAGCATAAATGCATCATTCGTGCATTGTAAACATTTCCATGAGCATTAATAGAGCATAAACCAATCAAATGCTTGATGTCCAAACCAGAACCATTCTATTATATGTAAAATAGAGAACTAAAAACTATAGGGAATCACCTCTATGAGTACTCAAATCTGTAGCTCTCTTCAATATCTTTACTTCTAGCTATAGGATGCCTAAATCCAATATCGTGTGCAAAAGTTATAGCCAAAATACAAAAATGCTGTTAAGTTACCATATCTATCCATGACTTGTACATTATGCTCTATATCCACTCAAACATGGATAGAATGACTGCTTCTTAGCTCAATAAGCACTCAACAAGGCTCATCTAAGCCGCTTGCAAAGTTTCTCGACAAGAAGATGGGAGGAAGCTAGGAGAAGAGAAGATTCAATGCATATCTTGAGGGGAAGAAATAATGGCTTGCCATGAAACCTTGAGTCGAAGCTTCTTCATGGGCTAAAGCAAATGATTAGTGAAGCTCTTTGAGTCCAAGTTCTGATACTACTTGAAAGATAAAGCCCCAGTGGAAGCAAGAGTAAAGTAAGAGCTATGGCGGAGAGAGAGAGAGAGAGAGAGAGAGAGAACTTCAATGGTCACAATGTGTGACTAGTCTCCGCTTATTCAATAGTCACTGGAAGAGTAAAGAATAAAGTGACAAGGATGGGTGCCCACCACTTGCAATGTACATGTGTATGATGAGTAAATCTGGGTAGTTAGGCATAGGCCCCTTTACTCCCAATATGGACTATGACCTAAATGGTATAAGTTTTCATTACTGCCCTTGAGATTGTAGATACAAAAGCCTTTAAGATGTTATTGTACTATGGTGCATCTAACTCTACTTGCAATAGTGCATAATGCATGCATATACTTTAAATAGATGCCTTTTATCTTCTTATAAATAGTGCAAGAAGATAATCAAATACAAAGCTTTATTAACCCAATCATTTGTTTTCTATGATCATGGTACATCACATACACACGTACATATGTATGTGTGTGTGCATATACATATACATATGAGTTTATAGAGGCGAAGAAATAGGGATTGATTGTTTCTTTTCATTTTTCCAAAGCACCATTGCCCTTCCCATTAGAGTAGAGAATTTGTATGTAAATGATATTGCTTATGACCCCCGCTTATAAATAATGAATATGTGTATATTAAGCTATTCAAACATGTGCACACTACTAGTATGTGGACATAACAAGGACATAAGGACATAAGCAATATGCTTTTTTATGTTTTCAAGATATGCCCATAACAACAATATTGATTTTCCCAAAGTATGCTACTGATTGTTACTCCACAGAGAGAGAGAGAGAGATAGAGAGAGAGAGAGAGAGAGAGAGAGAGAGAGAGAGAGAGAGAGAGAGAGAGAGAGAATCAAAATGCTAGTTATTACCAAATTAGTAATTGATAGATACATAATTAACATTAGTAATATAAGCATAGTAACACATGAATTTAAATAATATACACAATATATGTATTTATCACTAACATAATATAGGTATTATCAATATTTGCAATACAATATGAATAATATATGTATATCCTAATATACATATATTCCACTAACATACCATAAGTAAATACTAATATCTACAATTTTTAAGATATGTAGTAGTAACAAACGTATGCGTTAATATATTAGTATATTAACTTTATTATGATATTATAATGATTATGATCAATTTATTATAAAATAATAATATAAATGTAATTATTGATATCAACATATCTATTAATATTGATAACTATACATTATATTAAGAGTGTAATATAGGTAATAACATTAAACATCATTATATATATAAATAACGGTTAAGACGGCCTTAAGCCCTAATCAACTTGAAGGAAACTTTGAATATAGGGCATAGGTTTGTATAAACAGACTTTGGGTGCTAAGATTCGGAAGTCAAGAGCGAAGAAGATAGCTTTTGGGGGATGCCACATTGCACCCCCTCCCCATTGGGAGGAGGTTGTGGGCCACATAGTCACATCCAGGAAAGTTGATGCCTATTTGTGGAGTTTTAATAGCCAACAATACTCTTGCCATGCAAATCATGGCCTAGTATTTTTTATGGGCATGAAACCATTATTAGCTCATTTCAAGCAAGTGTCTCTTAGTCTCTTTTTAAGCTATTCACCTTTAGTGTCAAATCAGTTCTAATATGACTCTTCTCAATTTGAAAATTTATTTGACCAATCATTATGTACATGGTATTTTAGTATCGTGTCCATGTTTCTTTGGCATTTGGCAAATTCAATCGTTCTAATAGAAATCTTTCAATCATGCCAACATGTTCTTTCCTTTTGTCTAGATCCATCTTTAGTTAATCATTCCATTGTTTTTTTTAAATGCAACCTTTGGATATTGGAGTGAACTCATATGCTAACGTGCTATGGTCTATGATTCAAGTTAGCTAAACAATCTCCCAAAAAAAAAAAAAAAATCTTCACGATGTATTAATGCATAGTCCACTATATTACAACCATCATCATATGTAAAGCATGCATGTTCATCATTCTCCTCATGGCCAAGCCTTGACAAATTAATTTTAGTATTTATGGCCAATCCTTTCCGAACAAACACAAGCTCAACAATAAGCACATCCTTATCATATGGTTTTTTCAAATAGTTTGTCAATTCAATTGCATATTTTCAATTCTATCATCAAAGTTGCCCATTTTCATCAATTGCTATTCTTTCAACCCCTTGATGTAGTATTTAGGAAAATATGTGTTCCTTTCAACCTAGAGCCTACTCTCAAAAATATACCCTTTTGGTCATATATTTCAAAAACATAAAGAAAAATTTGATTCAAATTTCCAAATTCCTCCTTGAAATAAGAGAAGAAGGATCTACGTTTGGTTCGACCAAAAATATTTCGTGATGTGTGAGGGGGTTTTCCAAAACCAACTTCTAAAGTTTCCACTAAAAACTCGAAACTATTGCAAGATTGTGCGTGGGTTGGGTTTTCAATTTACCGTTTTTAAAGTTATTCAGTTGAAACATACTCCACTCTATCTTCTCAAATGGAAACAATTAGCTCTCTCTTTCTTTTTCACTCTGTCCATCAATAAAGAAACTAAATTTAGTGGGTAGAAGGTACTTTTACGTGTGTAGCTTAAGAATGACTTTGATTTATCTATTTTCTCCCTTTCTTGGATTAAGAACATTATCATTTTATTGAAAAGTTAAAAAATTTCCAAGAAAAGTAGATGATGGCATGCTTGCATAAGGATCATGAAAAGTTCCTGGCCTAATTTGATCCCATAGAGAGTGCTTCTTGACAAGTGCATGAGGTCTTATGAGGAGGAACAAGATTAGTGCAAGCATGAGCACAAGCACAATATCTCTCAAAAAGTTGATGCCATGGTCTTTCTTCCTTGTCATTTGTGTAGTGCTTCCAAGTCTAAGACCTATACCATATTTAAGCTTTATGCACTAGCATCTTCATCAAATCTCATCACTAAAATCATGAAGCATGGGAAAAATATGCATAGGAAAAAGTAGACAATGAATATCCTAGATAGACAAGAGCAACAATAAACCTGGTAAAAGACATTGATTTGATTTTCTATTAGTTGACTACGTTCAACGTTCTTTGCCTAATCTAGAGACTTGTAAAAGTTGCTTCCTCTTCCTATGGGTTTGCAAGAAAGGAAGACCTGTGCTCATTTCATGTGAGTACTCACCACCCAAATAATCCTTCAATGAACCACCCATTTTGTTTATCATAGAGTGGTTCCAGGTGGACGTGATTTGAATCACTGTTGTTGTGGATCATAGTTGAGATTTGGCTCAGAAGAGTAGGCGATGATCTTCCATCTCCTTTCACATTAATGCCATGGCATAGGGCAATATTAGCAAGATTGACATGGCGGTGATGGAGAAAGTTAAGCAAGAGATCCATGTAGGTGGAGTTTCTGTGGTGGCTAGACAGGTTCACTAATAGAGCAATGACACAAATCCTCAACCAGCTACTTACTATGTGGTAGAAATAGAAAAATGAGACAATAGTGCATGGTGTGAGAGACAACCACAATTTGCATGCTTTTGGTCTTTTGTGGATCCTTGTAGGTTAATAAAAATGTGTCCAATGTGAGACAAGGGTGTGGTTTCTTTTGCCAGGAGATAATTGCATGGATGCTTTTGATGCTTTCTTGGTTGATGATGTGAAGACATGAACACTCTGGGTGTGAACTCTTTGATTGATGGTAGAAGATTGAAGCAAGAACTAGGTTGACACATTCAGTCTCGTGATGTTTTTGTTAAATTTCTATAATGAACAATATCCAAATTTTAAGTTAAGATATTCTATTTATTATGGATATTAAGAAATTAGCAATTTCGTTGAATTTTTGTTTGGTTTTTTAGAAATTATCAAAATACTTGATTTTAAAAATACAAGAAGAGATTAATCAAGTACAAAGTGGGATAGGTGTATTTATTTATTAAGTGTCGCAAAGCATGAAATACATCGTTTACAATATATTGATTTTCTATATCAAGTTTTTTCTCTTCAAAAAGTGATATTTTTTACATCTCGCTGGGTGTCCATATAGGTTATTGTAACTTGCAGTAGTTGAATTATTTTCAAAATCATTTCTTGCTCCATGTTCTTGGCCTTTTCTATGCTATTCACTGTGGCCTCGATACTAAACTCAATTTTTTCTTTAAATAGTTTGTAGTTTTGGATGTCATTTTTCATATTCTTGATAGGTCTTCTTTTGTGTTACTGGAGTCTTATTTGAATGTTCATTGTGTGACCCATGTAGATCTTTCCATTTTGTTTCCATTTGATATTGTAGATTATGTGCAAGCTCTTGTCTCCTTGCGTTGTCACTTTTGGATTTGCTAATAGATGTTTGTACTTAGGCAAAAAATGTTTATAGTGGATTGTCATGTGTATGTTTGTACTATAGTTCAAATTTGTTAAGTATGTGTTTTAGAAGTCCTATGCAATGAGATGTGTTTGTGTTAGTATGCTTAGATAATTAGCAAAAATAAGTATTGAAGATGATAAGATCGTTTGTACCATTTGTAATTCTATTCTGTTATCCATGTGGATTTTTGTTGAGTATATGTTTGGATGTGTTCATCAAGTTTTGGAGGTCTGTGTAGTTTGTGAAGCCATTTATATATGTCAATGGTCCATGGCTAGAGATGTTTGCCATTTGCATCTGGTTTGTTGTTAGGTACCTATACCATTGTGCATTGTTGGGATGGTCCTCAATTTGTTGTTGGGTGTTCCTATGGTTTTGAATGTATGGCTTGAACATCTGCATACAAAGTTCAATGTCATTAGATGTATTTTTACTATTATTTTTTAATAGATTTTTTGAGTAGTACTATTTGTATTGTGTGTACCTAATCTAGGGTCATCTTTGTGTTTGCAAATGTTGTTTATCTGTAAATAAGAGCGAAAAGTTATTGTATTAGTATTTGTGAAAGTATTCTAATTCAAGCGATAATATTGGAAACGGAACAATAAATTTGTTTGTTTTTAGAAATTGTTGCAACAATTATAGGTGATGTTTTTGGGTTGTGTCATATTATAGATGTGTTGTTTGTGTGTGTGAGTCATTATATTATGTTTGGTATTGGGAAAAAGGCAAATGGATCTAGGAGTTTGCTTATACATAAAAAATTTCTTTTAGTTATATGAGAGAGCATCAAGTAGACTAGTTTGGGCACGAATGTGCTTCTTATGTATATGAGAGCTTTTTGGGCGACTCTAGCTCCTTGAGATTTGTGATCAGTGATGACATATGTAAGTGTTAATGAGAATGTTGATTTGTGGTACCACTTGCTATTTAGTGCCTTTGCGTTGGTGCTTGCTACGTCGCAATGTTAGCTATTGGTTGGTTGATTAGATCTTGACTTGGATTCTAAAGATCATGTCATCATTTGTTCTTTCAATACAATTGATTTTACATATGACACCATTTATGGCATCTATAGTGAGATCGATATTATTTGTTATCATTGCATTTGCTCCAATTGCTATCTCTTCTATCTCATTGAAGTTCTTATCTTGTAATCATCTCTGCAATGTTAGTTCTTTAGCTGCATTTGATGCCAGGAGGCATATTCCATGGTGGATTCCGTGAGGTTTTTCGATGGATTCCGTAAAACTTTATGTATTTGTCAAGGCTCGTACACAAAGGTGGATTCCTTGTGCGAGAAGTTGATGGGGATCCCTGTCCTTTTCAGGCATCATGTTAATTTAATGTGCATGTGGGTGATTCCACAGCCGGTGATCCCGCAAAATACATATTGAAATTAATGGATATTTATGAGTTTAGAGTGCACTTGTATTGAATTAAGGTTAGGATAGAGTTCCAACCTATTTAATTATTTTGTAGTTGAAGACTACTAGGTATTCACTTTTGTGGGTTTTATCTTATTATTTTCTAACAATTGTGAATGCTTCAACTGATGTGTAGAGTAGGCAGCGGTGGCGTTGGGAAGCATTGGGCGATGGCATGTATTCAAATTACCTAGAAGAAATTATCATTTTTTATGGGCGCATTCCTTATCACTAAAGGCGTGCGTTAATATTTATTTAAGAGAGCTTATTTATTAAAGTGCTTGACAAACATTCATTATTTTGTATGTGTATAGGTGCTCGATTAAATATTTCATTATTTGACATTGTATTTGGGCACACCCCGACTTTTGGGGCGCCCAAACGCTTTACTCTTTATTTGGAAAAAAGTAAACACAAAAACCAAAAGCATGCTAATTGTAAATTGGGCTATTTTTTAGCTTGGAGATTAATAAATTTATAAATAGATGCCCTGTGAAGCGCTCGCACAAGGCATGGGGGAGATTGCACCCAATTTATCTTTTTGTCTCATGTCGTGCAAACCTCTCTTCTTGCTTTATGAGCTTTTGTAGAGTTCTTTGTTCTTGGGGACATTCTTGAGTTCACTATGCGCACATACAACATCCAATTTAATGCGCACGAGTGGTATCATGATGCCAAAAGGCATATTCCATGGTAGATTTCGTGAGGTTTTTCTGTGGATTCCATAAAACTATATGTATTTGGGCTCGTACACAAGGTGGATTCCTTGTGTGAGAAGTTAATAATGACGCTTGTCCTTTTCGAGCGCCATGTTAATTTAATGTGCACGTGGGTGATTCCACAAAATACATATTTAAATTAATGGACATTTATGAGTTTAGAGTGCACTCGTATTAAATTAAGGTTAGCACAAAATTTCAACCTATTTAATTATTTTGCAGCTGAAGACTGCTAGGTTTTCACTTTTGTGAGTTTTATCTTATTAGTTTCCAACAATTGTGAATGCTTCAAATTGATGTGTAGAGCAAACAACGATGATGTTGGGAAGCACAAGGCGATGGCGTGTATTCAAGTTACCTAGAAAAAATTATCATTTTTGATGGGCTCACGCCTTATCACTAAAGGCATGGGGTCAATATTTATTTAGACGAGCTTATTTATTAAAGCACTTGACAAACATTTATTATTTTGTATGCGCATAGGTGCTCGGTTAAATATTTTATTATTTGACATTGTATTTGGGTACAACCCGACTTTTGGGGTGCCCAAACGCTTCACTCTTTATTTGAGCAAAAGCAAACACAAAAGCCAAAAGCATGCTAATTGTAAATTGGGCTAGTTTTGAGCTTGGAGATTAATAAATTTATAAATATATGCCTTGTGAAACACTCACATGAGGCATGGGGAGAGATTGTACTCGATTTATCTTTTTGTCTCATGTCATGCAAACCTCTCTTCTTGCTTTATGAGCTTTTGTAGAGTTCTTTGTTCTTGGGGACCTTCTCGAGTTCACTACGCGCGCATACAGCATCCGATTTGCGCACCATCATTTATTTGAAGCTTGATAATGTGGATCTCTTTGGATGTGTAGTATTTATGTAGAAGTTGCTTGTTGTACTTATGGATGCCATTCTTATGTGTACATATGATTGTTGTTCTCCGATCCATGAAGTTTAAGACCTTGTTCTCATTGATGATACACTTGTGTAGGCACTGTCGTATCTCTTCCTTCATTGGATACCAATGCCTAATCACTTGTAGGAATTGTAGGAATGTCAGGTCTTGAGCATGTCGGATTGAAGTGTGGAGGGTGTGGTGTTGTGCATGTGTCCAATATATTGACAATGTGATGTGACATTGTCCGGTCCCATGGTTGTAGATTGGTGGCAATTATGGTAGATGCCAACTAACTCGCATACTATTACACTAAATGTTGTTTGTGTCAACATTGACATCTTGTCAATGATGATTGTGTCTACTTCTCCTCTTAACACGATGTATCACTCATCTGTCTCTTACAATGATACACAATACGTTGTGCACAAATCGGTATTTTAAATTGGTAGTGGATTGTGGTTGACAAATTGGATAGTCTAGTTGCAACATCATACTTTTATTCTTGGCAATGAGATTGTAACTGTAGTAGCATATGAGGAAGCTTTTCCCACTGCCTAGTGTGCTGCTAACAATGTGGAGGCCGGATTTTGCATTGATGAGTTGGTTGTAAACTATTTGTTATTCTGGTGTTAAGGCACTACTAAGTATTGTTTTGAACTCTTTTGTCAGCTACAACATCTTGGTTCGCATTGGTGCGACACTATTCTGATGCTCAGTTGATGTTGTAGTTGATGTGAATATTACTGGGTTATCTTTTATGAATGGAAGTTTTTGGATGATCATATTTATTAATTGGTGGATCTGGTCTGATGTGTGTAAATTTCTTTATGTATACTCGGTGACGTACATTTCAAGGTCTTCCTCATTTATGTCAAAATTACAGAGTTGGCACTCTATATAGAATGATTATGTTGTATTTTTTTCATCGCTTATCAACTTGTTCTCAAATTTGAATGTTACTTGCTACAATAATGTATTGAAGAAAAAGCCTTCAGTTTGGTGGCCTAGGTGGGAATCAATGAATTGTACGTCTTTTGTGATGCTTGCTGGATGATGTTTTTGTAAGTGTCTCATAGATAATCTTTGATTTCAGATGTAGATGCACGTTCGGTGATGCTATAGTTTTTTTTATACTCTTAGAATGGCAAGTTGTCTAAGCATGATGATTGGGCACAATGTAGATCGATGGGGTGCATGATGATATTCCCTATCCTTGTGAGCTTTCGTTGTCATATGCTAATAGGGGACGTGTATATGTATTCGACAGCCTCACTTCTTATTACTGTTGAAATTTGCATACAATTCAAGATCACCTTGGTGGGAGATATTGCCTTGGAAAGTATCACAATGGAGACTATTTTTTGCTTGTTTGAGTACAAGTCTTGCAGACCTAGTTTTTTGGCATCTTTTGTTTGAATGCTTAATCTATCATTTGGCTCACTCTTCATTGCATATGTCAACAGGTAGAATGAGATGGATGCATTTGTTACTTGTTGAAAATTCATGTGGGCCCCCCACAAGACTAGTAATGTTAGGTGATATGGCACAACATTGCAGTGCTCATCTCCGGGATGGTAGTACATGTACTGTTGCATTTTAGGGTCTATTGTTGGTTCTGGATTATTGTGTGCAATGAATAGAATTTGTACTTGCATTTTGCATGGTCACTAATACTAGTTATATAGGGGGTGTGATGACACTTATGAAGTTCTTTTGCTACAACAAGGGCTCTTAGTTTATGTGTTGAACTGCATTGATCATCATTTGATGAAATATATGCACAAATCTCTTTTGTTATATTGTCAATGTTTGCATCATGCAGCCATAAGATGACATGTGTATGTGATGAGCCCCTATATTGAACTTCATACATAACAACATGATGTTGGATGCGCCTTAGACAACCAACTTTTCCAATGATGTATTGATTAAAAAATAGGTAAACCTGGTGAAAAACAGGATAGCATACTCCACGAGACAATCTTTCCATGAGAATTCTGGATCGAACTGCTTTGTAATGGCTTCCAATGTGTTGATCTCAACCCATCTTGTATTAGTCACCTCATATGGAGGCATGCCCCACACATTCATCATTGTGATAAGGTCCTTCAAGTTACGATGGTACCAAGAAGGGGACCTTGGTATTGATGTAGGAATGCTATAGTAAAGTACATGCCTGATGGCTTTCTCATTGGAAATGTTATTGTTCACTTATTTAAAATGTCAACGTCTCTTTGCAAGCGAGTACTGCTCATGCTTTTTGACATAAGTATCACTTGTTTAAGTTGATATAACATTAGGATGTAGGACTTGTGCAGGGTATAGATAGAGAACAACGTTGACATGGGCATCTTGATCTATTCGCTAAGATACATGTTACCATTGTATGTACCATATCCAAGTGGAAAGATGAATGGGAATATCACATTATACAAAGTGATATTTGAGCAGGATGAGCTTGTTGCAAGTAAGCCATCTTGTTTTGAATATTGGTATTCTTTGTAGAAGCCAGCTATTGTCCTAGATGATTATGCATGTAAACTCATGTTGATCGGCCTTTTCAAATGCTCACGGCTTGACTATGTTCTTGAGCAAAGTATAACCTACTTCATTTTCTGTTTGTAATATAGGATCGAATGGGGATCTTTCATGATGCTATTCTTGAATCCTCTCAATTGATTTCTTACTAAGGACGCAAATACTTGTCTTTGGATGTTCATGTTATGCTATTGTATTGTATTTTTGGATAACTGAATTATACATGATATTAAATATGAATACATCAATGATAGTAGATGTTATCAAGTTAAGTCTTGTGGATGGATGAGAAAACAATGCATCATTCCAACAAATTAAAGGATTGTTAAATTGATTGTCGATCCGATGTTCCATTTGAGATTGCCAATGCCATTTTGGAGACTGACGACGTGGAGACATCAATTATGCTTAGAAGTTGCAGTTGTAGCGGTTTAGCATGCAGAATCCTTTCTATGTAGTCTAGCAATAGGGCCAGTACATGTTGGTTCCAACCTTTATTTGCATGACATAGTGCACATCTTGTCACTATGATGTCAATCGCGTGTTGTTGGCATGCAAGAATCAAGATAGCACTTGACAAAGCTATTGTAACTTGCATTTGCTTTGTATATGTATTACTTGTTTGTGAGGCTGTAGTTTGATGATGCATCTTGACTGCTCCACAAGTTGAACATATTGCTAATGTGCCAATGATGCTTGCACATATTGTTGCCCAAGATGATTCAGATTTATGTATATCATACCAACTTCTAGCATATGATTTTAGTGTTGTTTTTCTAGAAGCCATAGTTTTCCTTTTCCTAGAAGATCGTAATAAGGACCTACAATTTGGTATCTTCATGAAGTGCATTACTATTGTGTATCTTATTAACATAAAAATGTATATTTATGTGTTAGAATAGTAAGATTCCATGATTGAATGGATTGTTACATCTTAACCTATATGCTTGAAATCACTAGAAAATGTTTTGAAGTACAACTAGGCAAAATGAAACGACATCTCTTTAAAAGTATGCAACACATGAATTAATGAGTTTTTGGAGCTAATTAGATGTCGTTAGGAACTTGTCGTATGGCTTGGCACATTCTATTGATCAAGAATACCTTGCAAACAGAAAATGAAAAAATAAAATATTGCTTAATCAAAGTATAAGATGTGGTATTTCTTATGTTTGTCTTTTTTTTAAAAACATGTTTTGTTTGAGATTGAACTTATAAGCTTGTAAAAGTGAAATAGTAACAAAAAAGAACACACAAACATCCTATACAAGTAGCATGCTAAAGAACTGGCACTGGTCTCTTCATTGTTTTATAAATATGGGGGAAGGTGCCATTCCTTGTCCTTTGAGAAGATGATGACTTTTCTTTGCTTTGCTTTTCTTTCCTTTACTGTTGATGATAACAAAAATTTGAAAATATAGAATCCAACCTTGTCAAAGATTATATATATAATGATTGTAGCTGCCTTTGCTAAACTTAATTGTGCAATGATAAGATAGAAGCAAATATTAACTAATACTCAATGATTAATTGATCAATTACTTTGATTAAAACTAATTCTCTTAACCCCTAATTCCCTCCTTTTTTAAAATGAAACCCTTAAATCTGACACCTAACTAATGTCATTATTTAAAATTAACTCATAGTAGTAATTAACTCAAACAATAACTACTCAAACTACTGATGAATATTAACTACTAAAACTAAAAGCATAATTACTAAAACTACTTATAACTATTAACTTCCAAAAAAGAAACTTCTAAAACTAACATTAACCACAAAAAAAAAACAATACTAGCTTCTAAACTAATGCAAACTAACATGTATCACTAATTAATTAATTTAATGGCATAATTTCTAAATTAACACAAACTAATGTGCATTGTTTATTGATTAATCTAATGCTAGCTATTAATGATTAATGTAATAATTTAGTACTAATCCTTAATATCGCAAAAAAAAAAAAACCACTACTCACTAACTTAGTAATTAACTATCCTAATAATTAATTAATATTAATGTAATAAATACATATTTATTAAATAATTAACATAATACTCAAGTAAATTAACGAATTACCAATGTAAGAGTAACATAAAAAATAACTAACACTAGTGTAATCAATAATTGACATAATACTAATGTAAATTAACTATTATAATATATGCCTAATATTAATTAACTAATTACTAATTACAAGTAAATGTTAACATAGCTAATTAAACGTTTAAACCAATGTGACTAAACTACTAATTGAACATTAAACTAACGACACAAAATGCTCGCACGATGATGCAAAAGGATGACTTTCAAACGACAAAACAACAATCAAGTTCAACGACGTGACTCTCTCTCTTCATTGTCTAACACACAAAATGATGATCAAGTTCAATGTCAATGATGAACCTTACAACCAGCATCAAGAAGATGAGCAAAAGGAGCAATGAGAAGCACATACATCAATGAGCAACGAGAAGCACATCACTCTGTGCAACTATTTAAAAGAGTAATGCCATATCCATGTTGGAAACCATAAACATAGCGAAAAAGCGTGTAGTTTTCTTTTTAATAAAGGAAAAATAAGAAGAATAGAAAAAGTAAGAAAAAAGATTCGATCATTAGCTAAATGTGTAATAATATGGTTTGTGTTCTAGGGTGTTGTTGCTTATGGGGTGCTTTCTCTTTTTTAAGACATTGTTGTGGATTGTGTGCTATCGTAGCCCAAGAGATGACAATCATCTATCATGCCATCAAATTTGGATGACAAATGATGGAAACAACCATCAATGCGTGTAAGTCTACCACCACCCAAATAACATAAACACACGAATTTAATTTATATCCCCATCATGTACATAGACTATACTTTGTTAGTTTACCACCACCTAAATAGCCTAAAGACATGGATTCAATTAATATCCCTATCATATACCATAGACTACTCCATATGCGAGTCCACCACCCAAATAAGCTAGACATCCCATTGTGTACATAGCCTTATCAATGCTAAGACTTTTACAAGTATGTTTTCATTGAAACCTATTTTTTAGATATCAGGGGGAATGACACACCTTTCTCTATAATTATAAAACAACTAAGAGATGTTTGCTAGCTCTTTAGATATGCTTCTCATATAACATGTTCATATGCTTTTTTGTTTTGTGTTATTGTTTTACAAAGCTCTAAGACAATTCTTGAGTTAAAAAGCTTGGTTAATGTTTCATGTTTTGCAAGGTATTGCTCATCATGAGAACAACTTAGGTTGTATCATAAGTTTTGGGAGAAATCTCATTAGCTTAAAAAACCTACGAGTATTCTTCATCTCATGCATAGTTCTTTGAAATTACATTCAAATTTGCCCTAATATGGTTAAAAGCACATTCAGTTTGGCAAGATTCATACGATTCATCAAAAAACACATTCAATTTGCCTGGATATGGTTAAAATCACATTCAACTTGGCAAGATCAATCACAAAGTAAATAGTTAGAGTTATTACATTAAGATAAGATACTACATGCATCGACTGTTTTCAAGCAATGGAACACAAACTACACTGTAATGATATATTCTAGAACAATCACTTGGAGAATTGAGATATGGAACGTCGCTAATTAAACCTAATTGCAGGCGTTATAAAAAAAGTTTGGAGTGCGAAAAGATTGTTAGTGTGACCTCCTTTCATGGAATGAAAACCCCCTAAGTACTCGTGTGAAATCCGTTTTGTGCAGGAAACTCTCAAGATACCTACATGCTTCCAAGTTCCATCACCCCATCAATCTTTACTCTCAAGACAGCTCCCTCCATTTCTCAAGTGAATGAACATTATCCGGGTCCTAGAAGCATAGGCAAGGCCGTCAGGCGGCCCGGCAATTTTGACGGCGAAGGGAGACAGAAACTGACGGCGAAAGAAGTCTCCGTCTGACAGTAAATGGAACAAAACGAACTCCGGGAAGACGTGCTTTCCGCCACCTCTTCCTCTCTCTCTCCGCCCCCCCTCGCAGACAATACGAGACATAACAGATCCCCATAGCCAAGCCAAGCTCTGCTCGGCTAGGCTCTCCGCGCTTAGCTCAAGCTCAGCTATGGCTTGGCTCCTGTCCCTGTCTTGCTCCGGCCCGGGTCCCTTGTCCTCCCAGCAGGTTCCAGCCCTTGAATGGATCATCTACATCCTCTTCTCCCCTTGCTCCCAGCACATTCTCAATGCCTCCCTCACTGTAGTGTTCCTCTCCATCTTCTCCATATCCTCCCTCCTCCAATGGCGGACAGGCAAGCCGAAGCTCGACAAGGTGCCCCAGACTGGAAGCTCCCGCGGCAATGGCGTCTCTGTTGGTGGCCTCTTCATTTCCACCGTTGCCCTCCTCGGCCTCGCGAGCCTTGTAACCGTAGCCGCCTGCGTGTGGCACATTTGGTTCTCCTTCTCTTCCTCGGAATGGGAGCCCCTCGCAGTTGGAGAGATCATTTTCTCGGGTGTCCAGGCCCTTGGTCTGGCCGTCTCCTGTGTCATCGCCGGTCATGCACTCCCATACGGCCTTGTCCAGCACTTCAAGACTATCAGAGCATGGTGGTTTGTCTCCTCCATTCTCGCAGCTCTGCAGTTCTCCTCTGCAATCATCCGAATGGCCCACGCAGGGTTCACGAACTACAGCCTCACTCTGCGCGTAGACGACGTAGTTAACATCACTGTGTTCCCTGTCTACCTCTTCTTGCTTGTGGTTTCCATCAATGGGGGAACAGGCGTAATCAAACATTCAGTTAGCAGTCTGAATGAGCCTTTGCTCAACGGGGTTTCCTCAGATGACAAGAAGCAGGTTCAAATCACAGGCTACTATAATGCCAGACTTCTCAGCCGTGCCTTCTGGTTATGGCTCAATCCTTTACTCTCCAAGGGTTACAAATCAACTCTCCAGATCGAGGATGTTCCTGAGCTTAGTCCGAGCGATCGGGCAGAGAGACTTTATGCGTACTTTCGGTCCAATTGGCCTGATAAGAAAACCAATCACCCTGTTAGAGCAGCGCTAATTAAAGCTTTCAAGTCAGAGCTTGCACTCACAGGTTGTATAGCATTCGTAAAGGCCATTTCTATGTATGTGGGGCCATTGCTGATTCAGAGTTTTGTAGATTTTCTAGAAAGCACTCCAAGATACTACAGTGAAGGTTTCTTGCTTGTTTTCATCCTTTTGGTTGCCAAGTTTGTGGAAGTTCTGTCCACTCACCAGTATCAATTTTTGTCCCAGAAGCTGGGAATGGTGATACGGTCATGCCTTATAACCAGTGTATACAGGAAGGGTCTCCGCCTATCTAGTTCATCTCGACAGTCACATGGTGCAGGCCGAATTGTCAATTACATGACTGTTGATGTGCAGCAGATCAATGATTCTATAGTCCAATTGCACAACACATGGATGTTGCCTCTCCAAATTTTGGTGGCTTTATTTATTCTGTATCGTGAGATTGGTATATCAATGCTTGCAGGATTCGCCACAATGGTGATTTTTGGTGCTGTTGTCAGCAACAATAGCAGACTTCTCCGGAAGTATTCGTTGGAGGTTATGACAAAGAAAGATGTTAGAATGAGAGCAACCACAGAGGTGTTGAATTACATGAAAATTATCAAGCTGCAAGCTTGGGAAGACTATTTTCGTAAACGCGTCGAGGATTGTCGAAAGGCTGAGTATGGGTCTCTAGCTAAGTTCCATTATGCCCTTGCCTCTAACATAACTGTATTGACTTTATCAACCTCCGTGGTGTCCATTGTCACATTTGCAACTTGTTTGCTGTGCAATGTTGATCTTACAGCAGCCAAGGTCTTCACTGTGATTTCTACATTCAACATTCTTGCAGAACCTATCCGAACATTTCCCCAGGCCATCATTTCTGTATCTCAAGCTTTGGTCTCTGTTGATCGGCTTGACAATTACATGATCAGCAAAGAGTTGGAAGGATATGTGATAAGGGATTCTCTCAGTGAGCCCGGATATTCCATTATTGTGGAAGATGGCCAGTTTACTTGGGATGAGGAGGAGGCCAAACCAATCCTACGTGGTATCAATCTGAAGATACCACAAGGACATCTAGTTGCTATTGTTGGAACTGTAGGGGCTGGAAAATCTTCACTACTATCTGCTTTGCTTGGTGAAATGCCTAAGCTTTCAGGCACAGTGAGTTTCTTTTTCTAAAATTTTGAATAGATCAAAGTAAACTTTCTTTTTCTGCGTCCAGTATTTTAGGATGAGGTTGATGCATTAAAATAGACTTTTTCCGCTGGGTCCTACACTTTAGAATGAGAGGTTGACACATGAAAGTAAACTGTGTCTTGCTATAAGTTTAGGATGAGGTTAATAGTAGACTACTGCTTAGCATTTCACAGTGAAGACCAGTTAAAACAGTTGCCTCAGAGGTGAAATATTTGATTATTGCACTCTCTCATTTTGTTTGCAAACAAATTGCACCCAGTTGCATATTTATTTCATATTATGACTTGTGGCAGGTTCAAGTTCGTGGTAGAACTGCATATGTCCCACAGACAGCATGGATCCAGAGTGGTACTATTCAGGAAAATATATTGTTTGGTCTGCCAATGGATCGAAAACGGTATCACAGGACTATCAAAGTGTGTGCTCTGGAGCAAGATATGTCTCTTTTTGAATTTGGAGATCAAACAGAGATAGGTGAACGTGGTATCAACCTTAGTGGTGGACAGAAGCAGAGAGTCCAGTTGGCAAGGGCTGTGTATCAAGATTCTGATGTTTACTTTTTGGATGATGTCTTTAGTGCTGTTGATGCTCACACAGGCTCTGCTATTTTCAAGGTCTTTTCTCATTGGGTTTCTTGTCGATGTAGTTTCAAAAATGCAGCATTGGCCTCGTTGTCGTGAATTTGTGTACTGAAACACATATGTATGCCCTTCAACAGGATTGCTTGCTTGGAGCTATGGAAAAGAAGACTAGAGTTCTCGTAACCCATCAAGTAGAGTTTCTACATAAAGCCGATCTTATTTTGGTAAGACCCTCCTTGGCAAGTCTCTTATGTGTAGGAAGGATTTTGCTTTTGTATTTGGTTGCATGGTTTTGTGTTTCTCTAAGTCCAATATTGGACTGTAGTTGGTATTTTTGTTTGCTAATAAACAATAACAATGTGGCATTGTTATCGTAGAAACGAATTGGGTCCTAATCAAGATTCCTTCCTTCTTGTTGAAAGTAACAGAAATTGTGCAATTGTACTGTTATACATGCATATCTACTCTCCCTAGTCTCGTGGGTTTCTGGAGTGTAGCATTAACTTAGGGCTTATAA
The DNA here is from genome assembly GCF_053477565.2 of Lygodium microphyllum. Lineage (NCBI taxonomy): Eukaryota > Viridiplantae > Streptophyta > Polypodiopsida > Schizaeales > Lygodiaceae > Lygodium > Lygodium microphyllum. The sequence continues at coordinate 121,936,214 of NC_141147.1, forward strand.
TGCCTGAATTATCTATATCCGCCATTTTTTCCACCTTTACAAGTCTGATATCCCCTTGTTCAAGGTGCTATGCCTTCTGTGCTTATTGTGATAGTTTTCATGTTCTGGGGAACCTTGTTGTATTATTCAATTTGTTTGTTCGTTGTATGTTCTTGATTGTGTGTCTTTACCTGCAGGAGAGGGCACGTTATTGCTTTTGATGTCTCTATCTTACGTAGCTGTCATCTATCATGTTAATTTGTGGAGGATCTTTGCTCTTTAGTAAGTCTATTGCACCAACACTGTGACTTGTGTTACATTTTTCATGGCCTGAGACTGTTAAGTTGGTGGCTTTGAGGTTTCAAAAGTCTGTATGCTTGAAGCTTAGAGCTCTGCTTTAGCTATAAACTCGATTGGATTCCACGAAATTTAAAGCATCAATAAAGAGCATGCGTGTATGATCCACATGCCTGCTTGGTTTTCTTTTGCTGCAAACAGTAGGGCACAATTCTGCATGCAGGAATTACTGCAGGTAACCTATATAGGAATGTGCATATCCTAACTTAAAGGCAAACTGAGCCACACTGTAAATCCTAGGTCTCTATAATTCTGGTAGGTGTTTTTGTTGCTTCAAGAAGATTTTCTTTCACGTTTGTTATCACTTATTCATGGATATCTTAGCAAAAGTTGCTCTTTGCTTGGATGCCTCTCATTATGAGGAGGTGGCTTGGTTCTGATCTGGTCACTTGCTATGCAATGAAAACAGATTTCTAATGTGTTTTCTGACTTGCAGGTGGTACAAGATGGGGTCATACAGCAAGCTGGAACTTACATAGATCTTTTAAGAGCAGGTGCTGAGTTTGGAGCGCTAGTGGCAGCTCATAAAAAAGCCATAAGTTCTGTGGGATATGAAGCCAATGCAGAAACTTTGGAGGTGGATGAGTTTGCTGTGGGCACACCTCCCACTCAGTTTAGTGAAACTTATGATGAAAGTGCAAAACTTTTAAGACGTGCAAGCTCAGAATCATTAATAAGCCCAAAAGAAAAGCGCAGGCTTTCTAGTTCTCTCTCAGCGAAAATGGAAGCTTCTGGAAGATTGGTCGAAGAGGAGAAGAGGGAGACTGGTCGGGTTGGATGGAATGTTTATTGGCTGTACTTAACAAAGGCTTTTGGGCCCTTGTTTATGTTGCTAGTGCTGGTGGTGCAAATAATAGCTCAGACCTTCTCCATAAGCAGTGACTTCTGGCTATCTCATGAAACATCTGGAACTTCCTTTGATGCAAGGGTATTCATACGTGTATATGCACTTCTATCTGCTGGGGGTTGGGTCTTTATAATAGCTCGTGCCATTTTAATGGCCTTCTTCAGTTTGAAAACCACTCAGACATTCTACTCAGACATGTTAAAGAGCATCTTTCGAGCCCCTATGAGTTTTTTTGACACTACACCAACTGGCCGCATATTGACACGGGTAAGCTTTACTGAATCACTCTGTGCTTTGGACTGCTGACAATTTAATGAGTTCTCAATCACAAGCTGTTGGGTGTTGTGGTTCTTGTACTGCGATGTTCTGAAACTTAAATGGCTTTAATTTGGGTCGTTACAGTGCATGAATAAGTCAACTTTTACATTTTCCTATCTTTTTGCAGGCATCTACTGATCAGGCTACAGTGGATATCCTGCTGCCATTGTCTTTTGTACTGGCATTAATGCTGTATGCTGCTACAGTTGGGGTTGTGGTTGTCACATGTGTAGTCACATGGCCTGTGATTTTTGTGGTAATACCTCTTGGATGGGTGTATCTTCAGTATCAGGTTAATATTCTTCATCTTCTCACTTTTAAGATAGCTTTTTTGAGTTCTGTTTTGGCTGAGGAATGTGGGAGAGCTGACTATAGATTACAAATGGACTTTGGCAGACTTTTTACATTAACTCATCAAGGGAGATCACTCGTCTAGATTCAGTCACCAAGGCACCAGTGATCCATCATTTTACTGAGACTATTGCTGGATTCATGGTTATTAGAGGATTTGGAAAGGACGATGAATTTATAATCACAAATCTGAATCGTGTCAACACAAACCTGAAAATGGATTTTCATTTCAATGCCTCTAATGAATGGCTCGGGTTTCGGTTGGAGCTGATAGGAGCTGTAGTGCTTTGTGTGGCCGCCTTTCTACTCGTGGTTCTACCGGAGGATACCATTCAACCAGGTAAGATCAAATCTTCTCTCTTTTTACCATACAGGAATCAAACCTTGAGACTTTGAGTTTGCATATCATTGCATATCATTCTGATGTGCCTCAACTAGTTTGGTTAGCGCTTTACTTCCGTGTTTTTGGTATAGGAGTCTATCTTACTTGAGCAAATAACCAATCTGTTCATATTCTGTATTGTGCAAAAAGAACAAGCATTTAGTAGGGGCTTGAAACATCCAACTCAACATTTATAAAAGTAGAAATGAGAATGCAAATGTACACCAAATGTATTTGATGTCTTACCCAAGGTGTGTTTGTTTTTGGGAACATGCTTGTACTCTCGCTAGAAATGTTACAAGAGGTTGTACAAGAGGTTGAGCGTGTGGGATGAAATGAGTTGGTAGTGGCTTCATTGTGATCCACATTGGGTGATGAGACATGGCTTTTGCTGCTTGATGATAGGGTGGATTTCCAATGAGCAAGTAAACCATGGTCCCATATGGTTGCTTTAAGAACCATCTCTATGGATAGAGCATTGAGCATAATGTAAAGCCCTTGCCAAGGAAGTTGAAGCATTGAATTGCCTTTTTGTTGCTTCCTTGCCCCAAGCTTTGTAACACACATAACAAGTAGTTGAGTTTTGTTCAAATTTTCTAGTAATAGCTCTTTTAAGAAGTTTGAATTTGGTATTGCCAATGATGAGGGTTGTCTAGTAGATATAACACAAAGCCAGCTAAGAACTTCAAGTTTTAGAGAGGAAGAAGGAAAGCCAAGCTTGTTTGACTTTGTAACTTTTCAACATTTGGTGTGCACAAAAAAGTTAATAATTTGAGAGGTGAATCTTCCATCCTTTATTGTGGAAGACTAGCTTTGTGTGAGGATCTCTGCTTGAATTAGAGCTTTGCCGTCATGTGAGGAAAAGAACAAACTCCTCCAGTAATGAATGAATGCCCAGATTCTATGTGATAAAGAGAAATGTGAAATGAATATAGAAGTGAATGAATAGGCACCACGAATAGTTGAACCTCTGTAGTGAGGTGTAGAAGATATAATGGAGCACAAGGACCAGTAGTGTAGGTGTCAACTATATGAGCTAGGACATGGGTGAATGCTCAAATCATGAGACAATATGTGGGCCAATAGTGGTCAAAGATGCTTTAAGAGATGGTTTGGATGATGAGCTGTTGAAGATAGAGTTGAATGATGCCATGGACAATGAGGGTTGAGTGTATTGTCCCTCGTATGGATCTTGAATGCAGATAGCTGGTTAGCACTTGATGAAGGGATACTAAATTGTGGGGTAGAATTGCGTTTTAGGGTGTTGCCTTAGGTTGGTAGCAAGAGTTTGGCAACAAATGTGAACATATGCTAGGGTTGGTATATAGAAAACATAGAATGTATGAACATGACTAAAACACATTAACTTGGACAACAACACAGGAGCGCAAAAATGGGAGAAGAGTAGAACTGATGAATGGACAAATGCTGAATATGAATGAGTGAAGAAGATGATATGGATGAATGCTCGAGTGGGGATGTCCAACTGTTAGAGCTGGACATTCCCTAGATAGGTAGGTGCAGCAGGTATAGTAGGTACAACGGGCGGCGACTGATATAGCAGGTGTGCCACATGGCAGCCGCCACGCGTCGGGTAGGCAGATTGCACGGACATCTGGTCGGGCAAATTTGCTGTCCAGTCGGTTGCTTGTTCTTTCTGGCATTTTCTTGCTGGCCTATTTATTGGCCATGGTCTTCATAGTCTTGGTTAGTTGTGCTCCCAGTTTTCAGGCCGCAAACCATGGAGACTGCCCTGGGGGAGACAGATGCAAACATTCTCTTTGCATCCATGTGTATTTCTACATTGCAGGTTTTCTATATTTTACTCTCTCTCTCTCTCTCTCTCTCTCTCCCTTCTCTGTGTTCACTCTTTGTCTTGGTCGTTTGCTTCCGCACTTTCATTTTGACATGGTATTAGAGCATTGAAGGACTGACCTAGGGTGGACCCACCTGAAGAGGAGATTCTAGTGCAACACAAGGCTGTGCGAGCAGGAGGGCTATGTGTCTGATGTGAGCATGGGCATGCGAGAAAGGAGAAGATTTGCTAAAGTTGCTACTGGTTTTTGTCGTTAGAGAAGGAAGGCGGCTGGGTTTTGGGCCTTCAAGTGCAGATTTTACCTTTTCATCGCCTTCGACGGGTGAAGGAGCAAGACAAGCGATGAAGAGCCCTAGCGGGCTGCGTATTGTGTTTTGTGCAAGCATTGTAGTTGAAGATGTCATCTGAGGTCAATATAGAGTTTCAGGCGATCATGGACCGGAAGGTGCCCGTGTTACCCGCTCTTCCATTAGCCAACGTTGTGATGTAAAGCCTCCTTCATGGAGGTGGGCTCCCTATCCTGTATGGTGCAAGACATCAAACAATAGTTAGTACATACAAGCTCAGTGGAGTGTGCTTGGTTTCTTTGAGATCGTTGTGGGCCGTCTCGTGGTTGCCATTTGCAAGAGCTCCCTCAACCTTGCATCGTGGGGAGTGTATCACATGTCCAACAAGGAGAAGGCCGATACTCCCCTTGTTGCTTTGTCTTTGATGAAGTTTTTGGAACATCCATCGGTGCCGTTCAATTAAGGATGTGGATAATTGTGGCGACTATCTCAGTCCACAGACATTGAGGTGTCTACCAATACTTCATCGTAGTGCATGCCATCTCGATCACATTGCAATTCTTCCGCTCCAATATGCCATTCTCCTAAGGTGTGTTCATGTTGGCAAACTCTTTATGAATGCTACGATCTGCACAAAATCTAGCTAGCTTGTTGGAGACAAACTTCCCTCCTTTGTTGAAACGCGAAGTCTTGAGTTTCCTACAAGACCGCTCTCCTCAAAGATCAATGGATCCTTAGAGTATGGGAATGCTTTAGACTTCAACTCCAAGAAGTACGCCCATGTCATCTTGCTAAAGTCATCAACAATTAGCATAAACTCTCGTTAAGAGACTTGCCCTTTGCGAAGCCGTATTGGAAATCGCATCTCTATGCTGCTTGCCACTAATGCAAGACACACATGGCATGGCTCACTCCAATCTCTGGCAATCCACACACAAGCTAACCACAAGTTGGCTTTCTAAGGTATGTGTAGTTGAGGTAGCCTAATTGAGCATGCCATAGCTCAGTTTGAGTTTGTGAAGAAAGAAGTAAAGAAGTAAAGTCTCATGAGGTTCACACCTTGTAGATTCCACTCTCCTCGTGATCAACACAAAGAACTTGTTGAGAATCTCCATCAAGAATTTAGGAGTCCTTATCAAACTCGACTATAAGGCCAAGAGCACAAATCTTGCTTACTAAAAGAAGAAGATACCCTAAATTGGCACATAGAGATTGGGGTGGCTCACCCCAATTTGTAGCAATCACGCCCAAGCTGACCACAACCTACCTTCCTAAGGTACTTGTAGTTGAGGTGGTAGAATCGAGCATGCCGTAGCTCAGTTTGAGTCTGTGAAGAAAGACGTAAAGAGTTAAAGGCCCATGAAGTCCCCATTTTGTAGACTCTATTCTCCTTGTGACATGCACAAAGAACTTGTCAAGAATCTCCATCAAGAACTCAAAAGTTCTTATTAAACTTGACTGTAAGGCCAATAACACAAATCTTGCTCATTGAAAGAAGATGATATCCTAAACTTGGCACATAGAGGACTTCTGATGTCTAAGCACTAGCTAGCCCATCCAGAATCGGTTGCACATCACCTTTGCCTTTGATAGGGATGGGAGAGCTAATCACCAATGAGAATTTGCCCATGCATAGAAAGCATATGGGCAATGCCATGAGTAGAAGTCATGTGGTGGGAAGTGCCATTGTGGTTGTGGGGCTATCATCGCTACATCAGTAGCATTCATGTTGAATCCTCAATCACTTCCAAATGGAGAAAGTAGCTGATGGAGTAGCCATTGTTGGTGAGTCCTCCGTACCTTCTTGGTGTCCCTCTTGTCCTTGTCGGGTAAATTCTTCTTCCAATGATGTGTCTTGCCACAAACGTGACAAGTAGACTCCCTAGCTTTGTTTGGCTTGGTCTTCTCGTGCTTCTTCTTCTTCTTCTTTTTCTTCTTCTTCTTCTTCTCATTCTTTCCCTTTTGTTGAGGAGATTATCCTATCAATGCCTTTGTCTTGGGAGTGTTCTATCCTTTGAGTCATTCTCTTGATACAAGACCATTGGAACCAACTCCTCCCACTTAAGGGTGTTATTCCATCTTAAAGCAATCAAGGGAGAGTAAAATGCAGGAAATCTAGGTGGTAATTGTGAGGGAAGAGTTATTGCCATGTCCTTTGAGGTAATTGCCATCCTTGCATTGTGGACTTATATCTACAATTGCCAAAGCTTATTGACATGTTCTCACACGGAAGCGGATTGGGATGGGTTCGATGTCCACATTTGTACCTCCAGAGACACTTGCTTCATCATGTTCATTGGATTTTACAATTGATCCAATGATAGCCATATCTTCTAGCAATGGTCAAATGCTCAATATGGGCTATCACGGTTAGAGTGCAAGAGAGAAATAAGAACAATTGGATGTGGGCATTCAACTTGTCCCAATGTGCTTGTACCTTTTGTAACCCAGCTTTCTTATCAAGAGAAAGCTTGGATATATCACAGGCTATAGGACAGTCTATGGCCTTAGTCACGAGCTCCATCAAATCATAGGACTCCAAGATGGCAAGCATCATTACCTGCCTGATGCACTAATTCTCCCCATCAGGCTGATGATCTTGAGGAAGTGTCGGTAACATGGGGACCTTATGGTCTATAATAGCTTGAAACTCCATGTCGACCTCAGAAGACATTGTCACTTGGATAACTTGCACAAAAAACTGGGCAGGCCCCTTTGACTCCGAAAATGCTGTCTCCTAAGGCTTTTTTCTCCAGTCGTTCCAAACTTGTTTCAACTATCAAAGGCAATGAAAACACAAAATTTGTTTCAAAACGCTGAAAACACAGCCTTTCCTCTTTCATGAACAGCCAAATCTTGCAAAAAATCAGCAACTTCTCTCCTTTCCTGTGCTTCACAGCTCGTCTCAGCCTTGTGTCAATACGCAGCCCTCCCACTTGCCCTTGAATGCTGAGAACACAAACTTGTCATGCTAAAATCTTCTCTTCAGGTCTGCCCGCTATCAATCAGACCTTCAATGCTGCTCTGATATCGTGTCCAAGTGTAGCAAATGTAGAATTGTATGACCAGAATGAAAGAAATGGAAGACGGAGAGAGAGAGAGAGAGAGAGAGAGAGAGAGAGAGAGAGACATTACAACACAGAAATCTGCAGTGAATGAATGCCGAAACAAAGGAAGCTGATATGTACATGGGTGTTGTATCCATATGTCAGCTGTCTCTCTCTATTTGCACCTGAAAAGTGTGAATAAAGGCGATTGTGAGGGGCTGGGCATAAATAGCCCAAAATAAATACATAAAAATTAACAGGTCGGCCAGTTTTTAGTAAAAACTGGCCGACCAGATTGTATACTGGGCAGCTGTGTCATAAATGCGTCGAAAAAGCTGCACTCTGCCATGTGTCACCTGCCCACTGGCCCGCCCTGTCCTGTGTGATCTGCTCTGCCCAGCAGACTGCTGCGTAAACATCAGGTGACTGCTGCAAACTGTCCGACCTGCACGGGAAATGCATAATCTACCCTATAACTGCTGTAGAACGCCTGTGCTCATCCAGGGGAGGATCAAATCTCTAATAGAGGGTTGGTTGAGCCTGCTGACATGGCAGCAGCAGGAGCTGCATTTGACAGCAGACAGCAGCTGCCAGCATTGACAGGTAGCAGCAGTAGTAGATGATGTGTAGCAGTCCTAGAGGGCAGCACACCTGTGCTATGATTCTAGAGTGGTCACGGTGGCAGGTAATGATGTTGCTTGTATCAGATGAGGTGGTGCTAGCAGCTGGAGCAGTCACTGAGGCTGGTGGAGCAATCATAGCTGCAGTAGGAGCAGGCATGATGCATGATGAGGTAGAGCCGTGATAAGCTCCTTGATTTGTCCAAATTGGCCCAAAAGGCTTGAGAAGCTCTGTAATTTCCTCCAAACTCTCTTGTAACACATGCTCAACCATATTGAATAGGAGCAGCAACAAAGGAAATTGCGTTCTATATTATCCACCACATCTTCTATATAAACGATTCCCTTCTTTGTGATGAAATAATCACTTTGTGGCTCTTGAATAGCCAAGGGGGTTTCAAACAATGCATTCTAGTGCATACTCAACTTTCAAGGTGCATAAGATTTTCTTGTTGAGTCTACTCACTTGTCTAGACTCTCTTTGATCCCCCAAACCTTTTTCCAGTTATAATCAGCTTAAGGGGGAAGGGACATTTATGTATTTTGCCTTCAAAGTGAGACACATGTCACACAGATCCTCTTAATGCTTATTTGTTGAAACCCCAAACCCCTCTCTCCTTTCCCCCTTCTTTGGGGGGACTTCAAACCTCAGTGAAAAAGTAACACTGAAGGTTGAGGTTATAGATGGTACCCCAAATGAGATGTCCTGAAAAGCCTTTCCCTCTCTAGAATTGCAGGTCATGTAAAATTATACAGTAAAATGTCTGATTTAGTGTTGTTTTGGCTAGAAATACTCTTATATTATGCAAGATCATTGAGAATACTTTAGGATGCTTTGATGGCTAGTATTGATCAAAACTGTCTGATTTTACAGCACTGGCAGCCCTTTCACTTTCATATGGCTTATCTCTAAATACAACATTAGCAGCTTCAGTCTTTTTTAGCTGCATGATTGAGAACAAGATGGTGGCAGTTGAACGGATTGGGCAATACACACGGCTTCCGACTGAAGCTCCTTTAGTAATAGAGGGTAGTGTGCCATATCCAGAATGGCCTGAAAGAGGACATATTAGCATAAAAGATTTGAAGGTAAGGGCAAGTTTTTCATTCTCCAATTACTGGTAAATGTGAAGCTAATGCCTGGAGTTTATGGTTATTTTTGTTCATGTGACTTTGGTGCAGGTCCGTTATCAGCCAACCATGCCATTGGTTATCAAAGGGATCAGTCTGGAAATAGCCAGTGGGCATAAGATAGGTGTTGTAGGAAGAACCGGGAGTGGAAAATCAACATTGATCCAAGTTCTCTTTAGAATTGTCGAACCTGCTGGTGGGACAATCACTTTTGATGAAATCAACATTACTTCTGTGGGACTCCATGATTTAAGATCAAGGTTAGGGATAATTCCTCAAGATCCTGTGCTGTTTGAAGGTACTATAAGAACAAATATGGATCCCTTAGGTGTCCATACAGAAGAGGAAATTTGGGAGGTAAGCTCACAGGATATCCTGAAAACACATGCAGAGACACTTTCTTGCTCAGCATTGGTCCAAACCTTCACTTAGTTCACTATTTCTCATAATTGACATTGTGGGCTTTGATTCTCAGGGCTTAAGAAAATGTCAACTGGCTGATATTGTTGAGTTGAGAAATGACAAGTTAGATGCAGTAGGTAAGCATTCATAGTATTGGTTCTTTGATCATCGGTATGCATTTCACTTTGTCATTTTGGGGTGAATGTGCACATCCAATGACTGCCAGGAGTACTCTGATTTTGTGCTGCAGTGGTCGACAATGGAGAGAATTGGAGTGTGGGGCAGAGGCAGCTCTTGTGTCTTGGACGGGCTTTGTTAAAAAAGAGTCGCATTTTGTTTCTAGATGAGGCCACTGCATCCGTGGATGCGCAAACAGATGAAGTGCTGCAGAGAATAATAAGGGAGGAGTTTCAGAATAGTACAGTAATAAGCATTGCACACAGGATCCCAACTGTGATGGACAGTGACAAGGTTATGGTTCTGGAGGCAGGTAAAATAGCTTCTCAGTCTCATCTCAGTGTGCAAAAGGATGCATGAAATTGGATGTATGATGTCATAGATGTGTTTGTGATGATATTAAACTGATAAATGCTGTTCTGGACTGCTATATGTATCTCGACTGCACATGCAGGTTTGCTAAAGGAATACGACAGCCCAGAAAAGCTGCTAGAGCAGCCCTCAACACTTTTTGCAGCTTTAGTTCGGGAATATACTACAAGATCCGAAGATTGACTACTAGACTGTTTGATTCTTCTTTCATGCGGTGGTGATGACTAACAAACAATCTGTGAGTGACAAAGTGAAAGCTTGAGGGTCCCCTTTCTTGCGGCGGATAATCATTGAGTGGTAAAAAGAAAACATCGGAACTGATATGCTAGTCGGTCTATAGTAACTTTGACACAAAGGGGCAGTTTGTATTAACCCGTAAAGGCAAATCAGGATACACAAGTATCATGATGGGGATCAGTTTTATTTAGAGAATTGATGAGGGTTCAAATCTTGTACATGGACCACAGGTAGCACCTAACAGTTTCTCTGGACCTGCCTTTGAGTCTTTCTGTGTGTACTTCTGTGAACACGCAATATATTATTGGCACCATTTTTCCTGTGTCTCTCCGTCTCTTTGTCTGTGAAGTAGATAGGTATTATCCTATCATGGTTTGTCTTTTGACTTATCGGATGACAACATTACAGATCCATGACATTGTCTGAGCACATAAAACAACCATGAGGCTTCCACGCAGTAACCTCGATGCAATACCTGCCCTCAACATGCCCTATTCAACAGTAATCTGTTGCTTTTTGGTTTTAAAGGGGGGTTCCAATGCATGCATGCTCCTAGTACGATACATTCGTTGAGGAAAGAAATGGAGTAATGAAGGATCACGCCCAAGTGTTGGATGTTTTGTATGGACGTGCGCTGTGTGAGAAGTACGGCTAAGCGTCTTGATTAATTACAGCCAGGCGTTCCATGCCTAGGCTGCACAAAGTGCCGCACCAAGTTGGTGCTTCACACCCATGTTATTAACATATATTTTAATTGTTATAATAAATCACCAATTTTGTTCGTCTCTATGTGTGTGTATGTGTGTAAAATAAACTAATTTTTTTATATGTAATTACCCATTTCAATTTTCTTAAAATAAATATCTTATTACATTGAGAAATATGCATTTTATGAACAATATATTCATACAATTCAACATGTAATGTAGTAACCTTTTACTTATATTAATAACATCTTGTTAGTAGTACATATTTGTCAATACAAATAATGTTTATACTTTTATGTGTTGTAAATATTATAAATAATATTTTATTAGTTAATGTTATAATCTTTTAAAATTTGGAACCAATGTTGAAGTTTCCAAGTCTATGTGGCATAAGGTGGAGAGGTTTGATATTTAAAAAATAATGGGGTTTTTTTGAAGGGTGATATAATAATGAGAGGAGGAAATGCTGGTCTTTGAAAAGTTGGAAATGACTGTGCACGCACGTGCACGTGCAATAAATAAAGAGGGGTTTCTTTGAAAAGTTGGAAATGACTCTGTGTGTGTGTGTGTGTGTGTGTGTGTGTGTGTGAAATAAAGAGGGGTTTCTTTCGAATGATGATATGATGAAGAAAAGGGAAAAGAAAGTCTTTGAAAAGTTTGTGGCTCTCTCTCTCTCTCTCTCACACACACACAGATTTTTCTTTCCTAATTGGATACATGAGATGAGGTGTTATTTCATCTCTTTTCTAATTGAACCTATGAGATGTAATGATATTTTAATAGTTGAACATGTACCCACAAATGCGCTTACACTATAGAAAGAGATGATTTTTTTCAAAGATTGAATATATGAGATGAGATGATATTTTAATGATTGAACATATGTATATATTTAAAAAATACTCACAAATGTACATATAAAAACACACAACATACATGTACACCAATACACATGTACGAATGCACACGTGCAAATGCATACATCTATATAAGTGAAATATGGAAAGGGAGGGAGGGAGAAAAATTGATGAGAAAGAACTATAAAAGAAAGAGGCGAGCAAACAAAGGAGAGAAAAGAGAATGGATACAAGCGCATAAAACATGCACATACATGTATACACACACACATGTAGACACATACATCCACACAAACACATACTTGCACATATAAAGGCACACATACACATGCACATATATACATGCACAACATGCATACATATGAGGTGAAAAATGATGCGAGAGAAGGGAATCAAGAGGAAAAAGAAAGGAGATAAGAAAAAATAATGATAGGGAGTGAAGAAACTCAAGACCAGATAAATGAAAACATGGCCAAAGTATTGCAAAATCAAGTGTTGGGCATATTTCCCTAGGTCTATGTACTTAGTTGTCCCATTCACATAATACCCTAGTACCAAAATGGTACATTCGATTTGTCATGTGGTGAGTTAGATAAGCCAAAGAGGTTCGTTTGGTTTTTCTATTGGTCACTTAGATGAGGCAAGAAAGTGGTTAAAAGAAAAGTAAGGGATGGCTATGGTTTAAGAGTTTATGGAAGAGAAAGAAAGAAAGATAGAAAGAAAGAAAGAAAGAAAAAAAGAGTATACTAACATCTCTGAGAGGCCAATGAGGTCTATAAGACCAGACAATACATTCAATGAAGTGTCATCTCTCATCTAAAAAGGTTAAAGATAGGTCTACAAAACTAGATGTTAGTAGGCAATATTCTATGTAAGGATATACATGTGATTTAAAAGGTAAATTATATTACTAAAAAGGAAAAGGAAAAGAAAAGATAGAAATGCTCTTTTCCTAAGTGAAGTATCTCCCTTAGGTAAAAATAATGCTTTGTTTGGCTAAGGTGCCTTGGTATTTGTCTCTTATGGTGTTCACTGTTAATCTATGATAAGGGTATTTGGGTCTCCTCTTGAGTGGATGTGGGAATCTTGCTCAATCGAGTACTACTTCTCTATCCAAGCAGATATCCCTTGATGATGAAGTTCCTCTACAATGTATCCTTGTTAGTTGATCAATAGTGGTGGTTGATCATATACTCAGTTTTGTCTGTTTTGAGAAGATTTTGGCCTTTTTCGACTTGCGATATACCTTGAGGACCAAAGGTGTTTGGAATTCTTGCTTCAAAGGCTTCAAAGGCATAGAGTAACTATTTTGTGAGATAGGGATGTCCACAACTAGATCCACCTAAGTACTTAGTGAGGCGATGAAATCATCCTCAGAGAGTTGAAGAAAATGACTCAGGTGGTATGTCATCCTTGTGCCATGTGGGAAAAGGGGTCTAATCCAAGTTCCCTATGTATCTTGATTCAATATGTCTGCTCCGATCACATACTTTAGCTTCAACTAACTAAGCTTGAGTGTAGGACAATCCAAATTGTAATCATAGGGGGCTAATTTGTCAATTTGCAAACCATGCAAACTCATCCATGTACCCATTTGAGCTAGATGAAGCCAATGTTAGCCATGTTTATCTATCCTAAGGGAGTTCCCATAATCTATGTGTATGAAAGTCATTGCTTGGAGGCAAGGTTCATTTTTTGAAGGGCTGGTTCGTACTTTCTCTAGAAGGTTTGTCCACAATCTTGCCCTTCGACTTGAAGGTCACTTTTTAAAATATGGCATTCGAATGATGTGTACATTAAATATTACCTTTCAAGATCTAAACTTCAAGCAAGCAAGCATTTTAACCAAAATCACTTAACAACTATAGAATTCTAATTTATTTGTAAAGCAACTTTTCCTTTCAATTTTTACTATACATATTGGATTTAATGAACTCTATTGTAATATTTTTCGCATAGATTTATACTTAATGTCTTGGTGATTATTGATGTGAAAGAGAGAGGCTAATACCTTTTTATTTGAATTGAATGCTAAAATCACAACTTTTAAGTCTCAAGTCAACAAAGAAAAGAAATTACAATAGTCCATACAAGTGATAGCATAGCGAGAACACAATTGTCTAACTTGTTTTATGGATCTCAACATCTCGATGAGGCTTCAGGTTATCCCAAGTAGAGTAGATCACATCCCAATCTACCTCTCTTGGATCTCGTATGCCATTGTAAGAAAGAAACACGAGCTTGTTAACATTCTCTAAGCTCAATCGATTACGGTCTTGATTCTTGATACGATTCATCTTGGAGAATCCCCTTTCACAATTGATAGTGCTTGCAACAATTACCAAGCAAGCATGTCAAAGTTTCTTCATCTCACCAAAGGACTGATCCCATTCAACATCATGTGCACAAAAGTGCCATGCCATATGCATACTCTTTCCAGGACATGCTCTCTTCAATTTTGCCATGAACTCTTCATATTGCAATTTACACGTGTTCAGATTTACTACATCAGCAAATTTTCTAATAATGGCCTAATCCATATAGCACCCATGTTGAAAATACCACGTACATCCTTTGGATAGTCTCTAGGATTGAATATTTTGGTAGCCTAAAAAAGATCCAAGTCATGAAATTGAGCATGCAATGAAGTTATAACTCTACGAACAAATTTCCTTCCAACATCAAAACAAGCATCCCATGTGATAAGATCCTTGGTTGTATCTTTATTTCCCAACACATCAATATGCAAAGTATGCTTATCCAAACCACCTGTACCATTTTGAAACACCATGTAACCATCTTTCACTCCAAAAAATTGAGTGACATGCTCAGCATCTCTACCAAACTCACCTCCAAGAAAACGAGCTTGAAGGAGATCCATAGTGGTCACAAGCTCCGTGCCTATTGTGGTGATATCCACATGATGATCTTGGAATTTTTTATTCAATACATTTAGATGATGAAGCACATCTGCCAACAAATGAAGAAAAAACTGAACTTTGAAAGAGGTAAATGAAACATATAAGTCACATTTCTCTTGCATCCAAATGCGCAAGAGAATCGACATCAAAGTTACCATCCTCTTTGTCACTTGCCCACGTGACAACCAACGAATATCATGAATTCTTAAAATCTCATGTGCTGGAAGATGAAACTTTGAAGCAAGACCCTTTACATCCTCATGTCTCTTATAGGAGTTATTTACCCATTTGTAAGCCTTATTGAGTGGCTTTTCCACAACATCAAAAATAGAAAATGCACACAATGCATCTTTTAATGCCAAAGCATCTCTATGTGCAATGCAATGCACCCCAACCAAATGAGGCACATCTCTAGCAAAGCGTGCAACCAATCCATTCTCACTGCCTCTCATAACACTACATCCATCAGTAGAAAAACCCACTAACTTTGATTTTGATAAACCATAAGTGCATAGGAACTCTGAAAGTGCATCATATAAAGCAGTTGCAGTTCCATTGCTTGTATGAAGCAATCTTATAAAATGATTGCATACATCACCATTCTTTGTCAAATATGTTAAACACACAATCATATGATGGTCATTAGAGATATCTGTACTTTCATCTACCATCAAGGAGAAGTCCTTAGGACTCTCAATAATTTCACATCTAACCATCTCATAAAAGTGTGTATAACATGCCTCCAAAATACCAATGCCTCTATATCCTTTTGAAAGTCACTCAAAGGCTTATCCCTAATGGTAATGAAATACAAAACTTTCAAAATAACTTTCATATGAGAAACTTTTTATCTATTGCAGTAGAGTCCATCTTCTCAAGATGCAAGTTCATTGGCATCATAGACTTTCTTTCTTTTGCAACCCATAAAAATGCAGCCTTCTTGTGCTCTTTAGATTTTTCATGAGTTTGTAATGATGGCCTTTGAAGTACTGTACTCCCAACTGCGGCAAAAGCATTGCTCATCTGAAATTGTATGCAATAACTACAAAATATCCTTTCCTTACCATCATCATCATGCAATGCATAACTCCATGGGTGATATGTTTTCCAATGCTCTTTGTAAGAGCGTTGCCCTTTAATCTTTTGAGGTACACTACCCTCATAATCTAGAGTAGCATCTGCATGAGCAACATATTGCTCTTGAACCTCATCCAGGCTTCTTATAACATCATCAAAAGAATCCACAGTTTGACATGCATCTTCTATAGGAATGTTAAGATCGAAACTCACATTTGCATGAAGAGATACATTGGGTGTATCAAATGTGGATAGAGGTGCAATCGAGGAGGCATCTGCAATGGTGGAATCCCCTTGAGTCACACGCTTCTTTCTTGCAAGTGCTAGAGATAGAGTCAATTGACTCAAATCTCTCTTAGGACGGCCCATACCTATAATAAATTACAAAAAGTCAAAGTGTGTTACACTGGGATACTCTAAATGGTAGGGATAAATACTCAAAATGTTCAAAACTTGAGCATTTAAAATAGTAGGCTGTTGAGGTCATACCTACTCAAATTTTATGCCAATGAATTGATTTGAATTTGGATGGTAGAATCTATGAGAGATCTACTCCTCCTGCAATACAAAAAAATTCATGCTCTACAACCAAATATCCTCTTTTAATAACTAATAATAACATTACTTTTGATTGCTTTTGAGTGAATGGGAGGTAAATATCCATGATAATGTGGCACTCAAAGCATCAATGCTCTCTTCTCTAAAAAAGCCTCCACTCGGCTACCCTAGTTGACATCATTGCATTACAACTAATGCTATGTAAATTCATACATTTTTCTGTGAAGGAATAGTAAAGTGATGTAGCAAACGAATGGGTTATTATCTTATGCTTTCCAAAAGCTCATAACTACATCATATCAACTTTCAACTATAGAAATTGACATTTTGCTTATAAAAAAATCAAGTATATTTTTGTTAACATTATATTGGTCAACATGTACTCTAAGTTTGACATGCTCAGCAAAGTACAATAAGTGTTTGATGGGTCTCCAATATACATCATACTCTTATAGAGTGCGATAATACGATATATCCAACATTTTAGCACACATTTAACTTATGTGGTTTAATAAATTAAAAGTAACTACCTAAGGTCTAGCCTCTAACATGTACAAGAATGTGGTGTGATCGAACTTGAGCCTTGCAATTTCAGCCTTGATGTTGGACGTGTTTGGTCACGATCATCGATGGCAGTGCTGAGTGGCTGTTGGAGCCTGAGAAAATTTTATTAACATAGGCGGCCACTACAGTTTCAGCCTTCAGGAGATGAACATCGCTTTCGAAAGGATGAGGGTCTAGGGAAAGGCTTGCCGCTTAGGGTTTCCAACTTCTCAGTTGAAAATTAGATGAATAAATTATATATAATAAAATATGTTAATTTTTTTCCTGAAAAAGCTGCCCTTCGAATGCAATTTTAGAAAAATTTTGCCTTTCTACGTGTGTCACTGTGTGATAGCTTGATCAATGATAGGTTACCTATTACCTGATACCAACTTACCAGTGTGACGCGTGTGGCATGGGCCGTGACTTGTGACTCGTAAGTCAGGACTCAAGAGGCATCTAGATTCTAATCTTTAGAACTTAGAGTGGTTAGTAACTTAGTTCGTCACTATTCACGACTCAACTCTCAAGGCATCGATCAGGATTCAACGCCACTACAGTTTCAACCTTCGGGAGACGAACATTGCTTTCGAAAGAATAAGGGTCCAGGGAAAGGCTTGCTACTTAGGGTTTCCAACTTCTCAGTTGAAAATTAGATGAATAAATTATATATAATAAAATATGTTAATTTTTTTCCTGAAAAGGTGCCCTTCAACTGCAATTTTAGAAAAATTTTGCCTTTCTACAAGAAGGGTAAGATTTTTCCTTTGTATTTCAATAGAAAGGCTCATAATATTTTGGGGGTTCTATAGCAAGTCAATAATGGACTTAAAGGGCTCTGCAACCTTCAAAAACGAACCTTGCTTGGAGGAAGGCCTCAACCACCGTAGGTGCCATCCCCATTAATGCTATGATAATCTCATGTGGGGTTGAGCTCTTTGCTTGTATCATATGTGATATTATGATGATATATGGTCACTCCATATGCTACCATCCATAATAAAACTCTCTCTTTGGTCAAGCTTTGGTACCAATGCTCTATCTATGGTTGTCTCCTTGTTTGATAGAGGTTTTGGCAGAATGTGGGTGTAATTGGTGTATTATAGAGCCACAATTTGATGCATGACTCATTTTCTATCCAATGTACCTAATGGTGCATAGACTCATGCTAGTTGAGCCTTTGATGTATCTCTCTAAGAAAATTGTGGCCCTTTGAAAGTGACTCCCAAGTATACATACTGTTTGATAGTCTCCTCTCACTCTCTATTAAAAGTGAACTAATATTAGGATCTTGTCAGCCAAGCGATTAAGGTGTTGAATACTATAACCTTGGTTTTCTCAAGGTTCACTATAAGGTCTATATCTTAGTAGAAAGTGGATAGTGAATCCAAATGTCTCTATAGTTCCTTACGTGAGTCAAATATAATCACAATCTTATTGGCATAAAGCAATATCAATATCAACACCCTAGCTAAATTAGTTCCAACCCCTCCTTCTCTACCAACACCCTTTCTAAACTAGCTCCAACCCCTCCCTCTCTATCAATTAATTTGAAATCTAATCTATATAGATCCCAAACAAAGTGCATGAGAGTAGGCATCCTTGTTTCACTCCATTAGTTTTATTTACTAAATTTGAGATATCCTTAGGGGCACCATACTCTACTTGTTATTGTCTTGTATAGAGCCTATATACTCCATGGTGTCCCCTTAGGACACTGATATCCTATAGCCTTTTAATGGTTTAGCATGTGGCACCATATCAAATGCCTTATGAAAATCCACCAAATAATAGTATATATTTTTCTTGCATGTTCGATCTTCCTCAATTTTCACCCTCAGTGTGAAAGTATGGTCCACTATGGTGTATCCTTGTGTTAAACCAACTTGATGTATCCTTGTGTCAAACCAACTTGACTTGTTGATCTCATGCCACATATCTTAGCCTAGTCTCTCAAGGATTGCTCCACAATAGATCCATATATCTTAGCCATCATTTGGCCAATCATGATGTCCTATAATCACACCTTAGGATCTTTGTTGTCAAAGAGTGGTGTGACTAGCTAATTGGATATCCCTCACAAATTACTCTAATTAATATATGAGCCAACAATCGTCTAGAGTATCATAAGCATGTGCAAAGTGCTCTATCACTAAGCCATCATGATCATGAGCTATCCCATTCTTTAACCTCCATATGGCATGTTTCACTCTCTTTTTTATGGAAAAAATGTAGTGTGTTAAGTCTCAAGATTGAGAGGAGAGGCATAAGTTCCTGATGTATGTGTGCATACATCAACTACTACCCCTCATTGGATGCATGCTTGTGTCTTTATTTAGTCAAAATCATACCAACCATTCTATGGGGCTAAAGCATCATGGTGGTGTAGCACATGGCATGATGTGTTGGGAGGCATGGACTGTTGAAATATGTAATACTCCAAGTAGATGTCTATTAAACTCATCCAATTGAATATGTGAATCTATTCTATCAATGAGTTTTAGAACTATAGTATTATATACATGTGAGGTTGCCTCCACAAATTAGTAACATGGGAACCTAGGTACATACGATCAGAGACATCCAAATGATGAGCGCAAATCGGCGAGCAAAGGAGCAACTAACAAGCTAAGATTGTAATTGTAGACATTTTCCACATTTATGAATTTTGAAGTCCATGCAAGTACATGACATGAACCTTGATATAACAACTTTTATGTCTCTCCCCTTCTTTGGCTACCTTTAGAAGATATAATGTACTCCACATGCTCATGTTTGGTAATGACTTTTTTACTATGCACAACACCTTCCATTTGAGCAACAAAGTTCATTCTTGTAGTCATTTTGTTTGTCACAAGCTTTGTCAAAACAATATGTTTATTGCCATGATGTGAGGGTTTTACATCCAAACATGTAGTGTAAGCATCCAAACTCTCAATACTAGCAAGCCATGCTCTTTTGGTATCCCCTTGTTTAAAATTAAATCCCCCTTGCTCAAAATATTGTATTTATTATGCTGTCAAATTAGTGCCCCTTGCAACAAACCACTCTTTAGGAGACCTCCTAGGATGCTTTTCAACAATATTGGATGAAGTCCATATATGATCTATATTATCACCACAAAACCATGCCATTTTCCTCCTCTAACCATGCATATTAACTTTTTCCTAGAAGCCAAGAGTTGGGACACCAATCAAACCAACCTTGACTTTTTTATCACTTAGCTTATTACATATTTTTCCTTTTTCCTCAAGGTACCCTTGACATCTCACGTCATTGCCAACTTTGGATCTACAAATTGCCCACATTGTTTTGTGAACATCTTTCTCAATGATAAGGGAGGGACTTGCCCTATGGATGCTTCTTTTACAAGCTTTGAATGGTTGAGTTACTCATACTTTGATAGATGGGTGTTATTTGTCTCCTATTGCACATTGCATATTTTCTTTGCACTTTTTTCACACAGCTCTTGTATCCCCACCAATTGAAAAACTCCTTTTTGGAACATGCAGCTCCTCCACAATTTCCAATATGTTTAGCCTTTATGAAGGCAACATTTCTTGCACTTTGAAGGAAGCCCATTGTCAAATTAGATGTGCATGCATTGTAAAGAGTAAATATTTAACACCATCATGGGAGGCCAACCAACTTCCATGCCCTAACCGTGAAAGATCTATACTAGGAACAAGATATTTGTCATTACTGTGGAGTGACTACATTAGGACAGTTAAAAGTGTTTAAAAGATATAAATATAAGAGTGATACTAATGAAATTGGTTTATAGTTCTATATTACCTCAATCATATATTCACACCATTGCCCGACTCTCGCATGCCACCATACAAGCCAAGTTTCTAGCATTGGCAATTGTGAACTATTTGCATGGCCATCTTTCAACCAACTTCTCAAAGCATATAGCTCAAACTCACACTAGCTTGCTTTGAGTGAGCATTTTTTCGAAGTCTAGAATTTAATTTTATCTCGTCTTGATTGTGAGGGGGAATGCACTTTTTGGCATGATGCTAGAGACTCTGCTTCCAATGGAAGGAACATGACCATTCTCTCTCAAGAATAATCTTGCTGGGATCAACATTGAAAACGACCCTCACTGCATGCCATTTAGCTCAAGTCTCATTAGCCATAAATCCTCTAAAGTTTGCTTTCTCATAGCCTTCCTTCTCCATGACCCTATTGAGCAATTCGCAAAACAAAGTATGGGCATCTATGTCCTCAACCTTAAAATCCCTAATGGCTATTGTTTGGAACTCCTATATATGTGCATTGTAAACATGGCAAGCCATAATGTTCCAATTGTTCATTCTTTTCACGAAATCAAAACACACCCAACACTGGGAAAGCTCTCCCCCTCGATGCATTTTGTTTATTAGATCAACATCTCTTCCAAGGCCTCGGGTTGACATCTTGAAGGTATGGAATCTCTCAAAAAATGAGAACTCAAGCTGCCCAATAAATTCCATAATCTAGAAATAGTCATACAAACATATATTCTTTTGTACTATCCACTCTTGAAATACAAATTTTTAGGTTGCTTAAATCCCCTACTCTTTGGTGCTGAATTATCAAGGCTTTTACTTTGTTTTGTCTAGACCTAAAACCAAAATTAATCAATGATGATCTTAATTTACATATTTGTTTCTTTTGCAATTTATTATTCTCTTTCAACTTCTCCAATTCCATCTTCACAGATTTCAATTCTACATTTACCTTAGCCAATGTACTTGCTTGTTGACCATATTTTGTCTCCCATGAATCATGGTTGTGATAAATCATTTTGTGAGATGGAGAAATGATCGAAGCTCAGCACAGAAATAGTAGACAGTGTGAGCGAAGCACGACACCCAATGCAATAGATTGAAAGAGTGTATAGTGAAAGTACAAGGTACAACCCTTAAACCTTAGGGTGGTAGGGGGTGTTCACACCCGAACACGATAAGTGCCTGTAAGTGTGTGACATAAGCACATACGAAATAAGACCATAAGTCTGGGGGAAAAAACCTCTCTTACCAAGACTAAAAAGTGTCCTAGTGTCCTCTTGATCACCAACGCTCCTATGTGAGTGCAGGCGTAAGTGAGACGTAAGTGAAATACCCAACAAACCCCCTTGGAGTGAAGAGTGATCAAGAGTACAAGGATCATCCGCCACCAAAGGAGATCAAATTTAAAGCATTGTGAAATGCTTCAAATTTGTCACGAGGAAGAGCTTTGGTGAAGATGTCTGCCACATTACTGGTGGTAGGACAATAGACAAGGTTGATATCACCTGCATGTAGCCTCTTTTTGACAAAGTGATAATGTATCTCAATGCGTTTCGTGCGTATATGAAACACTGGGTTCTGTGCCATTGCAATGGCACTCTGACTATTAGTGAACAAAGAAGTAGGATTCGTAACAGATACATCTAGATCAACTAGCAAGCGTCTAATCCATACGCATTCAACTGTGGTAGTGAAAGCTGCCTTGTATTCAGCTTCACATGACAATGTGGCAACAATGGACTGTTTCTTGCTAATCCAAGATATGCAAGACGAGCCAAGAAAGAAACAATTGCCACTAGTGGAGTGATGTGAATCATAATCACCAGCCCAATTAGAATCACTATAAGCATGTAACTGCAGTGGTCCCCCCTTGGCATAAAGCAATCCAAGAGATCTAGTACCTTGCAAGTAACGAAAGACATGCTTAATAGCTTGCCAATGTGACATGCGTGGCTGATGCATATATCTGCTTAGGGCTAAAACTGCAAATTGTACATCTGGCCTAGTGCTGCATAAGTAAATAAGACATCCAACTGCTGGAGCATATGTGTGTATATTAAACAAATCACTATCATCATGTAATGATAGCTTTAGTCCAGGTTCCATTGGTGTACATACTGGCTTGCAATCCTGTAAGCCAAACTTCTCAAGAAGTTTACCAATGTATCTTGACTGTGATAAACCAATACCTTTGGCATCATGTATGAACTAAAAGCCCAAGTAATAATGCAAAGACTGTAAGCAAGAGATCATCAACATATAGACAAATGATCAACATGGATCCCCCTTGTTTACATACGTAAAGGGTAGACAGATGAGTTGTTTAGGAACCCTTGCCTAAGAAAGAAAACATCTATCTTTGCATACCAAGCTCTAGGAGCTTGTTTCAAACCATATAAAGCTTTTTTCACCTTGTAAACCAAGTGTTTCGATCCCTCAACTGCAAAACCAATGGGATGTTGTATATATACTTCTTCATGAAGTTCCCTATGTAAAAATGCAATTTTAATATCCAACTGATGCACAGTCCATCCATAATGGGAAGCCAAAGAAACCATAGACCTGATGGTTGTCATGCGGGAAGTAGGAGCAAATGTCTGCTCATAGTCAATGCCTTTCTTTTGTGCATAGCCTTTAGCTAAAAGCCTTGCCTTATATTTGTCAATGGATCCATTTGCATTTTGTTTCAGCTTGTAGACCCATTTTGTTCCAATGGCTTTCTTCCCAAATGGCAAAGACACTAAATCCCATGTTTGATTCTTAGTTATAGAATCCAATTCAGCTTGCATTGCTGCCATCCAATGCACACTTTGTTGTGTATCCTCAAAACATTCAAACTCCTCATCATCAAGTGTGCTTGTTGCCATATTAAACTCCATGGTATGTGCAGTATCATGTATATGAGCTTGCCTTCTAGTATGACCAGCCATGGGTGCATCCAGATGACTATCTTTCATAGTCTGTAAATACCATCTAGGCATTTGTCTTGCCTCCTGACTATGCATAAGCTCTTGCTAAATTTCAGTTTCAACACTTTGCTGAATATTCAGATCAGCCAATGGCTTATTTTTTGCATTTTTCAATGGAGCAGCTGGCTGAACATTGAGTTCACTTGCTAAAACTCCAGTTGAATCACCAAATGTAATGGGTAGCAACCCTTCAAATACATCACGGGTAACCTGATATGTATCTAAACCAGCAAGGGACAATTTCGATTTTTCATCAAATAATACATCCCTACTGACAAACACCTTTTTAAAAATAGTATCATAGGGTCTGTAGCCTTTGCTCTCATTGCTATATCCCACAAAAATGCATTTGACAGCCTTATTATCCAACCTTTTCTGAGTACATGTGGAATGCGTGCATATGCAAGGCACCCAAAGGTATGAAAGTGTACAACAGAAGGTTTCCAGCTATTCCAAGCCTCAAAAGGTGTAATTTTCTTCAATGCTTTGATGGGACATCTGTTCAAAACATGGCAAGCACACATGATGACTTCCATCCAAAAACTGTGTGGCAAGCTCTTTGCTTTCAACATACATCTGGCCATCTCCATGAGTGACTGATTTTTCCTCTCTGCAACCCCATTTTGCTATGGAGTATAATTAGTAGTGTATTGATGGACAATGCCCTTCTGCTTTAAAAAAGAATTCAGCATAGAGGACATGTATTCCCCCCCGGTCTGAACGGAGAGTCTTAATTTTACAACCAAAAGCTAAGAATGCATCATATACCTCTGAATTTTTTACCAAAGAATAAATCCAACAGAATCGTGTAAAGTCATCAATAAAAGTCACAAAATAGTAACATCCTCCCAATGACTTTGTTTGCATAGGCCCACATACATGTGAATGCACTAACTACAACCTGGCTATTGCTCTAAAAGCAACATCACAAGGAAATGAAAACTGATGCATTTTTCCTAAGATACATCCTTTGCATAAGTGCTCAGAGGTCTCTCCAGAAGAGGTAATCCATCTAGCATTTGTGTACGCTATAAGAGCATCAAGTTGCCAAAGTTCACATGCCCATCCTAGCATGCCATGACTGTGCCTGTATCAAAGTAGGAGTAAGAGTGGATGCCAAGTACGGTGACTGATCAACTGAAAGAGCATCCAACTCGTATAACCCATGACATAAAGTGCATGTCAAGACCAAAGTCATGTGTTCTTTGTCTCTCACCATGCATATACCATCATCAAATGTGACATGCAATCCAGAACGTGCCAAAGAAGAAATAGAGAGCAGATTCTTCTTTATACATGGCACAAACAAAGCATCCTGTAGACAGAGAATAGAGCCATCAATGGTGGCTGTGAGCACAATCTCCCCAATACCTCTAACAGGGTATGATGCATTGTTGGCACACTATACAGACTTGCTAATTGGAGTTGCACCAACAAAAACAAATGGATCTCTGAGAGATGTGTTGAAAAACACGGACCTAGAACTAGATCGGCTATGGTGGACACAAGTCAAACACATGATACATTATCGGATGAGGAATTGTAACTCAAGTGAATTAGGTTCCAAGATAGATTAGCTTGGACTCATAAACACAATCTTGGGTGACTCAAACTAAAAAAGTACCATTACCTTGTTATGAGTGTCAACCAAGTACATGCCTTTATAGCTTTTTGGATAGTACAATTCTCATTGTGCATATGAGATTCTGAACGTCTCTTCCTAGAGCAAACATTTTTTGTCTATCTTCTAGCCTCTTTAGGGCATACATCTAGCCTCTATAGGTAAGCATCATTTGCTATTCTCAACAAGATGTAATATGCTTAGAAGCACCACTGTAAAAAAACCAAGTGCCTGCATCCTCAGTAGAGCTAAATGCTCGATCAACCCAAGGAGTGTCATAACTGCATGTGTAAAAGCAATAGTCCCTATCTCTACAACAAAGGACGCGAACTCAATAGTAGTGGAAGGAGTATCAAAAACATACATTCATGACTCCTTCTTCTTCTCCTTGGCGATTCGGTTTTTGCACTCAGTAATGTAGTGGCCTGGCTTCTTGCAATAATGGCATTTTCCCTTTTTGGCTTGCATGTCTCCTTGTTTTTTACTTGCCTGTGATGTGCCAAAAGTCCCAGAGGTCTATGGAGCATTCTTTACTTGGCTGCCTTTGCCCTTCTGTCTAGCCATAAAAGCTTGCTCAGAGGCTATAGCATCCACACCACTATTTCTTCTTGTTTGCTCCTCCTCTAGAAGCAAACTGACTAACTGAAGAAAAGTGATTGGTTGTGCAACAATCGTCATGGTGAGATTTAAGGCCGTATGAAAAGCCAAGTATGAAGGAGGTAATGAGTTCAAAGTAGTAGATATCATATGTGCATTCGAATAGTACTCATCAACATTCATGAGTTGCTCATGCAAGTGCTGAATTTTGTTCAAGTGATCCTGAATAGAATCTCCCTCATCCATTTTCAATGTCTCTAGCTCTTTCTTTAAGAAAGAGATGTGTGTCTCATTCTTTCCTACAAACATCTGCTCCAAAGTTAGCCAGACTTCTCGTGAAGAAGTTGCTAAACACATATGGGTCATGATGGACCGCTGAACTGCCAATGCAGTCAGTGACAAAGCCTGTGCATCCCATGTATCCCATGCTTCTTGAGCTGTTGATCTTTGGGGAAGTTGCTGAAGTGGAGCAGGCCAAGGTGCCCATTGTGCACATCCTCCTGGAGGAGGAGTAGATGGAGCCACAACTCCAGGTCTAGCTTCTTCTCCACTGACATAACCCCAAAGATTTTTCACCACAAGCACATTCTTCATCATGAAGGACCAAAGTGAGTAGTTGTTCCCATCCAATCTGTCCTCCTTGGATACATAGGTAAAGACATCTCCTCCCTCATTTGCCATGATAATCAATTACCAAAAGAAGCAAAAGGGTAATGCCCAGGTGGGACCAAACTGGAAATCTCAAAATTTTCAGAAATTGTAGGAAATAACTTTTTGCAATTAGTACACTAAGGTGCACTTTGTCAAAATTGTCTTTAATGCACACAGTTCAAGGTGCATTTAGTGTTCATCAACATTGTATCAACAAAATCCCCAAAATTTCTTACCCCAAATTTATCCAAAATAGTCTATCAATGACTGAGACTATAATACATGTGCTAATGTCCTAAAAAAACACAAAATCCCTAAAATGTTTGATAAATTTGCCCAAAAATTTGCATCCACTGTGTTCGGGACACATATCCACAATTCTATGTCTGCTTGGGTAGAAACCCCTTCTTCTAGAAATTAATTTTGGAATAAAAAGGTAATAGAAAAAAAAAACCTCATAAATGATAAGTTGGTGGGTGGGATGCAGAGGCATCACTGGCCACATGCGGATGGAGGTTTAGGCATAGGCGGGCGAGTACGCAGCAGTAGGCGGCATTGAAGTTAGGTTGCAAGGCAGCAACGTGGCAGGGTGTGGGCACTAGCACAAACGATAGGTCAGAGGGGTGGCAGGCAGCGTGGTCGCTGGTGGCAGGCAACGTCCCCAGGAAAACAAGCGGGCTCCAAGGTAGACAGGCGGCGGTGCAGAGGCGACGTTCCCAGATGACGGGCGGCACTCTGACAATGGGTGATGCAGAGGGGGTGCTTCTCAGGCAAGTTTGCTGCTGGGGGGGCGAGCATGGCCAGAGACAGTGTGACTTATGGGAGCACAGAGTAGAACACTGGCGCTAGGTGGTGCGATAGGGAACCAAGTGGAGCTGATGGCAGGAGTTGCGGGTTGTCAAGGAGCTGATGTAGTGGACCTGGCGATGTAGGTAGCGGACCTGCTGGCAAGGGCGACAAGGGGCAAGCTGGATTGAGGGAGAAGGTCCCAAAGGCTGAGCGGAGCTGAGCTGAATGGAGCCTTAGCTGAATAGAGCCAATGCTCTAATACCAAATGGGAGACGGAGATAGGATCAAAGCTTAGCACAGAAATTAGTAGATAGTGTGAGAGTGAAGCACGACACCCAATGCAATAGACCGAAATAGTATAGTGAAAGTACAAGGTACAACCCTTAAACCTTAGGGTTGTAGGAGGTGTCCACACCCGAACGTGATAAGTGCCCGTAAGTGTGTGACATAAGCACATACGAAATAAGACCATAAGTATGGGGGAAAAAACCTCTCCTACCAAGAGTAAAAAGTGCCCCAATGTCCTATTGATCATCGACACTCCTATGTGAGCGTAGGCATAAGTGAGGCGTAAGTGAAATACCCAACACATTTGACTCATATTATGAACTCAATTTTGATAGTAAAAATGCAAATGATTGCAATACAATAACCTATTTTTTCAACTCCAACAAACCTAACTGTATCATGGAGTGTTTGAAATTTAGGTGGTTGACTTGTTAATGGGTTCATTGGATATAATCTTCTATTTACCCACAAATCAATGGGATTTTTGCCTTTATCTCTTAACCTTTTTCTTTAGTTAGATCTAAAAAATTTGTGGTGCTTTTCTCTCCATGTGGAATAGGGTTCTTCCATCACTATATAGATACAATTGTGTTCTTTGTTGGAGGTTCATCCATATTTATTGAAATGAAAAGAGAGACACAAAGTAACTTGCAATATTCAAATATATGTTTACAAGTGACTTCTCAAACTAATGTAAGTGTAAACACAATGGAAAATATAGACCTTAGTGTATCAATCAACGTAACAAGTTTCTTGCCTTTAGGAATCCAATTGATGGGCCAAGCTTCTTTCACTTGCAAAGACTGTTACACAAAAGGAGACACTTGATAGTTAGAAAAAAGAAGGAGATAAAGCATTCCAAAGCATGTTCCTAATAAACTAATGCATCTAGGTGCAAACACAATGAAAAGATTTTGTATTAGCATTTTAGTTACCTTGACAAGATTCGTGCTTCCAATTTGATTGAAATCCAAGCTCTTTCCATGTAATAGGATATAAAATACATAAAAACAAGAACAATGGGTGAGAAATGTAAAAGACAAACATAAAGGCCTATATCAAGGAAATAACTTTACATACCATTCAAATATAAAAAATAATGTGTGATCTTGGTATCTCTTACCTTTTACAATAAGAATGGTGCCTCAAGCTTCTTCCAATGGTGCAATTGTAAAACAAAGAATACTTCTTCCAATGCTAATGCATAAATGGAAGACAAAGAAAGAGAAATTTCTAGAAGAAGAGTGAAGGAAGAAGAGAAACAAGTGAACCAAATAATCAAATAATATATGAAAGATAAAAAGAGAGATTTGAGAAAGTTAAGCAAAAACAATAAAAAGTGATAAGAATTTAAGTCGATATCTAGAGGTCATAATCAAAATTTTTGGGAAATGAGATAATTTTTTAGAGGTCCTTAACAAAATCATTGGGAATGGGCTCATTAAACATGAAAATAAAGGGAAGACAAAGAAAAGAGAGAGGTGCCACCATTATTTAATACAAATTTAATCCAAAAGTAGAGGAAAGAGAGTAATTAGTGAGGTGTCCTTCCTCCCATCTTTAGTAATGTGCCATGCATCCATAATGAGCACTTCTATTGTCCCCATTTTGTTGCTACTGACTTTGTATCCTCACATGGGTTGCCTTTTTAGCCTACCTAAAACATACTCGGAGTGCACATATCTTCCTTCATGCCTCTTCTTGAAGTGTATCATTTATCACTTTGACTTTGTTTTTTATGCTACTTTGTGCTTCTTGACCACTTTCATCCATTGGGCATTTTTCATCATCATGTTTTCTACATTTTCCATATTTTTCTTTGCTCCTACTACCACATTTGCCCATGTATGCATGTCCTTTTTATTTTTCACTTGCACATGGTTGGTAACTTCCTTTATACTTATTGTTTCTTATGTGGATTTAGCTCTTCTTTAATTTCAAGATTTTTATCTTGCAAGTGTCTATGGTCTTTTGCATTTCAACCTTCATATTATCCAATTTTGGTGATGCTTGCTTTTGTATTCTCTTTTTGATAGTTGCAACCATTTCTTCGTGCATTTTTTTCATTCCTTCTAGATTTTTAGATTGGATATTTTCTTGTATACCTTTCTCTATTTCTTGTCTCATGATTTGCAATTCTTTGCGAATTATGATTTGCATCTGTATTTACATGGGTCTCATTTATGGTATAAGAGGCTCCCTTGATCGATTCCAAGGAGACTAGGCTTTGTAATCATAAGTTTAATATCTTGTGCTTCCGGTTGGAGTATAGTATAATACTTCCATTGTTGGATACATTATCTCATCATCAAATGTATGTCCCATGTATGCATTTTCCATAATAGGTTTTTTTGCATTGTTTGGGTTGTTTGGCATATTTGAAATGAGGTGGAAAACCTATATGCCTATTATGGGAAACCCATTTGAAATAATTGAGCATTCAACATTGAAAGGTTACATTGACATTTCCCCCCTTTTGTAGTGTCATTTTGTCTAGCTCACATGGATAGAGAGGAACATGATCATTAGGCAGGACCTATGTAGGACTTGGGTGGCACCCCCTTGACCCCTCTTCCAATGAAGATGGAGTACTATAGAGATCTTTTCATGAGCCTCCTTGAGGATGGATTCATCGTCGAACTTGTGTACATGGATTGTTACATGCCACATGCCATGCAAGTTGCGATAGGCCATCTCAAAGTCTCATCACACCATTTGGAGATAGAAACATGTAGAGCCTCATGAGTCCTTAGGAAGGAGAAGATATGCAAAATATTCCACGAGGAGGTAGAGATGGAGGAGCATTTCTTATGCACATATAGTGCATATGCCTAGAACATGTAGAGCCTCATGAGTCCTTCAGAAGGAGAAGATATGCAAACTATGCCACGAGGAGATAGAGATGGAGGAGTATTTCTTATGCAGGTGTAGTGCATATACCTAGACGTGAGAGAGATATTCCAAGGGCAATAGACCATATAGTCTAATGATGAACACACCACATCGAAGATATTTGGGTTGGTATATATTGAAGATCCGAAACTAGAGCATCCCTACTAGTGGTAAGTACATGTGACAAAATACGATAGACAACCCTGATGATAGAGTTTTATCGCGGGGGCAGCATTGGTTCAAGGACATATAGACAAAGGGACTATAAGATCAAGATGGGTATCCC
Organism: Lygodium microphyllum; assembly: GCF_053477565.2. Classification (NCBI taxonomy): domain Eukaryota; kingdom Viridiplantae; phylum Streptophyta; class Polypodiopsida; order Schizaeales; family Lygodiaceae; genus Lygodium; species Lygodium microphyllum. Next base: position 121,967,069 of record NC_141147.1, read on the forward strand.
CATAGAGGGCAATTAGAGATTAGAGTTGCATGATGACCTAGTGCCTTCGGTCAGAGGCAATCCTACTCACATTGAAGAGAGGTCATTCAGATTCGATATTAGCATGAGATGTACTTGGCCTACCATGCCAGTTCTTGTACTTGGGAAAGATACTCAGGAGCTTGTTCTAGGAGCCTTTTTTCTAGCGAGAGAGAGAGAGAGAGAGAGAGAGAGAGAGAGAGAGAGAGAGAGAGAGAGAGAGAGAGTGTGTGTGTGTGTCTTTGGTCTAGCATTCTCAAAAAAACCCTAGGTATAGTGTAAGGCTAGTTTCACATCCATCTGACATGCAAGTGGAAATTGTCCACTCGTAAGGATCAATTGCAAGTGCTTTTTAGACACAAATGATGTTGATTGGTGGGTGACACCAAAATTCAAATTGCATTTTGGGAAAGGGTCAAAGGGAGTCGAGTTTCTAGTGGGGCTAGATGCTTTTCCACAGTCCACATTAGCTTTTTTGTGATGAATGTGAAAACCGATAAGGCCGTTTCTTAAATGCAATTGGCTACTTTTTACTTGACAAAAATTTGGCCAGATAGGTGTGTAAACAAGCCTAATCCCACCTTCAAATTTTGAAATTTAAGCCTAATCCCACCTTCAAATTTTGAAATTTACTTTTAAAAATAAAACTTAAAGGTATAAAAATCTCCAAATCTTAGAGAATTTTAGTGTAATTTTGCCTCAATAACTCTAAATTTGGGCATAAAAAAAAAAACTTCCCCACCTTTTTGGAAAAGGATTTATTTTGAGCACTACAATTTTGGGCCAATCGAGAGAGAGTGGCCATAACAAAGCATGCCATTTCTTTGATTTTCAGTATATATTCTACAAACAAAGATATGAAAAGAAAAAAATTTATAATTCATATTGTGCAAATAAGAAAAAATTTAAAATTTTTTGCATTCCTTATATATTAATATTTCATTTTAAAGATGTCCAAATGATGTGTTGTCATTTCATTTAATTGATATATTCCCCTTTGAAATTTCACTCTCATTTAATGAAGAAAGAACTTTTCCTCCAAAGAAGAGCTGTTCTGCTATAGGGCCGAATACCCAATGCATGGGATGACACCCATCCATTTTGAAAGCCCACAACGTATTCTAAATAAGTTGTCACATCGCTATGTATCTAGCCCTAGTCACATCCTTGATGAATAAGTTGCAATATTCCAATAAGGGACTGGTATGATTTAGCCTAGTAGGATTTTAGACCCAAAGACTATACATCTCCATAATTGCATCGCCATTGGGCATATAGTATGAGGAAAAGGCTATGCAGAAGAGGATACTTATATTGGATGGATGAAGCCTCCCTTATCCCTAGTTTTTCTTGAGATGAGGACATCTCAATTTCATTAAGAGGAGGACATAATGCCCTTGTCTAGCTCATAGTAACTACTTACAATGTATACTAAAAGTAGATGAATCAATGCCATTTATCCCAATCTTGAAAAGAAAATAAAATTGATATTCTTTGAAGAGTCACTTATTTACTTACAAAGTATAGAGGCCTTTCTACCCTCTTGCAAAAGTAATATGAGGGATAGATTTTTGCAAGGATATCTAAGATGCAAGTGTTGTTGGATGAGACTCTAGTTGCAAACAAGATGTTCCTATCTTGCGTATTAGAGAATAGCATGGGCATACCTTAATGAATGCCATGAATAGAAATGGGTGTACCTATTTGAAAAATTTGCTCATGGCTTGTTTAGCACACGTCATACAAGAAGGAAATTAAAAATTCAACAATGAATCTTGACTCACTATTCATTTACTTTGAGATTAGATTCAGAAGGCATTCATGGCTACAGATGCATGGCATGTTGTAGCTATCCATAATTCATAATAAAAACATCTATAACATTCATTAAAGCTATTTTAATATTTGATCTAGGTGGGGGTTAGTGACATAGGAACATCTATCAATATAAACTTTTAGGATGTAGGATCCCAAATCATATGAAGAAGAGTGAAGGGACAACTTAGAAGAAGAGTCAAGACCCAAAAGACACCACGTGAAAAATGGTAGGAACAATCACTTGGATTGCCATTCATGGTTAACCAATCTAGCATTTAGACTTTCATATAAGATATCAAGTTCCTCAAATCTTTGCCAATTCCATACCCAAAAAATCAAGCAAGGGTGATAGACTTATAAGTAGCATTGCTATTGTGTCCTTTTTAGGGATTGTGACTTAAATTCCTTCAAGTTGGTTGATTAAGCTTCTTAATTTTGATATATGTTCTGTAAAATACAGGATATAAGAGAGACTACTATTGAGAACAAAGGTGCTACCATGAGCTTCAGATACTCTCTCACCACTAGAGCATCTTTGATTGATGCACCTAAACTTAATATAGAAACTTAGGCCAATAATAAATATGCTTATTACCTTCCTATTTAGTAGCATGGCCCATATAATTTACCCCTTTACTCCAAGAACCTCAAGATCAAGAAAATACGTCCCTCTTCATTTTCATTAATTCTTATCCCATTAGCTCCTTTGTCCTCAAGAAGATTGTTTTTGTTGTTGGTCCTTAGCTCTCTCTTTGAATCGTGGCATGGGAGCCATAAGGCATTGATAATACTAGATATGTTACATAGGTTGATATGTTTAGCTTCTTTATAAGAGTATTATGAATCCCATCCTAGAAGAATACATGTATTTCAAGGATCGATATGCCACTTACTATCCATTGAGATAGAAACCTTAGCTTGTCTACCTATGCATATTTTTGGAAAGTATATAACTCACGGCTAGGTTTTGACTTCATATGAGTCGTTAAATTGCAATTTCTCAACATCAAACAAAATCTTTCATGAAGTACATACAATCATGTAACCATATGTACATGCAAATAAACTCTTGTATTTCATGTTACTAGGATTATGCATTAATAGCTAGTGAGAAGCTATATTCTTATGCCACTAAGAGTTAGAAAGAAATCTCCTTCTTGCCCTTAGTGGATGCCAAGGAAATGGCACCTTGTTAGTGGCATAACTAAGTGTTTGAATGGGCATGACTTATTCCTGCCCTTCAAGTTTTAAACTTAGCATCTAGCATGCCATGCCAAAATGAGAGAAGGTCCAACATGTAGGAATGTGAAGAAAACATAAGTAGAAGCTCAAATACGAGGCCAAAATTTTTCCTTGATCATGTGGGGGAAACTTGCACAAACTAAATCTTTTCCCCCAAGTACACAGTGAAAGCTTGCATTAATGCAAGCTTCCCCCATGCACAATTGGGAAAGATTAAAAGCCAAATATGTGTTGTTAAAGCTTAATAGTCAATGTTTGAGAAAGAGTCAAGTGGTATCACTTGTTTTGAGCATATCTTGTATGGCAAGCCTGGACCCAATTAAACTTAACTCCAATATGAGTCCCTAGTTGTCCCAACTTCCTTCAATCTCAATGTGAAGTTGCCCACCTACTCCTGCTACTCCTAGCTCAACATTAGCAGGTTATCCAAATCCTATATCATGTGCAATACTCCATACATTCTATTCATGTGATGGTTATCCATCCTCATGAAACACGATCATATATATCTCAATTATCTTAATGGACTCATAATGCATTTTTTCCTCATTAAAAATGACATGATTGCTATGTATTACCTTCTTAGATTCAGGATTCCAAAGATGATAACCCATCTTACCTGAATCATCATACTAAGAACGGTGCACTTCTTGGATTTAGGATCAATCTTGTTTGCTTGTCCCTTGAAATATGAATGTATCCCTCACATCCAAACATCCACAAGTGGTCATAGGAAGGTCTCTTGCTAGGCTACATCTCGTCTAGAAGCTTTCCATTCAACAACTTGCTAGATAACCTGTTTATTAAGTGAACCATTGTCTTGATAGCTTTAGCCCAAAAAGCACGTGTGAGACATGCATTAAGTAGCATATTACAAACCCTCTCTTAAACAGTCCAATTCTTTTTCTCAAGCACCCCATTTTGAGTTGGGTTTTTTGGAGCCATTAACTCCCTCTTAATTCCACGCGTATTATAAAAGTTATAAAAAGCTTGAGAGGTATACTCTTTACCATGATCAATCCATAACAATTTCAGGTTCTTTCTCAACTAATTCTCAACATAAGCCAATAACTTTCGGAGGATATCAAATACATTACACACCCGTACCTTTCTAGTGGCATTGTTAAGGAAAGTGACAAATAAGAAGCTCCACCTAAAGATACAATGGGTATAGGGCCACATATATTACAATGTACCAAATCCAAACATTTCAATCTCATAGCACCAACATCTTTATGCAAAATTTTACTTTGTTTACCAAACATGCAATGCTCACAAACTCCAATATCATATAAGTTAAAGGACAATAACTATTATAAAGGAGAAAGATGTTTCATTTTAGTAAAGTGCCATGTGGCCTAAACGACGATGCCAAAGTGATATAATGGTTGTTCTATGATAGCTACAACATTGTATTTTACATTACAAACATGCAAGAGTATAATGTGCCACATTTTGGCCCTTTAGCAACTATAAGAGACACTTTTCTTATCTTCCATATGTTGTCACAAAAAATGACATAGCAGCCATAATCATCTAGTTGTCAAGTGCTAATCAAAATTTTCTTAAGGTCTAGTACATGCAACACATTCTTGAGTATAAACGAAGAACCATTGGCCAAAGATAGGAGTACATTTCCAACACTAGTAATGTTGCAATCAAAGTTATTGCCTGAACAAACATATCCATTTCTACCACCATCATATATGGCGACCACTCTCTATGGGAGTAACATGAAATGATGCACCCATGTCAAGAATCTAATCCTAACACATTCCATCATCTCTAGCAACCAAGATTGCATACCCAAATCAAGAGACATATAGCACATCACCATTATCATTGGTAATTGTATTGACCTCTTGAATCTTGGTCTTCTATTTCTCCTCTTTCTTGCCATCATCATCACTTTTGTGCTTCCCCTTATTCTTGCTTTTTCACTTGAAACAATTCTTCTTTATGTGACCCTTCTTGTTGTAGTAGTAAAAGTCCACATCTTTTTAGTACAAGACTTGCTCTTGGAGCTCCTCCTATCATAGGATATATCCCTTTTATTAGGCCTCCCTCTAACAATGACTATACTACTAGAACTCTTGATACTACATTGTTTTTCGTATTGATTTCTTTTGTGAGAAAACTACATTCAACATTTGCATTTGTCAAACCACTAGCGGGTGGAGAGTTACTTATGGAAATCCTGAAAGTATCCCAATTCTTTGGTAGATTGATAAGTAAAACAATGGATTTTAAACTAGCTAAAAATAGTAATAAATTCATTGAGGTGATTGGACATAGAAGTCCCATCCTCCGTGAGGAGGTCAATGAGTTTCTTCAACTAGTACACCTACAAACTAGCACTTTCTTTCTCATACAAGTCGCATAACTTCTTCCATATCCCAAATACACCACTTTGCATATCCTTAATAATAAAATACATTTTTTAAGAGAGAGTAAGCACGATGATAGAGCATGCAAGCTCATCCACCTCATCCCATATATTTATATCCATATCTTCAAGCTTTATGCCACTCACTTTAATTGGCTTGATTTGCCTATTGTGTACAGATATACATTATAGATTTTCTCTTTTCAATATGACAATTCCATACCATCAAGATTTTCAATGTTAGACAATGCATTTTTAGAAGTTAAAGAAGAAGACATAGTCACTATAATGCATGGCAAGCAACAAGCAACCAAGTTACTGTTAATTGTGAGACCAAGAAGACTAATGAATTGTAAAATTGAGTACTCACTACAATGACCAACCAATAGCCAAAGCAATACCGAAATACCCAAGACTTTCCAATTCATAGCAATGTTACAAAATTTTCTTGTAGTTATGTGGTCTTTTATCTCAAGCAAAACAACCTCCATACATGTATCTTCTCTCTACATTATGAAAACAATCTAGAACCATTTTCATAATGTAGAGAGAAGATACATGTATTTTGGAGGTGGTTTTGCTTGAGATAAAAGACCACAAAACTATATGGTTCTTGAATATTTTGATATTGTCACCTTTGAGAATCATCTTTATGATTGATATATTTTTAATACTTACGTGGATACAATCTTCTTCATATTCAGAGTTTGTTATTAATATTTTTTCCATAATTATGTGGGTAGGGAGGGTGTAATGCACTAGGGAATGTGGATGACTCACGGATGATTATGATGATGTATGGATGAAGATGATGTTGTTGATACTTAGGAAGATGATTTGCATGATGTTGGGACCCTCGTGAGGATTTGGAAAAAACCCGCTACAACACTTCATTGCCATTTGACCCTGAGATGCAGCATAGCAAGGGCCCCCAACATTATTATACAAAGAATATTGATGGTTTGGTCTCTAATATGTCTAAACAATAATGGTTTTTCATTATGGCCCCGCAAAGCACTTGAGTTTTATGATTTGACCATATCTTCCTTGATGCTTTGATGGAACAAGGTGATGCAATCCTATTATAGTGGAGTGCATGTTATCTGGGGTTGAGGCACTTGATCTCTGCTCCTTATAATTGAAAGAATTCCTTGATCTAGGGTTTTTGCTTGCCTCTAGCATTAACATCTAGGGAGGGATAGACATCAATATTAATATCGAGGACAACTTTGTAGTCAACTATGCCATATATTACGAATGCTTCAAAATCACTTGGCCTAATTTCAAATATCATTTAGGTATTACATAATTTCATGAATTTAATCACCATTTAGTTGATAATGTCACGAATTTGAATGTTGCCTACATGATTTAAAGAGAAACAAGATTGAGATATCATCACAGTGCATACAAGTCATGTAGAAAGAAGAAAATACATTACCATTGCAAATGTTTTTATATAAAGTGGCATTGTAGCCAAGTACCACTATAACTTGTAGTGGTACTACAAAATCAATCAATTCCTTTTAAAAGAAAGAAACTTTCTAATGGATTTGACCACTTGTTTGCACAATCTCTTTGCTATAGCCAATTGCCCTTGCACCACATTGGCCACCACTTTGACTTTTGGAGCCTCAAAGGCACTCCTCAAAGTCATTGAGTTGACAATTCTCCCACATAAGCACATGCCAAAAATATATCTCACCTATTCCTTCTCAACAATGATGACCTTGTTGGCATTAGGGGTGATGGTTAAGACACATAGCACCTATGCTATGAGTAGCAAGGTTATACTCAGTGTGGACCACAACAATATACTAAGGGGGAACCCACAATATGTGTTGAGCCAAGGTGGCATCTCTCCCAAATGCCCTCAATCCCCCTATCTACTAGTAGCAAAGTTCGTCTATATTTAATATGGCTTCTAATTAGAAAAAACTATTAGCATTTTTTCATGAAATCAAATAAGAAACACATATAGGCTATTAAATTTACCTCTTGGGCTTCATTTGCTTCAACTTTCGGGCTTCTTCGGTTAGGTATACACTAGATTTAGGCTCATCTACTATGCAAGGATGAGGTACCTAAGGCATCTCATTGCATCCACCCTAGTGTGGAGGGCCTCATTTCAATATCAAAGCTTGGACCCCCATCTTCATTGGACTCTAAAGGGATATATTTGCTTTATTTCTTTATCCATCATTGATAATGGAAGCACATATATTCAAAGGACATGCAAACAAGTAACAAAATGTAATGTTGGTGCTTGATACCCTACATGAGTACACATCACTTCTATATGAAAACCATACATCTTATCCCAACCTTCTCTAAAATAGATGCAAACAACTCTTTGCCTATGCCGTTGCAAATAAACATACAAGGACAATGATGCAAAGTAGTGGCTTTAAAAATATGCATGGACATGAATTTATACAAACCAAGAAAGGCCCACACATCTTGAAGCTTTGGAGAACTTCATGGGGCTATGAATATCATTTGACGTCTTTGTTGACAGTAGCTGCATTGACCATTGATCAAGGATCAACCATTCAATTGAGACGAATGGCAGGCAAGGAAGAAGCTCAAGAGCACCATATGAGCTTAGAGATGTAGGCACAAGATATTTGTACTTGTTTAAGAAAAAAAAGAGAGTTGATAAGTCTAAATTATGAAGACTTCCTAGCAATCAGGGTTTTGCCTACATCAATATGCATTAGTATGCAAAGCTTCATACATTTTAGTCAAGCTTCTCAAGGGTTGTTTCTCTATTAACTTTGATGGAAAAATATTTCTAAAGAGAGAATATATAGGTAGATGAAATCCATGACTACAAATCCACAATAAGCTTATGAATGGTGGAGGTAAAGGCACATATGCCTAGTCCCCTGTGTATTAGTTACATTAATAGTACTTGTGTATTAGTTACATTGATAGTACCCGCACACCTATATAGTGGTGGGCACCCATCACTATCACTTCATTCTTTATTTTTTCAGTGATATTTGAATAAGGAAAGAATGGTCACAAATTGTAACTATTGGAGTTCCCACATCTTGTGTGTGTCTCTCTCTCTTGCTCTTGCTCCTTCCACCATAGCTCTTGCTTCTGCTTGTAGGCTTCTACTTTGGGCTCACTCCCTTCAATTGGTATTAGAGTTGAGATCGAGGAGCTCTTCCCTTTAGTTTGCTTCAGCTTGAGACAAAGCTTTAGCAGGGTCCATGGTAGGTCAACCCTCTTCTTCCTGAGGTATGAAAGCAAATCAACGTGATTTGCACTTGTTTTCAAGACCCTATTCTCAATCAGCCTGACCATCATCTCCACCAGCTCCCGAGCTCTTGGGCACTCTTGGACATTCACTTGGCATTGTACTTTGTTAGGCTACAGTTTTTAGGTATCATTTGAGGCTCCCAAGATCAACCATTGTCTTATAATTTATGATAGTTTGCTATAATACAAATAAGGACATCTATTACCTCATTATTTGAGTTTCATTGATGCTCATACACCTATGCATTTGATGATAGGATGCTTGGTACATGTCTTGAGATGCTTCTTGGATAGGCTTGATCTTTCTTTCTCAATTTGAAGTAGGGTTTTTTTGCTATATACATAGTGGAAAACAAGTATTTCACTTGAAAGCTTTATGCATTGAAGGATTACATGCTTCTTGGATATAACATATGCTAATTTGGCAATAATGTATGGGCTTGGACATGTCTAGGGTGACATTTGAGGCTCCGTTTTGAGCCACAATTGGACTCTTTGGCACCTTGGTTTTATGATTCAATTGCTTCCATCATTGCCATAATGGGCTTGAAAAATATATTGGGTTTTATGCTTTCGGCTTATGCTTCATGTACTTTGGATGCTCGGATGTCATGTACTTAGTGTATTGAACTTGCATTGCTCATTTGACATTCAACTTTTGTTCTAGTGGTGGGAGCTGCTACTTGATACTTGGACATTACATAGAGCACTTGATATTTGCAGTTGAGCTTGAGTGTATTATAGTGAGATAGTGGGACTCATTGTGACATGTACATGCTCTCTTGATATGCACTGGATGCAGTTACCCTATCGTGGGCTGATTTGATCTCTTTGATTGGATTTGGGACCTATATCTATTAGGGTGTTGTTAGTGGTATTTATATGCTTTTGGGTTATGTGTTAAGCTTTGCTCAGTGGATTATGCATTTGGTAGTTGTCTTCATTCTTGAGACCTACCTTATGCATGATGTCTATACCTATTGCAAGTATGGTTACTGACACACTTCAATTGTGATAATCTTTAGTGCGGGTTGTTCTTGGCTTCTTCTTCTTGATTTCTCATAGTGGGTTGTTGACCTATTATTGTAGTTTCTTAGAATAGCATGCCATTTTTGATCTATGCATTCTTTATGAACCCACTTGTACTTGATAGTTTCTTGATTGCAATTTGTGGATAGCTCATTATTTACCTTGGCAGTATTTCTTGTTTAAAGCTTGATTTGGTAGTGGTTTGGGACTGATTTGTAGGAAACCACAACCTGTTTTGCCATTTTGTGCTCTTAGTTGGTCTCATTATCACTGACGGTTAATTGATTGTGCTATCTTCAATATTGAAAAATTGGATGGGACCAACCATAGCTATTGAAAAATAAAAATATGGCAAATTTTATGCAAAAATTGAAGGTTAGACCACGAAAAAATGAGGATGCCAAACCCAAAAACATTGGGGTCAAGGATTGGACTGAAAATTGAATGAGCCCAATCCTCGACCCCAATGTTTTATCACTCTCTAAGTAGGTTCACTACAATGTCGAGAACTGATAATCAAACTACACATGAGCTTTGGATATGGATTAAGAATCTTTATGATAAGCAGAGTCCTACATCTCAAATGTATTTATTGAAACAGTTGATGGACCTTTGCATGAAGGAAGTGACTTCTATGTATACACATTTGAATAAGTTTCACTCTATCACTAGCCATCTAACTTTGCATTAGCTTGAGTTCAAGGATAATTTGCATCCTTTGTTAATGATTGGTGCTCTTCCTGAGTTGTGGGACACTTTTAGTATAGCTCTATGTGCTAATATCTCAAAGGATGGGCTAGAATTGCATGATATTGAGAGAGCCCTCTTGATAGAAGGGGTGAATAGAAAGAATGTAGATACTTTCCATACGTCACATGCATGCTGTGGTAGAGACTCTCAAAGGTCTCAGTCTAAGACATGTGAACAATCTCACAATAAGTTGAAAAGGGTAAAGTGTAGGAAAGGAATGATGATCATAGCATTGTACCTAGCAAGTCTAGCGTCAAGATTGAGGAGATTAATGTGGCATAGCTTGATGTGTCTAATGATCTCATCTTGGTAGACTCTTCCTTGGATGCTTCCTAACTAACTAATGCTTTGCTAGGATGTACTCAGTGTTGGTTGATTTAGGAGCTTCCTTTCATGTGACCCCTAATAGAGAGTGGTTTCACTCCTATTGTAGTATGATTGGATGTGTCCGTTTGGGTAATGACCTAGCATTGGAGATAGTTAACACCATATTAGAGAATTTGGGAATCTCCCAAGTCCCACTTTCGAGTAAGGGGTAAAGATTTGGCCATGTGGCTAAATCTTAACCCATGCTTAAAAGTGAGACTTGGAAAGACAACCTACATAGTAATTAGGGTAGACTCCACATTCAAGTAAGGGGACAAGATTTGATCATGTGGCTAAATTTAAACTATATTGGGAATTTCCAAGCTATATGAGAATTTTTAAATTTTCTAATATAATATTAGTTGATATTGATGATATTCAAAAGCGGTTTGGTTCAAGCAGCATGTTCACTCTTCATGATGTACGTCATGTACCAGTTCTCACAAAGAACCTTATCTTTGTTGGCGCCTTGGATAATGCAAGTTATTTTCTCTCTTTTGGTGATTCCTCATGGAAGATTACTCATGGGAATCTTGTTATTGCACATGGTGCTATCTAGTACCCTCTATCCCTTGCTTATATCTAGATCCATTGACCATGTTTTGGCTGTGGCTACAATTCCACATGTATCGCTTTGGCATCATCGCCTTGGGCAAATATCTTTGAAAGGAATGAAAACTCTTACGAGTTCACCCCTAGACTATAAGTGTTTCGAGTCTTGTGATCATTGTTTATATGACAAGTATATATGTCATACACATAAGAAGTCTGGCATGAAGTGTATGGGTGAGTCTTTGACTCTTATATATTCAAATATATGTAGTCCCATTCCCTATTAGTTACTAGGTGGTGCGAAGTACTTTGTCACCTTGATTGATGATTACTCACATAAGGTATGGGCTTACCCTATTAAGAAAAAATTAGATGTCTTGCCTACCTTTCAGTGTTAGCTTGCTCTTGTTGAGAACCAGTTTGGGTAGGCTGAAATGCCTAAGGTCAGATAATGGGAGTGAGTATGTCTCAAAAGCTTTTAAGAAATTTTGTGATGAGTGGGGTATTAATCGTCTATTGAGTGTCCCTTGTACCCCTCTCTAGAATGGTATTGTCGAATGCATGAATAGGAGAGCTAGGCAAGCTTATCGTAGCACTTTTGGGTTGATGCAGTTACTACTGCCATATACTTGATTATTAGGTCCCCTTGCACCATTATTGATTGCCAGGTTACAAAGGAGGTATGGACTGGGAAACCTTTGACATATGGTCATTTACACGTCTTTGGTTGTAAGGCATTCTACCATTTTTCTAAATAAAAGTTTAATAAGCTAGATCCTAAGTTTGTGAAATGCATTTTTCTTGGTTATGGTGATGCACGTGAGATGGGTTATTGACTATGGGATCTGCATACTTGCCACATTATCTACAACCATGATGTCGTTTTCCATGAAAAAAACGATGCATAAACAATCTAAGCAGGTAGTTAGGGTATGTAGGGTGATCTTTGAGGAGGAGCCTCATGCTCCCATACAACCAGCTAGATAGCTTGCACAGTTAATGCTCTCATGGCCCATGATCCACTTGTTGTGTAGGATCATGAGACACTCCACTAGAGCCAGATATCAGCTGAGTACTTTACACCCTCCATGGATTATGTTATGGTCATAGATGCAGATGAGTCTTTCTCCTATATTGAGGCCATGCACATAGATGATAGTCACTCATGGGATAGGGCTATGCAGTTAGAGTTTGACTCCTTATAGATAAACCATATATGGGATTTGGTTGCTTTGCCTAGTGGCAAGAAGGCATTGCTATGCAAGTGAGTATACAAATTAAAAAGTATCCTTGGACACTTATAAGGCCAGATTGGTAGCTAAGGGTTTCAAGCAGGAACATAGTATTGACTTCGATGAATTCTTTTCTCCTATGGTCAAGATGAGGATGCGTGGTACTAGCATTGGTTGCTCAACTAGATCAGGACCTTTATCAGATGGATGTAAAGAATACTTTTTTACATGGGAACTTGCATGACGAGATTTATATGTAGTAGCCTTAAGGCTTTGAGAAAAAAGGTAGGGAACACCTAGTATGCAAGTTGAGAAAGAGCCTTTTTGGCTTTAAGCAGGGACTTAGTGAATGGTACCAAAAGTTTGATGTTTTTATGGATTCACACGGATGTATCTGTAGTGCTATGGATCCGTATTTATACATGAAGAAGACTCATGATGGTAGCCTTATGGTTTTGGTACTCTATATGGATGATATGATTATTGCTGGGAGTGCTTATGATGAGCTAGATGGCTTGAAAACTCACCTCAAGGAAGAGCTTTGAGATGAATTTGCATACCCTTGGGATGCGCATCATGCGGGATTGCTCTTAGTGGCTCCTTTATCTATCACAGAAGGAGTATATCTAGAAAATCCTTGAGTAGTTCCATATGCAAGATGGTAAGCTTATTGGCTGTCCTCTATCTTCTCACGTGAAGGTTAGTCAAGCCGATTTTTCACAGTAAAATGAATAGAAGACTAAGATGGCCAAGTTCCCTTACGCATCCACAATAGCAAGTAGTTTGATATATGCCATGATAGCCACTCATCTTAACATTGGATTTGCAATGGGAGTTATGGAATGCTATATGGCTACATCTAGTAGATGGCATTGGGATGTGGTGAAGGGTATCATGAGGTACCTAAAGGGCACAATAGATATGTGCATATGTTATGGTGGCCAGTATATATAGGAGTTGTGGGGTACACTGACTCTGATTATGTAGGACATACAGACAATAGGAAGTCCATCTTTGACTATGTCTTCACCTTTGTTGGAGGTGTTATTTTTTAGATGTCCAGGGTGTAGAAGTGCACGACTCTCTTTACTACCAAGGTCAAGTATGTTGTTGCCACTTAGGCTTGCAAGGAGGCTCTTTGGTTAGTTCGTCTAGTGGGGTAGACCTTGCTATTACTGATGTGGTCCCTACACTACATTCGGATTCTATGAGTGCTATTCAACTAGCCAATGATTTGGTCTTCCAACATGTGAAGACAAAGCACATTGAGATGCTTTACCACTTTATCCCCTGTGAGGTCATTGAGGATAAATCCATTGAGCTTGTTAAGATCTCAACAGACCAAAATCATGCAAATTTGCTCAACAAAAGTCTCTCAACAACAAAGCTTTTTGCCTTCCTTAGGAAGTTGATTAGCATTGGATGAGATAACATATTTTCTCATCCTGGTTTACTTATATACATTTGTACATGCCATTTTTTTCTCCTTCTCTTCTCACTAGGGACACATTCGCCTTTAAGTGGGAGGTTATTGGGGGTAAAGGCACGTGTGCCTAGTTGCCCATCTATTAGTTACATTAATAGTACCTGTACACCTGTGCATTGTAGGTGGTAGGCGCCCATCACTGTCACTTCATTCTTTATTCTTTCAGTGACATTTGAATAAGGGAAGGCTAGTCACACATTGTGACTGTTGGAGTTTCCACATCTTGTGTCTCTCTTCTCTCTCTTGCTCTTCCCACCATAGCTCTTGCTTTCGCTTGCAGGCTTCCACTCTAGGCTCACTCCCTTCAATGAGCTTAAGCCAAAGGAAAATGAGGCCATTAGTGATTATGTGACTAGCTTCCAAAGTATTTATAAGAAAATACCCCTTAGTAGAATGCCAAAGCCCAAATCTATTACCATTGTGTGATCAAGGAAGAGCTTTACAAAGCTCTAGCTCATAAGTCAAATCTAGACAATCAAAGTAGATGACCTATTAAGAGAGGAAAATAAGGAAAAAATGCAAATGACAAGCGTCATAATTTTGAGAAATGTTAAGAGAGAGGAGATGAAGTTGAGTTAATGCAAGATTTTGAGCTAATGAGGGTGGCTTATATAGGAACTTAATGCAAGATAAGTAGAATTGAAATAAGAGTTAATGAGGATAGTTGAAAGCCTCAAATCTAGGACTAATAGAAATAAAATATATTATATCCATTATGGCTATAACCATTTGCCATTCAGATGCTAGGAGCCTAGATGAAGAGTTTACTCCAATTGTGGGAGATGTAATCACAATGGAACATTGTATCACACTCCTAGAAGACTTCCATAATCAAAATTGTGTTTAAAAAAACCTTGTCAAGCTAATAGAAGTTACCATATGCCAAAGGTGCACCACAAGCTCTACCTATAACAAATTAGTAGGCATGTGGTACCAATAGAAGATATCACTTCCATAGGGAATCTAAGACCACCTTAGTCCCATAGCCACTCACCCATCAAATGATGTTCCCACCCACTATGAAGACGAACCACTAGAAGATGACTTGGCAAGGGCCCTTACATCTCTTGAAACAAAGAGGGTACTATCTTGTGATCATCCTTGGGTGCAAAAGAGGTTGTGGAATGATGTAACCAAGGGGAAAAATATTTCATTAGAGTTATGGTCAACCCAAACATGTATCATCTTGATACATTGATCAATGCCTTAAGTGTGGCATTACTCACCTTTCTTGGATTTCCCAAAGCATTAATCCTCAACTAGTAAGGCAATTGTGCCCTCTATGACGATAAGCCTTATATGACATTTAGTGATTGGATGTGGATTATGGGTCCATACCATTGAATATCATGACCAAGCTTGGAACCTCAATGCTAGATAGTTCATCCATTGGGAGGAATAAACATAAGAAAATGTAAAAAATGCAGGCTTACAAGGTGGTTCCTAAAGGCAAAGAGATGACAATCATAGCTCCTAGCAAGCTAAATTCCAAAGTAGGTATTGCTCACAAAAACCCTAAGATAGAAAAGATTGAAAGTGCGAAGATGAGAGAGTATTTGGATTGAACAAACCAAAAATTCATTTAAAAAAGTGAAAGACTTGGGTCATGGAGGCTCAAAAGAATTTTTAAGACAATGAAGCAGAGTTGCATATCAGTGCTCAAGGAATGGCAAGCACCATGCGTAGATCATGGTGCCTTTGGGAGATTTGAGTCCAACCCAAAAATGATATCCTTGTAAGGACAAAGTTGCATAAATCAAAAGGCAAGTACAAATAGATTTGAAGATGTGTATCTTGGAATGATTGCAACACTAGCCTCCACCCATGTCATTGCATATGGGATTTTTGGTGAAGCAAAATCCACTAATTTGTAGAGCCTTTAAATCTTGGCTTAAAGGGTCGAGTGAACCTATTCCTATTGATATAGCTTTTTAAGAGCTCAACCCAATAATGTATATTCTGAGCATTATGCCTAGTAAATTCTTAGGTGCTCTAGCAATGACCATCTTCTATGAAGGAGTTGAAAGGTACATTGTACTTCCAATAATTGCCCTAAGTGACATAATCAGGAAAGGGTTAATTAATACTAGTTCGATATGAGTATCTTCCAACTCTTGAGTGCTCCAATAATAGGGTATCACATCAATTGAGAATGTGCACTTCAATTTGATAGTGGGTTGATAGTTCAAAAGTCAAACATATTGGAGTCTCGAGGGGAGTGGGCAGTTAGAATTAGAGGAGTGCAATTCTTGGTCAAAGGAGTGGACTATGATCTCTTGCTAAGAAGACCTTGAATTAGGACAATCATTGAGGATTGGGAAATTGACATGTATTCTTTAAGAGTTGCACACATGTAGCTCATGTAGAAATATAGACTTGGAATATCTCCAAACTCAATGTTGAGGCCATTTGAGTCACGTTCAAGGTTGACACACAATGTTTCATAAGCCATAGACCACTAAAAAAAACACATCTCACACCTTGAGTATGAGAGGAATTCGATGCATGTACTTGTAGCCTTGATTTTCCTTTCTCGGAGATAGAAAAATACAAGATTGCTAACAATAGACCAAGTCTGCAAAATAAACTTGCAATAGCTAATCACATTGAGCTTGATGACCTACCCTTTATGCTAGTCTACATGATGCTCAGTTCACTATAGAATGATAGACTATTAGGAATGACATATGAGACTCCACTAAAACAAGTTTAAGATAATTAGAGCATTAGAGTTCCTAAGGGAAGGGCTTAATCACAACCTTTTATGTAACCTCAAGCCTTTGGAAGAGTTCGTAGAAGCTTTGACATTCAATTGTACTAAAGCACATGAATTGAAATTCATGTACTATTGTGCACTCTTAGACTAGAAATATTAGAAAGGCTATCATGTAAATATGGTCTTTTAGAACATGAATTTCAATTCATGTACTAAAGCACATGAATTGAAATTCATGTACTATTGTGTACTCTTAGACTATAAATATTAGAAAGGCTATCATGTAAATATGGTACTTGAGAACATGCATTGGAAGGAGAGGAATTACATAACGGATTCAAGGATGAGGCATGAGACAATAATAAATAAACGATCAATCAAGATAATATTGGACAAATCATATAATAGATCCTTGCCAAAACTTATCATAAAAGTACAATTGATTGGGAGTGGCTCAAACTCTTAGGGGTTTTAGAATGAGAGAGTTGGACTCAAACTACTTAATCTAACCACCCTATATTAAGTGTTGGGGTAAAGGCCAATGGCCAAAGGTTGGGCAGGCACCCCTTGTATATCTACACACTATACACTCATATATAAGTCAAGATAATGAAGAACCCATAAAAACTTTTTGTGCACACACACACACACACACACACACACACACACACACACACACACACACACACACACACACACACACACACACACACACACACACACACACACACACACACACACACACACACACACACACACACACACACACACACACACACACACACACACACACACACACACACACACACACACACACACACACACACACACACACACACACACACAAGCTTGTGATTCCACATCCTATGACTTTCTCTCAATTGCTATCATAGCATCATCATTGGGACTTTGTGGTTGGAGTAAGGAATGCAAGGAGCCAATGCCTTTTGCAAGATAGAGGAGGCAATGCTTATGCTATCATAGCATCATCATTGGGACTTTGTGATTGGAGTAAGGAATGCAAGGAGTCAATGCCTCTTGCAAGATAGAGGAGGCAATGCTTATGCTACCCAAATCTAAAAGAGGTACAAATTCTATCAGCGAGCTCTTTGATTTAAACAAGTGCTTTGATTAAGGATAAATCAAGGCTTAGTTTTAGGGATTTCATAGGCCAAGTTTAACGTATTTGGAAAGAAACTTAAAGATTGTTATCAAGGTCAATCAGTTGGTTTTTCAAATTGCTAAAGAAGGGATTGGATTCATGTATTGATGTATGTAAGTACGAGGGTTGCTTAAGCACATGGACAACTTGTTTTTTGAGAAGTAGGGGTCATTGAGCTATTTGAAGAAGCAAGGGCTCAACTTGTGGGATAAGAACAAGACTTGCTTTGGCCTATTCAGAGAGAGAACAAATAGGAAATTTGGTCTTTCATGGCTCATTGAGGTGAACTAGTTTGACAAAGCTCTTTTCATATTGGCACTTCTAGAGTTGGATATTTTGGAAGTTGTTAAGCTATGAACTAGATTATTGCTAGTTGGTTTCACATTGCAATCATTTGGAACTAGTTCAAATTATATCTCTTTGGCAAAATAGTTGTGTTCACATTACAAGCAATTGAACTTGTCATTTCTAATCCACATGTAGAGAACTATTTTCACACTAGAAAGCATTTGAACTAGTTGTTTTAGTGCATTGGTTTAGTTGGTTTATATTCACACTATAGAAAGAAAAACTAGTTGTTTTGAAAGTGTAAAAGGTGGTTTTTAATGAATGCTCAAACAAGTTTTTAGCATTTGATGAATGATACTCAATGACATGTGCAGTTTTCTAATGAATGGACAATATTTGATAAACAATTTTTAGTGAATTTTGGATTTTCTTGAAAGATCAATGTGAGCACAAGTATTATGTATGGATAGTCCTCAATACATTGCGAGATACATGATTACATGCAAAATCACAGAAGTGCTCTTTATTTCAAGAAAATGTGGATTTTTTGGGATATTCCATTTTCGTTTAAAAAAATCGCCATTGTGGTGAGCACTTTGCTGGTAGATATTTTGGTATTCTTGGTGGTGTGATTAAAATTATTTTGGTTGCTTATTAGTTTGCATCTATTGTAGTGGTTATGGCTTCATCATTTGCTTTGAAAAATGTATTATTTAACATTGAAAAGTTGAACGGCACTAACTTCTCCTCTTGGATGGAAAAATAAAGTTTTCATGCAAAAAAGAAATAGGTTAAGCCCATTAGATGAGAGGTGTAAAGCTCAAAGACATGGACAAATATGCTTGGGATGACTTCAATGAGTTTGCATGCTCTAATGTCATGTTGATGCTATCAAAATCAATGTACTTTAATGTGGGAAACAAGTTGTGCATATGGCATATGGAAAAAGCTTTGTAATATCTATGAAAGACAAAGTGATGCATCCCATGATTACTAGTTAAAAAGCTCATTGATCTTCATATGGAAGAGAGGACATCTATATCTAACCACGTGAATGAGTTCAACATTATTTTCAATTAGTTAGTAGCTCAAAAGATTGCTTTTGAGGATTTTGGCAAAGCCATGCTAAATTTACTTGTGACCTTTTTTGAAAGCTAGGATGCCTTTGGGACTTCTATTAGCAATTCAGTCCCTATTGGGAACTTAACTAGTGCAAATATTGAGAGCAACTTGCTTACTGAAGAGGTAACTAGAAAGAATAATATAAGCACTAAAAGATTCCAATGCATTTACAATGAGAGGGAGGTCTAATGGAAGGATGTAGAATGTTTCTACTACAACAAGAAGAGTCGTATAAAAAAGAATGCTTTAAATGGAAGAAGACATGGAAAGGCAAACAAAAGACCAATGACAAAGGAAAAAAGGAAGAGAAACCCAAGGCAAAGATTGAGGAAGTAAACACTATTTGCAACAATAGTGGTGATGGTCATGCCTTGTATGTATCTACTCTACATGATGCATTTCTTGTTGATATTGATGATAATATGTCAAATTATTGGATCATTGACTCAGAAGCATACTTTTATGTTACTCCACATTAGACATGGTTTGTTTCTTATGATGAGGTAGAAAAGGATGTGTCCATTTGTGTAATGACTATGTATGGAAATTGTTGGAGTGGGAGATGTACATCTATATCATACTAATGGTTTTTCCCTTTGTGCTCAAGGATGCATGACATGTACTAGTTATAGCTTATTAGATGACTATAAATACTTGTTATCTTTGGTAGTCATTAGTGGAAGGTTTGCAAAGGGTCTCTTGTTGTTTCACAAGGGACAAAGTTTGCTGGCACTTTCTACTCTTTGCATATGTCTATTATAAAGGATTGTATTGTAGTTGTGACTAAGTATCCATCTATATCTCTTAGGCATTACCATTTGGATCACATGTTTGTGAACAAGGATGAGATTCTTTTTGTTTGTAGTACCTTTTTCCTTTTAAGTTTTGAAACTTTGATATGTGTAAGTATTGTATGTATGGGAGCAAACTAAAAAGTTGCACAAGAAGAATCTTGGTACAAAGAAATCTAAACCATTGGAATTAGTTCATAGTAATGTGTATGGGCCTATGTCTGTAATGTTGTTGGAAGGAACACCATACTTTGTCAAAGTTATTGAAGATGCTATATAGGTAGCATAGGTATATCCTATTTGAAAAAAGAGAGATTCAAATGCTTGTGTAGTATTGATAATGGTGGGGAGTATACTTCTCATGTCTTTTTGTGAAATGTGAGGTATCATGAGAGAGTTGACTGCACCTAAAAACCCACCTCAAAACGGGGTTGCAGAAAAGATTAATAGGACCATACAAGAAATGATTCAAAGCATGATATCTAATGCAGGTCTTATATATAACTTTTGTGTTGAAGCTATTAACACATGTGAAAGTTAGACGCGACACACAGTATAAGATTTGATATAGAAGTAGAGAGTACACATAAAATAGAAATTTCTTTAATTCCAAACATAATTGATACAAAGATGGCTTGGAAAAACATAGATGGTGATCTAAATAGATGACATGTGAAGAGCTTAAGACTAGCTAGAAGAACTCTAGTTGGGCGAACGATAGATGATCGAGGCTCTAGGGGATGAGTTACCCTTTATAACTAGGTTAGGCTAGCTGAACTACCAACATAGCATAGTATGAAGGTGCTCAAACTTAGCTACTCTATCTAACCCAAATTGAATAGGTGCTCAATAAACCTTCATGCACATTTATGCCTTGCGAGATTTGGCATGCAAAAATCCTTCTATTCACATTGTGTGTTCTTGGATGCTTTACTTATGCTCATATAGCAAGAAAAACAACCCATGAAGTTGGATGATGATAAGACCATGAAATGCATTTTTTGGGGGGTACAAGAATGTAACTAAACACTTTATGAACCTATTAAAGAAGAAAGTCATTACTAGTAAGCATATGATATTTGTCAAAACGACATTTTGACCCTTTCTCACATGTAAATTGTAACAAAATGTAGCAATAGAATATATTTTCATACTTTCTCTTTTTGGTTTGGACAAATCAATGGAGATCATGGCTCTTTGCCATCTACATAATCTCATGTACATCTAAAGATATTGTCCATTAATAAACTATTTGGATGAGGTAGTGCTTAAGGAGATTAGCCATTGCTAAGTCCAAATAGTTTCTAAAACAGGTTTACAAACTATCAAACATGGTAAATTGGTCACTTCTTCACCCAGGAGAACAAATGTTGGTGGGACTCGTTTTCATGCTTCATGTATTGATGACCATGCTCTTGTTGCTCCTATTTATGCTACAGAGGAGGGAATCTCATTAGAAAAAGAGGTGTTCATTGGATGTAGGCCATGAATGATGCATTAATGAGTATGATTTGATCCTTAGAAATGATGCATGGGATTTGATTGACCTTCTTGAGGGAAAAAAGACCATTCATACTAGGTGGGTCTACGAGTTGAATAGGAAACTAGATGCTAGCATTGATCCCTACAAGTCTTAGCTTGTTGCAAAGGGTTTGCTCAATGGAAGGGGATTGATTATGATAAGACTTTTGCACTTTCTTCACATGTGACTACCACTCACTTATTGTAATGGCTTCTCACTATGGATGGAATGTACATAAGCTACAGAAGTAAATGCTAGCATTGATCACTATAAGGCTCAACTTCTAGTAAAGGATTATGTCAAAAGAAGGGAGTCAATTATGATGAGACTTTATCACCTACTTTACATATGACCACCATTTGATCTCTTCTTGCAAATGTTGCACATTATGGATGGAATGGACATGAGCTCGATATTAAGACTATTTTCTTTAATGGAAACTTCTATTAGGAGATATATGTTTTGTAGCCTCTTTGTTTAGCTGGTTAAGGACATGAGGCAAAAGTACGTAGGTTGAGAAAGGCCGTTATGGTCTTAAACAAGCACCTCAAGCTTGGTATGAGAAGGTAAATGGATCCTTGCTGGCTTGTGGATTTTGCAATAGTTTGGTTAAGAGTACACTCTATGTATGAAAAGATGAAGGATCTCTTTGGGTTATTAATTTCTTTGTGGATGATTTGCTCCTCAATCACTGATCTAAATGAGGTTGCAATTTTATCCATCAAGACTGATTTTACACCATATTTGAGATGCCATACTTGGGATTATGGCACTAGTACTTAGAGTATTCACCTGACACAACAACAAGATGGCATTGGTATGTAGTAGAATAAGTACATTCAAGTTCTAAGTGATCTAGTTGATCATCCTTATATCATCACAAATTTGGTTGCCTTCTTTATGTTTGCCACACTTTATTGAATGTGTTATTTACGATATTAAATGTGAGAAAGTTTTGCCACATTCAAAGCATTGGAAAGGTATGGAGAGGATATTTTTCTACTCTAAAAGTACAAATAATTATGCTTTATTCTACTCATATATAATGATCCACAATTTTATGCTTTTTGTGACTTTGAGTGGGAATCATATTATAACCTTAGAGTCTCCACGAGTGGATTTTGCCTTTATCTTGGTACTTATGACAAAGAAAAAAGAAATGTATAATGGCTACTTCCACCCATGAAGATCAGGATAGGACAACAGTCTCACAAAAAAAAACCTATGATGGGCACTTTTGCCTATAGACTTGAGTATATGTAGATTTTATAGCTATAGTGGGTAGTACAATTTGTTGCCAAATTGGACGTTTATGAGTCATCCCTTACCACTATCTACATTGATAGTCACATGGCTTTGATACTTGCAAATAATCTAGTCTTTAGTGCTAGCATATAGCATGTTGAAGTGCATTAGCATTGTGTGGAAGTGACACTTCGCAAATAGCAAGATGAGCTTGGTTTATGTGCCTCCTTCAGTTAGCTTGGCAAGTCTATTCACAAAGACTCTCATTGTGAGAAGTTTGAAGATTTTCAAAATGATTTAAAAATTGCTACTCTTGTTGTATGATCCTCCATATCCATGCAATTGTTGAAAAACACTTCACAAAATGAGAATGCAACAATAAGGATGCACCTGACAAATTTTTTGTTTGTTGCAATCAATACCTTGTATGTAGCTTGTACAGGATAGAAAGAGCATCATAGAACCATGCTAGGCTACTACAACTAACTTGTTTCACGATTTAAGACAAAAGGAGAAAATTCAAGCTATAGATATTTTGGTCACATGCAATACCAAATTGAAGAAAGAAGGAAATGAATTTTAGAGGAAGGGTTTAATGATTTCTAGTCACCACCTCCAATGCATTAGTGGACCATGTGGTAGGCACAACTAAAAGTGCAGTGATGAAAAGAACAAATCTAAAAAGTAAGGCAAATAAGCATGGTAAAGGCTACTAGGACCTTATTCACTTTTAGAGGGTTGCTACCACACTAAGTGAGTTCTAGCTTTACAACAACTATACCACATGTAATAACAAACATCTTTAGCTTGAGTCTTATCTTGGATCATTGTACTAGTTTTGCAAGATTAGAGATTCCTAGAGTTGGAAGTAGGCCTATCATCCAATACACTATGTTGTGCTTTCTGACATTCATATCATCAACTTGAATGGCCCTAGCTTGTGTATCTTCCGTTGATAGTATAATTTGAGACTAAGTTTGCCCTTTGTTATTGCAATTGTTCATTTCAATCGTTAAGTAATTTAGCTTTTAGAACCATTTTCTATTTCACTTTGAATTATTCACCTCACCCCCACATATCAAGAGACAACAATAGCCCTTCATCTAGCACCTTGGCTTAATGTGAATAAAATTAGTATCATGCGGCTAGAAATAGGTCAATAGGGGTGAAAGTCAATAGAGGTTGACAAAAGAAGTTAATCCTTATATGAGTGTGGAAGGGTGAGATAACTTAAGGATAGCATTTTCAATTTATATGGATATAATGCGTTGCTTCCTCTTTATCTCCCCGAGCTCCCTCTCTCTATTCTTTTGTATCTTTCATCTCTCACCTTTTCACTTACATTTTTGTCTTTTCTCTCCCATTCGTCTCACACAACTCTCACTCACTCACTCTCTCTCTATCTCTCTCCGCTTTCTCTCTCTTTTTTTTCTCTTTCCTCCTTTTTCGCCTTTTTTTTGTCTTCTATGTATGTGTGTGTTCGTTTTTCTCTATTCTCTCTCATCATCATCTCCTCTCTCTATCTCATGTCCATATACAATACCAAAGAAGAGAATCTTCAACAATGAGCTTGTAGAGGTTGATAGAATAAGAAAATCCTTAAAAAGTGTGGAAGGGTGAGATCATTTAAGGATAGCCTTTTAAATTTTTGTGGATATAATACCCATAAAAGAGATAATCTTAAACAATGATTGTCATTCTACTTTCAGCTCGATCATGTGGATGATAATTCTAGTTAACCATCACTCTCCATAATTTCTACATTTAATCTCATAATTACATTTACGATTACAATAGCTTAAATCCACTCATTCACTAACTCTAACAAGTGCACACTTGCACACACTCTAATCAATTTTAGCTTGAAATTATTTCATACTCTGACCATAATAAGGTTTGCTAATTGAAAGGATGTTCAAGATCTTTCAAATTAGGTGGACATAGAGAAGATAATTATTAGTACACCTTCAATGAAAATCATCTCCATCAATGTGCTTTGGATTGATCTTTGATGGCCTACCATAATTAACATCACATATTAGTAAACATTTGCTCCCTTTTGTCACATCTTTGTGGATCAAGATTTTGTTTGTCACATACATGAGTAATCATAAACTTGCCTACGTTGTATTGTAATCATACATTAACTCAAGTAGACGAACTCTCTCCTTACAGTACCAACAATGGATTAATCAAAAGCTCAATCAAGAGTAAAGACATGGCATAGCAAATGACTGAGGAAGGCACCCACTTTGTTGGAGTGTAATTTTCAGCTAGGAAGTTCCCCATGCCCCCAAAGACTATTGACCCCATGCTAAAGACGCCACTGAATCACTTGAATTCTTCGAGCTATGTATCGGTCGATGTAAAGAAATCCTCCTCCATGATGTCAAAAAGTTCTTCAGCCTGCAAGAGGCTTCAGCATCGGCAAATGTTGCTTTGACGGTTTTGGCTCAAGATTGGTAACTCAGATGCTTGAACGCCTTTTAAAACATCTAATTCTACAGCTATCTCAACTACTAACAGTTCTCCAAATATAAACCAAGGGCTCAATCTTTGCAAACATTGGGGATGAAGGATTGAAGGCTTCCTTAGTAATCATCCCCAACATCGAGTCCAACATTCCCCCTCGTTTCCTTCCACAAGACTTAGAAGAATATGGACGTTACATTCATGAGGAGAAAGTGGGCAATATATGCAGTGGTTTCGACACATTCAATAAAAAAGCCCCAAAATTTCCTAGGTGTAGTCATTACTAGCAAGAGACATAAATCTTTCCTCAACAGTGGCCTAGTTTTTTAAACAATACCGAATATGCTGTACTCTAAAGAGATTAGTTAGTCCAAGGAAATTAAGACAAACTATTAAGTCATATTAAGACCATTGCTCCTCCACTTTGTGGTGAAGGTGCACCATACCCACGATTTCAAAACCCAAGTATTCTCTCTTTTCATCGCTAGACATCCAAGCCAGTAACATCCTAGGAATCACATCGATTCCAGTCAACCACCAGATGAGGAACACCCGAGTCCTCTGTGCAACCTATAAGATTAAACTAGGATATTGCTTGAGCCAAGTTCTTGGTACAAGTTCTGAGAACGGTTTAGAATATTTGTAGACTTGAGACATCGTTAATTACGTGTCTAAAAGGCTGCTGCAAACATGCGAAATCCATATGCTCGACTAAAATGACACGACCAAAACAGCCACATAGCTACTAGCAGAAAGATGAAACCTATTGAAACCCTTGAACACACTGAGTCTTGCACTGGGATGCATAAATAGTAATCAACGTCATATGAAAACCTCCATTCATATGTTGGACAAATCACAAATAACCACTCTTGCTGATATCGTAGAAGCCACATACCTACCTCCAATGCAATCAAACACTGAGAATCCAAACAAGATTGGACAACATGAACTTTTCGAGGGAGGCAAAGACCTTGTTCTCAACCTATATAAAATGTTTCATACTGACAATGGATACTTATAGGTGGCATCAACCATCCGACTTTGACATTCCAAACTTCCCAAGTTATGCGACTCCAAAACACAAAGGGTATCTTCTTTACTTATTTTGACCCAATCCCACATATGGTTTCCTTCCAAAAAGCTGGCTACATCCGATCATATTCTGGACCACAGCATGTTAGTTTAGAATCTAGGAGATATACAACACCACTAATATTTTCCCATACTGGACATATGACAAGGACAACTCCTTGGGATAGGCAGCATTTGTACTTATGGTGAGTGATAGCCTTGGGACTTGCCTAGAGATTTCAAAGAGCACTTTGAAATGTGCCACATAAGGGCCAATGAATGATGACTTGGACCAGATTGTACGGGGCCAATCGATTGTGCTTGATCTTCACATTATGGGCTGGTGGCTTGTAAATCTCAAAAGAGTTAGACATTGGAGTACATGATATTGTTGGCCTCCTAAGCACAAGGTCATCCATATTGTTGGACTCCATAGTTTAATGTTATTTCATATAGTCAGGTATTTGGGATTCAGGTAAAGAGAAATAAGATCAAGAAATGGAAAAGTATGAACGCTTGTTGCATGACTGGTGTATGTACATATTGCAGTGCACATTGTTGGAGCTGGTGACTCCACATTTTGATGATCTCTCATAAGTAATATACCAAGCAGCAGGATTGGGAAGAAGTGCTTCTGAACTGAATAAAAGCACTAGAAAGGAACTGGATAAAAGAAGACCTGAAAATTTTTACGAACTGCAATAGCCATAAATTACAGGAGTAAAGGTGATCCTCCATATTGTCAAATTTATCTTCTTCATATACATGAACCAGAACATCCAGGGTAAATTGATACAGCTTGGTTGTATGTTGAGCGTGAAAAGGTAACCTCCATAACAATATTTCCACATGCCCTGTCATAAAACTGGATAACTCATGTGAAATTCTTACAAATGTGGGATTTTTATGGTTCCCAAATGCCGGTTTCTTGTGCATCATCAATGGCAGCAGAAGTTTCCAATACCTTCTTAGGGAAATGGAGAGCTCGTTTTCACTCCTAGGAAAGTATTTACCTGGGATAGGATTGGAGAAGGCCATCATATAATGGCAAAAGCTCTTGATAAAATTATTTTGTATATGTATGAAGCAAAACTTCTGCTATTGCATGATAATGTCTGGTTTTATGTATAGATGAAAAGGTCCCGTATACAATGACATTTCCACATGCCCTCTCAGGAAAATGGACATGCTAATTGCAAGATAGGACAAAACTGGCTGTATTTAGAACAATGCAGGCCTGTCGACGTCATGCAAAAACTGGACTTTGTAGTGGGTATAACTACACTAATCCTTTTAACTTTGTACATACTTGTCTGCCTACAAAACTTCCATTTGAAAGATTTGAGGATTTGAGGTTTGAAAGATCTGAGCTAAAAACTTTTTAGAAACATGAATCCACTTATTCAAGGACAGTGCAGATGAAAGAGCACTTGCTTGGAGCTTCTAATAGTTGACTGGATCCTTTCATCTGCATCTCACAACATGTTACATGGATGGATTGGTGTGCGTAGCTCGATGAAAGATCATCTTCAGATAAAGTTACTTCAGTAGAACTTCCTCCTAATCATGGGATGGTGGTCAGCCTGCTTCAGTTCAAACAGAAAATGTGCCAGAGACAAGATCTCGTGTTGAGGCCAAAAAGCAGATCACTTGAAAAACTAATGTTGTTACTTCCTAAAAGTTGTGCAGCTTACCTGAATACAGGTGCTACGACTGTCATACAGTCCACTGTAACTTGTACACAAGATGAGCATTCTTCATAATTAAGCAGTTGCAGAAATCACCCTTGTACTGGTTCCATTTGTAGAAGCTTGCACAATCTAATTTAATGGTGAATATTTAGTGAATTTCAGAGGAGAATCACCATAATAAGCCCAAGAAAACAAGAAATATACCAAGTCATCTTTAAGAGGAACAAGTGTAAAAGGTTCCTGCTCCAGTATGCCTCCATGCTCCTGGAACATTTTTGCTATGTCCTGGATATGTGCAAAAACTTGTCTTTAGCAAGAAAAAACATTGCGGTGAAAACTAGAGCTTTATATTCATACTTCAACTATCTTAAAATCAAACACACCATAACAGGTAAGGTGGCTTCAGAAATTCATGTTAGATCCAAACCTGGCCCGACATGGCATCAAATTGAAGAAGATGCTCTAGCATTGCCTCCAACACCTTCCGATTCTTTCTTAGCAGATCAGTCGCTTTCATTGATGCAGCATTATACAACTGCAGAAAAGACGAACATCATTCATAGCATAATGAGCAGTTTATACTTACATGAACTTGTAGGCACATGGATTCCTGTCCTCTGGGCATGCCCATTTTCACATCACAATTTATAGTAAGACAAGCAAACAAAGAAAATGGCATTGCTGATCCCTCTCACACATAAGAAGCTGCAATGATTAGCTCTAGTGGACACCTGGAAGTGACTCGTTTACCAGTTATTCTCCTAAGGATGAGCTTGATGACAAGGTGGTTAGCTAGGTTAGGTACCATTCAATTGATACATGTTCCAAAACGAGTACACAGTATACAGCAGGCTTGAATGAAAAGACCTTGCATAGCAAGCTTGCATAGCAAAATAAAAGACCTTGCATAGCAAGCTTGAATGAAAATCATAAGCATCTAAAGTGTTGGCTAATATATGAATCTGCAAGTACAAGACACTGATAAGATGCATAATGAAATCCTATCCCGTACAACTCATGAAGTAGAAGGCAGTGTAATTTTATGACAGGTGTTTACATAAAAAAGTCTAGGTCAACTTTTCTATTAAAAACACCTTGGAGAAAATCCCCTTGCAGTGGAATACAAAGTACAAAGAGCCCTTTAGAGAGTACCTAAGTACATTACAGATACAATGGTTGTGCGAACAATTAATCTAGTGGGCTATAATGCTAGATCATCTAAGAGGCAGTGTGAAAAAAGGTGCAGGAGTCTGAGCTCCACAAGAAGGCATTGTACTCCTCATCTAAGTGCCACCCTATAGACTCTCCCATTGGATCTCTGGGCAAATCCTTGAGAAAGTCTCTACAGTAGAGACATCCTGGAGGTATGTAGTATGGCTGCACCTTGCAGTCCAAATGTGCCAAGAAATAATGCTAGCAATCAGCTCCCATATGTGACAATGGCCTTGGGTCCATTGTGCTTGTGAATAATCAAGAGTGGTGATCCTACTCATATGCTTTTACCAATATGAGAAAGACATCGCTCCCCTGAAAAATCTCATATCCACATGTTGTTGGGCCTCTGTTTGTTACTCAAGAACGGTCCCCCCCAAGCCTCCAGGTCACAACCATGGCCTTTGTTGTGCCTGCCATGTCCAAGACATGTACCAATCAAAGTAACATGGGATGACCATTTTCTAGCTTCGTCTCCCCATCCCATCCCGTCCCCATATCATCCCAATCCCGTCCCCATGTTAGAGCCCTCTCTAGTGGTGACAGGGAATGGCATGTCCTATTTGACAAGGAATTATGTAAGATACCTTCTATGCCATTCAGTTTCACTTGCAGGTCATCTATAGACTTTCAGGAAATCTATATTCTTTTCAACCCATATAACATGGACGTTTTCTGTTGGGGAATCTACTTCTAACTGTGCTGCTGAAAAGTAGATCATGAGCCAAAAAAGGATATGCCATGGACCTCCTTTACATGAAACTTGGTCTGGACCGAGCTATGGAACATACCTGACGTGCTTTGTTTTCCAAGTCAGCTTCCAAATCATCACCCATGCTCAATGTTCTATCCTGCATCCAAAAACCCATTAACGGACTTCCTTTTGTGACATAGTAAAAGAATGAAAGCAGTATGCATAACCATAAATTACTGGGCATTCTAGGAAGACAGAGAAAAGAGAGGAGGTGATATCTCCCCTCCAAAGGACATCTGAATACAACACGTGCATATGTCTTCAAGCATGTGACATAATGCACCCAGCACATGTGCAAAGAGCGATTGTACTATGTACACTTAACTGTAAACTACTAAATATTCTTGAAACCAATCTTAAACAAGAAAAGAGCTTCAAAGACGATTTCCCCCCCTCATAGTGGGACACCTAAACGGGAAAACATAGTAGTGCAATGTAAAAAATAGACGAGCATTTAGTTTTGTGCAGTACACACAGAGCCAGAGATGTATCATGCATATCCATACACCATTGGATATTCTATGAACCAATCTTAAACAAGAAACGACCTTTTAAAGATAGAATCCCCTCCCACAAGAATGTCTAAACACAACAACATAAAATGAAGCTCAAGAGTAAGGAAAGGCCACTCCAACATCATATAAACTGATGCCCAGTGACTAGGAATCCAAGGGCATAACCACGTGCCTGCTTGTCCAGTTCCTAGCTACAAGGCTAAAGGGACATATGAAGAGGTAGTGTCACATATACAAACGTAGAAGCATATAACTGAAAAGATGGGTGCAAACCCATGCATATAAAGGTATGAACGCATATCTACATGTCCAAAGATTTCTTCACATAGCCTTAGGGCTTAAGTCATAAGCACATGAGCTGAGTCACAAAGATACAAGGACATGTCACACATGCGAAGAAAGGAGCTTCTAGCGATTAGCAAACAGGACCAAAAACAACCAAAATTTTAACACACACTGACAAGACAAATCACAACCACAATTTCCAAAGTAGAGTCACATAATCAAATGCATAGCCACATAGAGACAAGACTAACTCCATAACCATAATTCCATGATCCCAAGGTCTTAGCAAACATCCAAACCATAGCACATTTCCAATGCATATACACATAACCACACTTTTCAAAGCAAAGTCTTAGAAACAAATAAAGGGTCAGATTTTCAAAAGTGTACTTATATATGCATTGCACCAGGTGACCAAATACATAACCTTCTGAAACAAGCCTGCACAAACTGAGATCCCTTCTCAGGCATCCCAAACTTGTGACATTATCTGTAGCAGTACACATGAAACATGATATGCTTGGACCAGATGGTAGAGCTGATTGCAATGTGATCTTGATTGTATTGTTTCTACAGCAAGATGAGATACTGGCAAACCCTCCAGAATCTTTGGAATGGAAGTGCAATGATTTGAAATAGGTGGATTTGACTGCACAAGTACCATGATAGCATTACACAAAATAATGAACATATTACTGAATGTAAATGGGTTCCAAAGCAGTTCTTCTGAAGCATAAGAAGCTACATCACATAGATATAAGGCTCCTCAGGGCAGTCCAGGGGGATAGCGGAGAAGAAGCCAAAGAAGCAGAGAGTAGGTCCACCACAGAGTGCAAGCTATGGTTTCTCTAGGTGTGAAGGAGTAACTACCTGAGTTCGTACGTCTCCCTTGAGTTGCTCCCAACATCCAAGAATAACCAAACCAAGAGTTTGTCTGACAAGGATTATGTACATTGAGGGGCACTTACATTTATCAGCAGGCCTACGAGATATCCCATCCAACACTGCTCCCAACAGGCTCCAAAATCTTGGACCATGACACCAAAGGCTCCAAAACTTTCAGGTTGGGGAAGGCCTCCAAGCTGACAAGTTATAACTAATCAAGTGCTGGCCTTAATGATGAAGATTCTGTCATGCTCCACCTTTGGCTAAGTAACAGCCAACAAAATGCCTCCAAGTAGTGCACTACATGCTTGAATCTAGACAGCAAAGAATCTTGCAAGTTCTTCTCCAAGAAAATTGAACCACCTCACATGCCCAAAGTAGAGCTTCGGTGTATCCATGCAGTACCATGGACAACACTGTTCCTATCTTGCTGCATTTGTGCCAATAAATGCCCAACTGCAAGCCCACAATGGGAAACCGTCCACTGTCACAAGCTGTCATACACACTTTTTGCTGTGCTGTGACCAAACTCTAATGCCGGCAACAGGTGGGAGGCATTCATCACCATCTTGCATAAAATATGTATATCTACTTGTATTGCATAGGTGAATAAACTTGTCCAAACATCCTCAAGACAGACAAAGCTGGGCACCAACATTAGTCTCCTGGATCTCAATCCAGCTCACCTGATGTAATAATCGGATCACTCCTACACAGGCAGTCTACAAAGGCAGTTCCCTGCTACCTGTATCCAACAGCAATCTACCTACCACTTGGACTATTAAAAGGTATCAGTGGATCTCAAAAAACATACAAGCCACCCATACAACTCCAACACGGAGAGATGTGAGCCACTCAACTGATGCCAATCTCATTAGGAGGGGATGGTTTGGGGCAAGCACTTCCACTAGGGAAATCCCCTTCTCTAGTATCATGGTGTCCATTTACAGTAGATCGCAGATGTATTTCTTCACTCTCTTCCTCACACATCTTCTTGCTGAATGCATGAAGCAATGGATCTACTTGCATGTGATGTTACAACACTTCTGGGAGCAACTGCAACTACTAGTTACTGTTTTTCTGCTACAAAAGTAGAGTTTGGTCATGCATGCAAGGTTTTCAAGGCATACAATCACTTGAAGGGCTGCAAGCTAAGTCGTGATGCTTGTAGACACTTGTAGCTGTACATTTGTAACAGTTTTGTTACGAGAAGCGCCTTTGTTGGAAGAGCACCTATAAGCAAACACCTCTGGGGCAAAGCTGGACAGGTTTGGAGAGCATGCACTATGGAATCAGTGACTTATTTGGGACTGATTTGCCACATCAGGAATTAGGGTTTGCAAAAGGGATTTCGTTTTCCTTTTTCCCTTTTGCATCGGTTAACAAGATCGGAACTTCTATGGCATCTTGTTTTCCTGTTTCCCTTTTGTATTAGTAAACAAGATCAGATATTGAGAAGTACAATATTCCCTATAAGGTCTTACAACATTGTGAGAGTGCCAATGTTGCCTATTATCTGTCCCTCCATTTGTCCCTACTAGATGCATGACCATGCACTCACAGCTATAAACTATCAATACTTGGATGACCACATAGACTTGCTGTCCTTCATATAGCTTTTCTTCCTTCTTTCTAAGCCTTAACTCCTCCCAAATCCCCCGAGACCCCATAGAAAACCTTCCAACACAAATCATCACAGCAAAACTAACCATGCTTTGAGCCATGTTCAAGGACCCTTAGTCTGGCAAGTTAGTTCCATAGTTTTAGAAGGTGTGATCCTCAGAGAAGTGGTGGCCTATCATTCTAGCCCTATGTTTTTGAGGACCCCTATGTTTTCTGTGTATCTTTGAGGCTTGTTGGTTGGCTAGAAGGTCCTTTGTAAATATTTCATTCATTAATTCAGAAAACTCTCTCTCTCTCTCACACACACACACACACACACACACACACACACACACACACACACACACACAGAGACACAGACAGAGAGAGAGAGAGAGAGAGAGAGAGAGAGAGAGAGAGAGAGAGAGAGAGAGAGAGAGACCGCATTTGCAGAAGCATAAACCGCTTGGCTATCGTCGGGTCCCCAACCAAACTCCATGACCATTGAAGACACAATCTACAAAAGTTTTTATGCAGCTACACCTTCAATACATCATCTTGGAAAAATTCATGAAAGTAAAAATCACCAAAGAATGCGTGTTTGAATTGTCATAGTCATCTATATGCATGTTGTGATGTGTCTATGCCTACATGTATGTGTCTATATAACACACACACACACACAGTCTCTCTCTCTCTCTCTCTCTCTCTCTCTCTCTCTCATACATACATACATACATTTCCATGTACATATACATATATCAATGCTCAATGTACAAAGTGGCCAATACCATAAACATTGTAGCTGACAAGGATTAGAAACACTCATGCACTACTTTTTTGTGAAACCATTTTTTCACCAATGTTATATATCAACATTCAATGTACAAAGTGGCCAACACCATAAAAGGGTGCAGCCAACAAGATGAGAAACACTCTTAAAAACTATCTAATGGAGATGGCTCTAATCCTTTAGTAGTTAGATTGTTAGAGAGATTGCTGCAAAGATCTCTCAAAGTACACATATTCATGCACATGATATGCCCAAATTTCACTGAGTTGCAGAGTTTCCAAGTAGTCCAGGAAAGCAAAAAGCAAACCCAAAAGAGAACAGTGGCATAGGATTGTAACCTGGACAGAAAGGCATCAAAAGCGAAAAAGCTGCCAAAATCGAAAGGTGAGAAGCAAAGCTTGAGTAATTTGAACACTGTCTTAATAAGATCGTGAAAGTGAGGACACAACTCGAAACCATGCTCAAAGGGCTCATGAGAAGCTCAACATCTATGACAAATAGGTAGAGCAGTCTTACAAGCTGCAAGCAATGAGCTCAAATGAATAACTCCAAGTATACATCTCCACAGAAAAATCAAGATCTACATACCCTTGGTGCATATCTTCCTTTGCTTCCACACAAGTGTCCTGACAACAGTGGGCAGTGTTTGCCTTGGCAAACCTAGCTTAGTCTATAGTGAATATCTTATTAAGCTTGCTGCATTTGAACCTATAATACCTAACTTTGCTATAGTTCGAAACTTATGTAGTTTTTTGTATTTGAACCTAAGGTTTGAGCAATGAGGCCGTGCAAGCATGTGCTTCCTAAGTGCTACGATTTAGAGCTATGGGTAGATCTGGAGACTTGCAAGTTTGAAGGAAAATTACAGATTGATGTGGATATCATGGAAAGCACTTCCATAATAGTTCTCAATTCGGCTGATCTTACTATTGGCAAAGAATCAGTTTTCTTGAAGCGGGACTCAGGAGAGGTATAATTTTAACTGCTTAGACTTTCCAAAAATCATATTTTCTACTTCCTTACAGATTTAGAAGGTAATAGAGATACCAAAACCTGCACTGTAGCAACCTTATCATTTATCAGACATAAATCAATATAATGGTAGTTATTTGCACACTTATTGTAACTTAGGACTACATTTTGTATACTTTTAACTTAGGACTACATTTTGTTTAAAATGGTTTCTTCTACAGCACTTACGAAATTGAAGGTGTAAAAAAACAAATGGCAGTGACTGTTTTTGAGCCAGCTGATGCTCGTGGGTGTTTCCCTTGTTGGGATGAGCCTGACTTTAAGGTATTTAATCTAAATAGGAGATAATTTTTTGCCTTCTTATAGCCCATAAACAGTATCAATACATTATCAACATACTTGGATACAAACCACAATAAAGGCTAGTTTTTGATGGAGCCTCATTATGCTGTTGATTCTTTTGGAGGTCAAATAGTTGCACAAATTTTCTCAAACCATTTTGCTGTTTAAGTGTATCAAAAGATAGTAAAATTCTTGTATTTCTGCCCAATCTGACGCTTTTGAAGGGCAAGGTAGCATGTGGAATGTTAGCCCCTGATCTAACCATTTGTAGATAGTAGGCTTCCTTCAAGTTCAAGGCACATGCGCCATCAGATCGCATGGTGTTGTCGAATATGCCTGCTGTCCAGGAGTTTACTACGGGAAACACAAAGATTGTGGAATTCCAAAAGTCTCCTCTGATGTCAACTATGTAGTTGCCATTGTGATTGGAGAATTTGAATACATGGAGGCTTTATCAGAAGATTGTCAGTGTCTTCTACAGGGTCTCACAATAATAACACTTATAATTTTTCTATAATGATATCATAAATTAATTTTTGCAGGTGTTATTTTGCGGGTTTACACACAACCTCGTGAGCTACACAGGCAAATTCGGATTTGATGTGATGTTGAAATCGCTTCCTTTCTATGCTGAGTGAGTAGCACCGGTTTGTTTATGTTGTAAGTCATAGAACAAGAGAACTGTGTACACTAATTGTACTGAATCACCATATTCTCTTTTGTTGTATCTACAAAATAGTGTAATGAAATGCTAAGTATCTAATCAGTTGAAAATATACATTTTATCTTAGGTACTTTCAATCTCACTATCCTCTTCCAAAGCTGGATATTGTGTCAGTCCCGATGTTTAAAGCTGGCGCACTAGAGGAATTTGGTCTGATAGTCTTCAGAGATGTAGCATTGTTTGTAGATGATAGTTCTTCAGCTTCGCAAAAGCAAGAGGTAATTTTTTTTCCCCAGAAATATTATGATATTCATATCAGAAGATTTACTATTTTGCAGGTAGCAATAAATGTGGCACATGTGGTTTGGTAACATTGTCACACTAGAATGGTGGACACATATCTGGCTTAATGAGGGCATGGATTATACAGACAGAATTAGCATAAACATACTGCCTGACCATCTCCATTGGCTCTCCATCAAAAGTAAACTCTTGTCACCCAAGCAGCTGAAGTGTTAAATACCATAACTGTAGTTTTCCCAAGGTTCACCTTAAGGTCTCTTTCTCTCTGTGAAAAGCTGATAATGCATCCAAGTGTCTATTTAGTCCCTTAGGTGAGTTAGATATAAGTACAATATCATCTGCATAAAAAAGCAGTAATGGTACAGCACTCCAGCTACGCTGGCTCCGGCCCCACCAGTTGTGTCCACATATTCTGAAATTTCATCTATGAACAGTCCAAATAGTGTTGGTGAAAGTGGGCAGCCTTATTTCACCCCAATGGTGCAATGCCAATGTAATATTCTATCATCTTTATTCTTAAGTACCCAAAATGAAATTTTTTTGGTACTACTATCGTACTGTATCTTAAAAAATCTTAAGGTACCATTTGGTACTGTATTTTATTGTACCATATGGTATCTTACCTTTCGTACCTAACAACTATGGCCTAGAGTTAGTTTATTTAACTCTAGTTAGTTTGGTGGAGGGCTGGTTATGTCAACCCTTAGAGCCATAACTTAGGTTGTACCTTCACTCTATCTTTTTAGTTTGGCAAGTACACTCAATTCTCTTGCTTCAGCTCACTCACTGCCAATGTCTTGTTTCTCTCTCTTCCATAGCTGGCACATTTTCTCATATTTGATAGCAAAGCAGCTCCCGTGCTGGTTCCATTCAGACACCAACAACTGGTGCTCCTCTGCCTAAGGTCCTACTGCCATTAGCCTTTTTTGGTGAGAGGAAGAGTTAAGTGACCCAAAGACGAGCTCCTGCCCAGTAGTGCTCAATCTGCCATCATCCAGCCCACTGCCCGCCAAAATCCACTAGCATCGCCACCAAACCACCAGCTTCTCCTCCTACCTGGTGCACTGCCCGAGCACCAATGCCCTCTCCAGCCTGCGCTGCCTGGTTTCCCTGCCTGCGCCGCCACTTGGATCTACAACGACGGCCTGCCACCTCCTCAAGCCAGCATTGTATCTGTCTGCAACACCTACGCTGTCTGCGCTGTGGTTGCCACCCAATGCCACCAGCTAACAATAGCAGCTCCTCCCAGCTGTAATGCTGCACCACCTTGTGGCTGTTTGTGCCTGTTGCACCCGCTGTATCACCTCTTGTGCAGCTGTCTGCACTAGGCAGCAAGTGTTGCCACCACCTGCGCTGGACACCAGGGCTGCCTCTAGCTCTTGTTGTCCATGATCTGTCTGCCATTGCTACAGTCTCCAACATTGCGCCTACTCAGCATACCTTTGCTACATCAGCTCGTCATGCACCTATCATACGCAAAGAAGCAGCCACCAAGACATCCTGAGTGTCCCAGGCATTGTGCACAATTCCCAAGGTGCTCAAAATTTGGGGCTTTTGTTAGATTCCGCTTCCACGTACGAATCAACAACTAGCAACCCGACATTGCACAAATTTTTCCTGATTTGCACAAGAAATTTAGGGCTTTTCGGTCTAGAGGCTTTGGCACACATCATGAGGCAAATTCCAGCTGCTGTTCACTGCTGGCATGCATCCTAAGGCAACATTTCTGCAGAAATTCGGACTGTAAGGTATAAATTTCTTCAATTTCCTTGAAATTTTGTGGAGACATTTGGGGCTTTTTCCCAACATGCATTCCAAGGCAGAGAACAAGTGGTAAAGCAGTACTAATTGCTGTAATAGTCAGATTGGATAGTAAATTTTGGGGAAATTCAGTAATTTTTGGTGAGACTCAACATGAAATTGTTGTACACTATACTTTTGTGGGCATGCATTTTGAGGCAAGTGAGGTACAGCAGTGCATTGCTGTCATTTGCAGGCTGACTGCTGATTTGTGTGTCATTGGGCACTTTTGCAAAGATTTATGGAAGTTTGGTACTTGCATTCTAATCCTGTGGGGATTTTTGGTACTCGGAAGAGTAAACTCTATACTTCAACATTGAAGTATTTGATTGTTGATTTTTGTGCATCATTAACAGCGTGGCATGTCAAGGCCACGATGACCAGAGCAACATCCTTGGTATCCTCACTTAGGAGGACAAACTTGATGGCACAAGCTACCCATTGTGGAGTTTTATGGTTCGCAACCTTCTTGTGGTGAAGGACTTGTGGGACTATGTCACAGGTGATGTGCAACAAACAGCTAGGAGGTCTTGCATCTGAAACACCTCAGCGTAATGCTTAAGGATAGGTTGCTAGTGCTGCTGCCCCTCCTCCCCCTCCTACTGAGAGGATCATAGGAAGTGGGACTCAAAGGATACACAAGCACTTCTTTGATTGCCTTATCAATGGAAAGGACAATTATTCTGCACATTCAATCTTGTAGGATCTTAAAATCTGCTTGAGATGTACTCCAGCACATGTTTGTAACATGCAATGATGCCAGGATATCCTATCTCCGTAGAGAGATGGCCAATGTGAACATGGATGAGAGTGATAGCATGACACATACATGTATTAATGAGGTCATTTAGGATGCTAAATTGGTAGAGATCACATTGAACTCTCTTCCCGAGTCATATCTTGGTTTCCATACCTCTTTGATGTTGTCTTTGAGAGGTTTTTTTGGGGGGGGGGGGGAGGCGGGGGGTTTGGGGTAACAATCCCTTAGATTTGTGGAGTTGAAAGATTGCTTGCTGCAAGAGGAATAGACTCGAAAGAATGCTACGTTGCATTTGGGTGATGTGGCTAAGCTTTCCAAGTACAAAGGCAAAAAAAAAAAAGGCAAAATGTAAAAAATCAGCAAAAGGCTGATGTTGGACAACCATCAAATAAGGCTACCCAAGACAAAGAAAAGTCAAAGAAGAAGGAGAAATGTCACTGTCCCAAGAAGCTTGGTCACTATATTGATGAATGCAAAAAGAGACTGGACAAAGAAGACTCCGGTTTGGCTGTTTCGGAGACATTAGCCAACAAATCTATTGATGGTGATGCTTTAGCCAACTTTGTGGAGGACTATGCATTTCTCACATGTAATTTTGATTCTTTGCCAGCATTTAATGCTGTTGAAACACAACACACATGGTATATTGACAGTGGTTGTCAAAGCATATCACTTCCAGGAAGTGTTTGTTTACCTCTTTGCATTCAACCCCTGCAGAGAAGTGTGTTACATGTGTGAGCAAGAGCAGTTGTGATATATGTGGCATTGGTTCAGTCATAATTACTATTGCAGATGGTTCTGATTTTATGATTCTGGATGTCTTGTTTGTGCTTGGCACTACAAAGAACTTGTTGTCTATCTTTGCTTTTAATAAGCATGGCTTTCAAGTCATGCTTGAGGATGGCAAATGCATTGTCACAAAGAGAGAGAGATGCACTATACACTCAAGCTATCCGACACCCTATATGAGGGTCTTTTTTTGTTGGATACCTACGATAAACAGTCTCACGTTGCTCTAGCAATTACTACTCTTTCACCCACAATGCAGAATGTGAAGCTGTGGCATGCCTGGTATTGACACATTAGTGTTGGGAGTCTAATGACCCTTCAATAGTGTCAAACGGTAGATGAATACCTCTAGTGGAGACCCTAGGGCCCACCTCCTTATGTATGAGAGGGATGTATTTTAGGCAAAATGCATAGATTTGCCTTCAAGAAGGATGGTGCAATGCATGCTCTCCAAAAAATATCGGGCCATCTTTATTTTGTCACATTAATTGATGACTACTCAGTATACATGGTGCATGGGTTGAAAGTAAAATTTGATGTATTTATGCATTTTAAACATCTTGTTGCAGAGCTTGAAGCTGAAACTGGCTTGAAAGCGCAAACTCTTCGCATAGATAGAGGGGGGGAGTACATGTCTCGTGCTTTTGAGACATATTTGCTTGACCATGGCATTACGCATCAAGCTAGTGTCGAGTCGTATGCTAAAAAGCAAGGGATTGCTTCTTAAGTTTTGACTAGAAGGCCTTCAATATGCAAATCATGTGTTGAATCTCGCACCCACTAAGGCATTGAAGATAATCACACCATTTGAAGCTTCGCATGGCAAGAAACCCAAAGTTGACTATTTTCAAGTGCTTGGATGCATAGCCTATGTTCCAAAAGAGCTTTGTGGGAAGCTCAATGACAAGGCTATTTTTTGCCATGTTGAGGGTCATTTCTCACTTTCCTAGACGTCTTTGAGGGTTTTTTGTCACTTTCCTTGGAATCTGTGCCTACTGTAAATGGCTGGACAAGCATAGTACAACAAGCTATTGCTATGCCATATGCTCCTAAATAACAAGGTTTTGATGATGGTTTGCCACATGTAGTGGAAAATGCAATACAACATGAAAGGGCTGCTATAAATGTAGCCAAAACAATCCAAGATGGCTGTTATGCACTCTTTGGGAGACTAAAATGGATGCTTTCTTATCTCAACACACTAGAAGGGTTGCTAGATATGCAACACATGATCCAAGGGGGCAGATTTGGCTGATTTTTTGGAAGTGGATGATTGTGATGAGCATGTGATTATGAGCTCACTATTGGATGACGATGAGCCTACTTCCTTGAACGAGGCTCAGCAAGATGTCCATTGGATGCAAGCCATGTAAGAAGAGTCTGACTCTATTGCCACTAACTCTGTGGAAAATGGAGGATCGAAGCTCAATTAAGAGTACATAGTTGACAGTGGAGAGTGGGAGAAAGAAGACACAACACGACTCCCAATGCAATTATCAAGAGTGTACTGCAAGTAAAAAGTACAACCCTTAAACCTTAGGGTTGTTAATATGCGTTCACACCCAAAAGGTGTAAAATACGATAAGTGATTGAACCCAATAAACCCCCTTGGAGTGAAAAGTGATCAGCATACAAGGATCATCTGCCAAAGGAGATCAAATTTAAAGCATTGTGAAATGCTTCAAATTTGTCGTGAGAAAGAGCTTTGGTGAAGATGTCTGTCACATTACCGGTGGTAGGATAGTAGACAAGGCTGATATCTCTTGCATATAGCCTCTCTTTGACAAAGTGATAGTGAATCTTTGTGTTTCGTGTGTGCATGAAATACTAAGTTCCGTGCCACTACAATGGCACTCTTGATTATCAGTAAACAAAGGAGTGGGCTTCGTGACAAATACATCAAGATCAGCCAACAAACGACTTAGCCATACACATTCAACTATGGCAGTGAAAGCTGCCTTATATTCAGCTTCACAAGACGATGTGGCAACAATGGATTGTTTCTTGCTAAGCCAAGAGATGCAAGATTAGCCAAGAAAGAAACAATTTCCACTCGTAGAGTGACGTGGATCAAAATCACCAGCCCAATTCGAATCATTGTAAGTGTGTAGTTGTAGTGATTCCCCCTTGGCATATAGCAGTCAAAGAGTCCTAGTACCCTGTAAGTAACGAAAAACACACTTCACAGCTTGCCAATGTGACATACGTTGGTTGTACATATA
Organism: Lygodium microphyllum; assembly: GCF_053477565.2. Lineage (NCBI taxonomy): Eukaryota > Viridiplantae > Streptophyta > Polypodiopsida > Schizaeales > Lygodiaceae > Lygodium > Lygodium microphyllum. Next base: position 122,009,199 of record NC_141147.1, read on the forward strand.
TTTGCTTAGGGTTGATACTGCAAACCGAATATCTGGCCTTGTGTTGCATAAAGAAATGAGACATCCAACTACTGGAGCATATGTATGAATATTAAACAGATCACTGTCATCATACAAAGATAGTTTGAGTCCAATCTCCATCAGTGAACTAACTGGTTTGCAATGTTGGGAGCCAAATCTCTCAAGGAGTCTACCAATATATCTAGATTGTGACAATCCAATGCCTCTAGCATCATTAATGAATTGAATGCCCAAATAGTAATGCAAAGGCCCCAAATCTGACATTTCAAAAGTTTGTTGCAAAATTTTCTTGAATGCTGAAATTTGATCAGCATGTGTACCTATGAGCAAAAGATTATCTACATAAAGACATATGACTAAGAAGGATCCCCCCTCTTTGCACATAAAGAGTAGACTGATGGGTTGTTAATGAACCCTTGGCTAAGTAAAAATGCATCAATTTTCACATACCAAGCTCATGGAGCATGCTTCAAACCATACAAAGCCTTTTTCAGCTTTGCATACCGAGTGTTCAGATCTCTCAATTGCAAAACCAATGGGCTGCTGTACATACATTTCTTCTTGAAGTTCCCCATGCAAAAGTATAGTCTTAATATCAAGTTGCTGCACAATCTAACCATGATAAGCAGCCAAAGCAACCATAGACCGAATGGTAATCATACAAGATGTAGGAGCAAATGTCTCCTCATAGTCAATGCCCTTCTTTTGCGTGTAGCCTTTGGCCACAAGCTTGGCTTTATACTTATCAATGGATCCATCCGTTTTTCTTTTCAGCTTATAGACCCACTTTGTGCCAATGGCTTTCTTTCCAACAAGCAATGTAATTAAATCCCATGTTCGATTCTTTATGATAGAATCAAATTCAGCTTGCATTGTTGCCATCCAATGCATACTTTGTTGTGCATCCTCAAAACATTAAGGCTCCTCATTATCAAGTGTGTCTGTTGTCATAACAAACTCCATTGTATTAGTATGATCATGCAGACGAGCTTGTCTTCTAGTACGACTGGCAATAGGCACATCCAAATGACTATCTTTCATAGTCTTCAATTACCATCTAGGTATCTGTCTAACTTCCTGATTATGTACAAGTTCCTATTGACCCTCAAATTCAGCATCTTGCTGAATATTCAAATCAGCCATAGGCTGAATTTCTACATTGCTCAATGGAGCAGTTGGCTGAACATTGTGTTCATGTGTTTATTTACTGAAACTCCAGCTGTATTACCAAAAGAAATGGGCAGGAACTCTTTAAACGCATCATTTGCAGCCTGATATGTATCAAAACCAGCAAAGGATAATTCTGATTTTTCATAAAAAATCACATTCCTACTAACAAAGACTTTCTTTGAAACAACAACACATAGTCTATATCCTTAGCTCTCACTGCTATACCCTACAAAAATGCATTTGACAACCTTGTTGTCCAACTTCTTTCTTAGTACTTTGGGAATATGAGCATACGTAGGATACCCAAAAGTATGAAAATGGCCAACTAAAGGTTTTCGGTTGTTCCAAGCCTCAAAAGACGTAATATTTTTTAATGCCTTGGTAGGACACTTGTTCAAAACATGACAGGCACACGTAACTGCTTTCATCCAAAAGCCATGTGGCAAGCTCTTAGCTTTCAACATACATTTGGCCATCTCCATGAGTGACCAATTCTTCCTTTTTGCAACCTCATTTTGCTGTGGAGTATATGCAATAGTATACCCATGGACAATGCCTTTTTGCTTTAACAAATTATTCAACAAGAAAGACAAGTATTTCCTCTCTTGGTCCGAATGGAGAGTCTTAATCTTGTAGCCAGATTGATTTTCAGCAAGTGCAACAAAAGCCAACAACGCATCATACACCTCTGACTTTTTCACTAATGAGTAGATCCAATAAAAATGAGTAAAGTCATCAATGAAGGTGAGGAAATAATAACGTCCACCCAATGACTTTGTCTGCATAGGTCTACATACATCTGAATGTACGATTTGTAATCTGGTTGTTGCCTTAAAAGCAATATCACGAGGAAATGAGAATTAATGCATTTTTCCCAAAATGCATCCCTCACAAATATGCTTAGGAGGTCTCTCCAAGAGAGGGAAGCCATCTAGTATCTAAGGACGATGCATAAGCATCAAACTGCCATAGTTGGCATGCCCTATGCAAGCATGCCATAACTCTATCTGTGACATAGCAAGCATAAGAGTAGATGCTAAATAGATTGATCGATCAATCAAATAGGCATCTAACTCAGAGTCCATGACATAATGTGCCAGTCAAAACCAAAGTCAAGAATTCTTTATCCCTGACCATACATTTGTCATCATTAAATGTGACTTGCATACCACACTTTGCACAAGAAGAAATGGATAGCAAATTCTTCTTTATTCTTGACACATACAATGCATCCTGTAAATGGAGAGTAGAGCCATCAATGGCTTTCAAGACAATCTCCCAACACCTCTAATAGGGTATGATGAATCGTTGACACATTGCATAGACTTGCCAATAGGAGCTACAATAATAGAGGAAACAAATCCCTACACAATGTAATGTGCTTAGAAGCACCACTATCAAAGAAAAAAGTGCTAGGATCCTCAACAGAGCTAAATGCTCTATCAACCCAAGAAGAGTTATAACTGGAAGTATAAAAACACTAGTCATGGTCTATAACAAAAGATGCGGACTATGTAGCAGTAGAAGCCTGAAGGTGCATAAAAAATAGTTGACTCCTTTTTCTTCTCCTTGGCAATGCACTTTTTATATTCAATGATGTAGTGACCTGGCTTCTTACAATAGTGGCACTTAATTTTCTTGTATTGTGTGCCCCCTGTTTCTTGTTGCTTTGTGAAGTATTAGAACTTCCAAAACTTTGTGGAGCATTTTTAGATTGGCTGTCCTTGCCCTTTTGCCTCGCCATAAAAGCATGCTTAGGGACTATAACATCCATCTCACTGTTCTTTCTTGTTTGCTCTTTTTCTAGGAGTAACTAACCAAGTGTGAGCCATGCTTCTCATGAAGAAGCTATAGACTATATATGTAGGATTATAGACCACTAAACTGCCAATGCTTAAGCATCCTATGTGTCCCAAGCCTTTTGTATTGCTGGTTTTTGGGGAAGTAGCTGAGCTGGAGTTGGCCTTTGACCACGTACTCTTGGAGGAGGTGTTGTAGTAGCCAGAACTCTAAGACGGACTTCTTCACCACTAACATAATCCCAAAGATTTTTTGCAATTAGCACATTCTTTATCATGAAAGACCATAGAGAATAATTATTGCCGTCCAATCTATTCTCCTTGGATACATATCTGAATACATCACTCTGTTCACTAATTGGCCATGATAAATATCACTACTTCAAAGAACACAAAAGCAAGAACTAAAGCTGAAACAACCTGGAAAATCTGGAAAATTCCACAAATTACAGCATGCGCCATGCTATAATTGACAAATCTGTGTCACACTTTGTCAAAACTGTCCAATGCACAAATTCAGTCTATTTCAAACTGAACCTGTAGTACATATGCCAATGTCTACTCAAAACCAAAAAAGCCCCAAAATTTCGAGCCTGCTTTCCAAGAAATCTCTTGGAAAGTGGGCAAAAAGTCCCCCTGCTAAAATTTTGATTTTTTCCTTTTTAAAATTTTAAAAAATGTGTCTTTGTTACCTCTAATGCTAAGTTGGCACAAGGAGCGGCAAGTGGCGTAGACTGAACCAAGGCAGAGCTGAAAAGTGGTAGATTGCAGGAGAAGCAGCTACATGGGTGGCGAGGAGGACTGACACAAGCGATGTGGGGCATGATGTTGGCCAGAAGATGGGCGGTCATGGAGGATCAAGCTGTGTTGCACAAATAAGGGCGGTGTGGGATAACAGGCGCTGGGGCAAGTGGCACCCAAGCTATGTAGGGCGCAGGACACAAAGTGTTGGCGCAGGCCTAGCGTTGGAAGATGTTGGTGCTGCTACCAGATCGCTCATGCCACAAGAGGAGCTGGGGGCGTTGTGAGCTGATGCTGGTAGCATGAGCTACGTCAGCTGGTGGTAAGATTGTAGTTGGAGCAAGAATTGCAAGTGGGCGAGAGCTCAAAACAAAGGTCAACGAGCTTGAAGAGCTAGGCCGAATTGAGCTCTGATACGAAATGTGAAAAATGCAGGATCGAAGCTCAACTAAGAGTATACAGTTCACAGTGGAGAGTGAAGACACAACATGACTCTCAATGCAATTACAAAGAGTGTAACGTA